>NW_012118599.1:13673284-13681397 GCF_000951035.1 Colobus angolensis palliatus
ATCTCCTGACCTCGTGATCCGCCCATCTCAGCCTCCCAAGGTGCTGGGATTACAGGTTTTTTTTTTTTTTTTTAGAAACAGGGTTTTGTTCTGTTGTTTGGGTAGGCATGAATGCAATGGCAAGATCATAGCTCACTGCAGCCTTGAGCTCCTGGGCTCAAGCAATCCTCCCACTTCAGCCTCCAAGTAACTGTGACTATAGGCTCATGCCATGGCACCCAGATAATTATTTTAAAATTATTTTGTAGAAATGGGGGTCTCACTGTGTTGCCCAGGCTGGTCTTGAACTCCTGGCCTCAAGTGATCCTTCTTCCTCAGCTTCCCAAAGTGCTGGGATTACAGGCATGAGCCACTACATTCAGCCTCTTTTAACAAATTTTTTTGACTTAAAGTCTATTTTATCTGGTGTCAATATAGCTATCTCAACTCTCTTTTGATTACTATTTCATTCTTTTACTTTCAACCTGTGTATCTTTGGATCTAAAATGAGTCACCTTCAGGTAAGAAAGGAACTGTAAACAAAATCTTAAGAGGAATAAAGTAAAATAAAATGAGTCCCTTATATACAGCATGTAGTTGGATCATGTTTTTTCTTATCCATTCTGCCAATTTCTGTCTTTTAACTGATGTTTTAGTCCATTCAGGTTACTCTGACAAAATAGCTTAGATTGGGTAATTTAAAAACAACAGAAATTTACTGCTCACAATTCCAAAGGCTGGGAAGTCCAAGATCAAGGTGCTTACAAATTTGGTGTCTGGTGAGAACCTTCTTCCTCATAATGAAAGTCTTTTCACAGTAACCTTACATGACAGAAGGGGCAAACAGGTTCCCTGGCCTCTTTTATAAAGGCACTAATCACATTCATGAGGCCTCTGCCCCCATAGTCTAACCACCTTCTAAAGGCCCTATCTCTAAATGTTGTTACATTGGGGATTAAGTTTTAACATAATTATGAACTAGTTCATAATTATGAATTTTGTGGGGGTCACACAAAAACATTGAGATCATAGCATTTGGTGAGTTTAATTGATTTACGTTTAAAGTGATTACTGATGAGAAAGGACTTCTGCCATTTTATTTGTTTTCTATATATCATAACTTGCTTTTCCCTCAATTTTCCAGTAGTTTTTTTTCCAGCCTTTATTTTCCAGCCCTTTTTTTCCCACCATGTTATCTTTTAAATCATGCATTAAGAAAATACGTATGTAAAACTACCTACAATATCGTAACTTTACACAAGATGATATAATTCTTGTTTTGTTTTGTTTTGAGACAGGGTCTTGTTCTGTTGCCCAGGCTGGAGTGCAGTGGCACGATCACAGCTCACTGCAGCCTCAATCTCCTGGACTCAAGCAATCCTCCTACCTCAGCCTCCTAAGTAGCTGGGACTACAGGTGTGTGCCACCACACCTGGCTAATTTTGGTTTTTGTGGAGACAGGGTTTCGCCATGTTGGCTAAGCTGGTCTCAAACTCCTGACCTCAGGTGATCCACCCACTCTGGCCTCCCAAAGTGTTGAGATTACAGGTGCAAGCCACCACACCCAGCCTCGATATAATTCTTATATGCAAGAAGCATTTCTATTGTATAAAGATACGTATTTTGTTAATTAGGACCCATGTGGTTGTGTCAGAAACCTAATACTTTCCATATTGTCTAGTGGTTAGGAAGAAGAAAAAAGAAACCTAATGCAAATAAACTTAAGAAAAATGATGGGAGCGGTGATTTATGGGTTGGTAACCAGGAAACTGAGAGCCACATCCAGAAGGTCAGAGATGTCATCTGGATTCTCTCTTCCCCAGTCCTTCTGCTCTGCTTGGCCTTATTTTCAGAAGTCTCTCTACTCAGAGGCAAGATAGCCCCTTCAGTTTCAAGCTGCCTGGTCCGTCTAGGCTTCTATCTAGAAATTGAGAATATATCCTTTCTCATAATACCAGAGTCTCAGGGAAGATTATGATTAGTCTGATTTGAGCCACATTTCTATACCTGAACAATTACTATGGTCAGATGGGTGAAGTACTCGGACCAGGTCCAGGTCACAAGCTCACCATAAGAAGGCAGGGTCTGCTTTATTAAACCACATAGACAAATTTGAATTAACATGGAATAGGGAGAGATGAGGTTCTTCAAAGGAAATGCTTCAAAGTAGAAAATAAAAATATAAAGCTACAAAGGTTCAGTGCCTTCTTTGTAGACTTTCTCTTTGTGGCTTTTTATCAAAAGATTGGTGTTCGGGTTCTTGTCTCCACTAAGATGCTGCCTTCTTTTTGGTGGGGATGGGTAATAGGAGGGTAGAAATTACAAATAACGGCTTTATAGCTCTGCCTGTTCCAAAAACCCAGGAGAAGAAGAGGAAAAGCCCAATCATTTTGGATTTGGGAAGAGGGTGGAATTTGACTCCTGATTCTGTGACCTTGAGCTTCATAGAGGAAAGACTCCTCTATAGAAAGGTAAGCATTTGGCTTTGTCTAAATCACAAGATTAAACTGTTTTAGCCTCATTAACGTAGCATTAACATAGTCTCATGACCTGTAAGGACTATGTTTGTATATTATTTACAAATTACCCTCCAGACCTTAGTATGAAGATGAGGAAGTTACTAGGACTTGACAGCAACTCCATGGAGCATTGTCACCATCTAAACAGATTTATAAGCAAGCTGACTACCAAGTTTCACTTCATTCTTTTTCTCCTCAGTTTCCAGCATATGGCTACATTTTTCATGCTGCAAATTATGTGTAGGTAGTTATTTTTATATACTTTCAGATGAAATACACATTTTTAAGTAATACTTGAAAAGCCAAATCCATCTTTGCATGGAAAACCATCGTTTAAAGCTGTTACTGATTTCTTCACAAACATAAGTTGAAGGCAGCCATGGCAAAGGGTTAGGGGGTCCTTTCCTGCAGTCTTGATTCTGAATTAGTCTAGTTGATACCACTGAATCACAAAATGTAGCCTACTCAATATCCCTAAGCAGCTAACTACTATTAGCTTTATACAGAGTACTCTCAACAGTTTCATGTAATGGCAAGATGATGCTGGAAAATGAGGGGAAAAATAATTAAACAGACTCTTGCTAGAGCCATAAATGATGTTTATAACTATACAACAGCAATTCTCTGTGGGTGGGGGGATTAGTATGTTTTAAGAAACCAAATTCAGCCTTTTTTTTTGTTTTGTGTGTGTTTCCTTTTTTAAAAAGTAATATAAACTACAGAAAGTAAAGCTTTCTAGTTGGAGCAAATATGCAGAAGATGCAATGAGAAAGCAAAAGGTTTATGGGTAATAAGGATTAAGAAACACAACTCTAAAGAAATAAGACTGATTTTTCATTAACTTACCAGAACTGAGTGATTTTCCTTTCAAAAGAGTTACCTAAGAACAAAGTTGTGGGTAATGCCTTAAAAGTCACAGGCATGGCCGGGCACAGTGGCTCACGCCTGTATTCCCAGCACTTTGGGAGGCCAAGGCGGGCAGATCACAAGATCAGGAGTTTGAGACCAGCCTAGCCAACAAGGTGAAACCCTATCTCTACTAAAGATAAAAAAAATTAGCCAGGCATGGTGGCACATGCCTATAATCCCAGCTACTTGGGAGGCTGAGGCAGGAGAATTGATTGAACCTGGGAGGCAGAGGTTGCAGCGAGCCATGATCACACCATTGCACTCCAGCCTGGGTGACAGGGCATGACTCTGTCTCAAAAAAAAAAAGTCACAGGCATATGACCATGTCCTTGAACAAGCCTACAAAGACATAAATGGGTGGAGTTTGTCGTTGTAATGAAATTCACTGCAAAGCTCACCTGACACATAATAGCAGCCTTATTTATAAGGTTGCTTTATAGTTTACATAACACTTCTCCGCATTCTCTTATTTGCCACATATTTAATGATAGAATTGTGCCACATGCTAATTAAGCTTAATTTGTAAGTTCTTAGGAATGACTATAATTGGTGGGACTTGTTTGTTACCAAAAGCAAATTCTCAGTTCTCTATTTACTTCATTAGTTACCTACTATTTATAATCAGGATCAGTTTAAGTTATATTTTCTGTTTTATATCATACATGTTGATCCTCATGTATATTAAGAAACAAAACTCCTGGCTGGGCACAGCGACTCACATTTGTAATCCCAGCGCTTTGGGAGGCCAAGGCAGGAGGATCTTTTCAGGCCAGGAGTTCAAGACTAGCCTGGGCAACATAGTGGAACCCCATCTCTACAAAAAATAAAAAAATTGGGTATGGTGGCACATGACTGTAGTCCTAGCTACTTAGGAGGCTGATGGGAGGATTGCTTGAGCCCAGGAGTTCCAGGTTACTGGTGAGCTGTGACCTGTACTCTAACCCGAGCGACAGAGCAAGATCCTGTCTCTTGAAGGAAAAAAGGAAACAAATTCCTGAGACCTTATTCCTAGGCAGCTGAACTTCCTTCACTCCAGGACACTCATTGTTACCAACTCTCAACCTCTACCAGTCCCCCGCTTATTCCCACATCTCTCACTAGCACTCATCTATCACACTCAGGGGGACTTGTATATAACATGTAACATTCACCAGCAAATATTTGTTGAGCACTATGTGCCAGAGATTTGAGCAAGGCACTGGAAATATATGCAATGGTTGGCAAACAGCCTGGTTCCTGCTCTCATGGAGCTCACAGACTAAGGGGGCAGACAAAGCCCAGATTGGAGTGGAGGAGGTAGGCAGGAAGTTACCATATTTATTTCACTTTCTAAACTACAACCTGTCCTTTATCAATAATAAAGATGATGGGCTGGGCGGTGGCTCATGTCTGTAATCCCAGCACTTTGAGAGGCCAAGGTGAGTGGATCACTTGAGGTCAGGAGTCTAAGACCAGCCTGGCCAACTTAGTGAAACCTCGTCTCTACTAAAACTACAAAAATTCGCTGGGCATGGTGGCATGCTCCAGTAATCCCAGCTACTAGGGAGGCTGAGGCAGGAGAATTACTTGAACCTGGGAGGCAGAGGTTGCAGTGAGCTGAGATCATGCCATGGCACTCCAGCCTGGGCAGCAGAGTGAGACTGTCTCAAAATAGTAATAATGATAATGAAGGATCTCGGTTTGTCTTTTATTTCTCATTTGGTTCAACACTCAGAGAAAACACAGCTCTCATAGTTTGGGCCCCCTCTACCCTCCAGGAGAGGATGGTGGTATAGAAACAGTGCTTGGGGTCAATAACCTGGTATGGAGTAGTTGAGGGGGAGCTGAGGTTAGGCAGAAATTGATGAGGTGAAGATACTGGGGAAGTGAGTTCTCAGAAAAGATGGCTTTGCAAAGGCCCTGAGGCAGAATAGAACTTAACAGGCTCAAGAAACTCATTTAATGTGGTTGGAGGGGTCGATGCAACAGGAGAAATGGCTAGAAGACTGGAAAAGTGGAGGGTCCTGTCTTGAGGATACTGAGAAATCACAAAAAGGTTTTAATGACATTTCCCTGCCCCTTGCATCTCAACCCATTATTTTCCTGGATAGGCCCTCTTATCTTCAGGTTTGGAGGTGCTGTGCAGACAAGTGTAGTATCCTTTCAGGCTGAAACTCATGGGCAACTTAGCAAAAACTATGCTTAGGGGGGCATAGAGTGGAAAGAGTATGAGCTCAAGAGTCAGAATGCTTGGGTCTGTATAATGTTTTACAAATTTCTTTTTTTCTTTCTTTCTTTTTTTTTTCTTTTTTTTGAGACTGAGTCTTGCTCTGTCGTCCAGGCTGGACTACAGTGGTGCGATCTCAGCTCACTGCAACCTCTGCCTCTCAGGTTCAAGCAATTATCGTGCCTCAGCCTCCTGAGTAGCTGGGATTACAGGCACGCATCACCATGCACAGCTAAGTTTTTTGCATTTTTAGTAGAGACAGGGTTTCGCCATGGTGGACAGTCTGGTCTCGAACTCCTAACCTCAGGTGATGCTCCCACCCCGGCCTCCCAAATTGCTGGCATTATAGGCGTGAGCCACCACGCCTGGCCAAATGTTTTACTAATTTCTTAACCATACCAAGCCACTTTCTTTTTTATACAATCGAGAATTTAACATTTCTACCCTTCATCAGCTCTAGTAATGCCCTCTTTCTAACACAAGTTTCAAGCTGCTCTTTGGGAAAGGAATCACAGAATCATAATTGTTAAATCATGAAGAGACTTTAAAGTTCTATCTGCATATGATATTTGGATCCCTTCTGTAACACTGAGGATCAGTTGGTTTATTGTCCAGTATTACTCGTGTCCAGAAACAGGAAGCTCACCACTGTCTGAAGCAGCCACTCTGTTTGGGCTCTATTAAAAAGGGTTTTGGAGGGGACCTAATCCAAATCTGCTTTCCTGTATTCTCCCTCCAGGGGTCTTGGTAGTACCCCTAATGCCTTTTCCATGTAACATAACAGTCTTCCAGGGACTAGTAGTCATTATCTCTACAGGACCACTTACTCACCTAGAATGGAAAAGCTTGTTTCTTCAGCTTTTCTAACAACACTAATCAAACGGTCAATTCATCAAGCAAACACAATCCTGAAACATTTATGTACCTAATAATAGAGCTTAAAAACATGAAGTAAAAAGTTAGTGGGAGATTTTAATAATAATAGCTATCATTTACTGATTATACCTACACTGTACTCAGTGTTAAAGATACACAGATAATTATCCATCAATTCTATCAAAGTCAAACAAGTAAACAAGTGTCATACAATGTTACAGATACCGTGACAGAGAGGTCTATGCAGGAAAAGGGCAGGGCGGGCACTAAGGGAACAGTCATCTTTGTGAGAAAGAGGCCTGCCTCTAATGGGAGATGACACAAACTGCGCCTGAACAATTGAGTAATACCTCTTTTGAGGTGGACTTACCCATTTGTAGTAGTTATTAAAATATCATTTTAGAGACTTTAGTCACACCAACTATTCTTCAAAACATCCACTGTCAGTAACTCAAATGCATTCCCACAAGAAATGCTAATTTTCCCTGTTATTCTTTACGTAGCCTCTGTTCTAGTCAATAATGACAACCAGGCCAGGAAGAAACGTGGACTACCATAATTTGCTGTACCTGCAAATGCATAGTGCCAGTGTTTGGAAGGGTGGAGCCTCAACTAGTCTTTCCTAAGCACTGAAATAGAAGAGATGAAGCATATTGTGAGATTAGGCCATACAATAAAGGCCCGACAAGATGTGAGGAGCAGTAAAGCATTTTCCCCACTGACTCATTGCAAGCTGTGTGAAAGCAACATGGGACTCACACACCAAGGTTTGTTTCTTTGTGTTGGGCCCTATGCTAGATGCTGGGGTAAAGATGACCTGCCCAGGCAGGTGAGGCAAGCACACAAGGTAATCCAAGACAGAAATTGCTAGGGAACCTTGGAAAAGGATTATCTGATGTATCATGGAAGTTCTGAGAACCTGGAAAGATGAAATTAGCCTTCCTTGAGGAGGCAGCATATCTAAGAATAAATATACCAATGCAGTCCTCCCAACCTCCTAAAGTGGGTCCTTCTCTCTGAGAGCCATAGGGAGTAAAAGGCAGTAAACCTGTAGCTTCTTCCTCCAAGAAGAAATTAATGACTCGAAGATACACAAGTGGCAAACAGGTATATGAAAAGATCATCAACATAATTGATCATCACAGAAATGCAAATCAAAACAGATAACATCTCACCCAAGTTTAAATGGCTTTTATCCAAAAGACGGGCAATAACAAATGCTGGCAAGGATGTGGAGAAAAAGAAATGCTCATACACTGTTGATGGGAATGTAAATTAGTACAGCCACTATGGAGAAGAGTTTAGAGGTTCCTCAAAATCTAAAAATAGAGTGTAGCAATATACGATGTAGCAATCTCACTACTCGGTATATATTCAAAAGAAAATAAATTAGTGGGCTGGGTGCTGTGGCTCAGGCTTGTAATCCCAGCACTTTGGGAGGCTGAGGTGGGCAGATCACCTGAGATCAGGAGTTCAAGACCAGCCTGCCCAACATGGTGAAAACCCCATCTCTACTAAAAATACAAAAAAATTAATGGCGTGGTGGTGTGCGCCTGTAATTCCAGGTACTTGGGAGGCTGAAGCAGGAGGATTGCTTGAACCCAGGAGGCTGAGGTTGCAGTGA
>NW_012118599.1:13682332-13701277 GCF_000951035.1 Colobus angolensis palliatus
GCGTAAACTCGGGAGGCGGAGCTTGCAGTGAGCTGAGATCCGGCCACTGTACTCCAGCCCGGGCGACAGAGCGAGACTCCGTCTCAAAAAAAAAAAAAAAGGAAAGTAGAATGATGGTTGCCAGAAGCTGTGAAGGGTAGTTGGTGGGGGTCGGGTTGGTTGATAGGTACAATAAAATAGAAAGAATGAATAAGATTTGATTCATTTGATAGCAAAACAGGATGACTACTCCATAATAATTTAATAGTGTATTTTTAAATAGTATGATTGGATTGTTTATAACAGAAAGGATAAATTCTTGAGGTGATATATATCTCATTTACCCTGCTGTAATTATTACACATTGTATGTACGCCCATATCAAAATATCCCATATAGGTCTGGTGCGATGGCTCATGCCTATAATCCCAACACTTTGGGAGGCCAAGGTGGGAGGATCACCTGAGATCAGGAGTTCAAGACCAGCTGGACCAACATGTAGAAACCCCATCTCTACTAAAAATACAAAATTAGCTGGGCATGGTGGTGCATGTGTAATAGTAGTAGTGTAATCCCAGCTATTTGGGAGTCTGAGGCAGGAGAATCGCTTGAACCCAGGAGGCAGAGGTTGCCATGAGTTGAGATCATGCCATTGCACTCCAGCCTGGGCAATGAGAGCAAAACTCCATCTAACAACAACAACAACAACAAATCCCATATAACCCATAAATACATACACCTACTATATAACCACAAAAACTAAAAATTACTGTTTTTTGAGACCGAGTCTCACTCTGTTGCCCAGGCTGGAGTGCAATGGTGTGATCTCAGCTCACTGCAACTTCTGCCCAGGTTCAAGCAATTCTTGTGCCTCAGTCTCCCGAGTAGCTGGGACTACAGGTGTACACCACCATGCCTGGCTAATTTTTGTATTTTTAGTAGAGACAGGGTTTCACCATGTTGGCCAGGTTGGTCTCGAACCCCTGAGCTAATTTTTGTATTTTTAGTAGAGATGGAGGTTTCACCATGTTGGCCAGGCTGGTCTCGAACCCCTGACCTCAAGTGCTCCACCCGCCTCAGCCTCCCAAAGTGCTGGGATTACAGGTGTGAACCATGGCTTCTGGCCTTATTTCTTTTTAAAGTAATTTTTAGGCCAGGCATGGTGGCTCACACCTGTAATCCCAGCACTTTGGGAGGCTGAGGCACATGGATCACTTGAGGTCAGGAGGAGTTCGAGACCAGCCTAGCCAACATGGTGAAACCCTGTCTCTTCTAAAAATACAAAAATTAGCCAGGCGTGGTGGCACGCACCTGTAGTCCCAGTTAATCGGGAGGCTGAGGCAGGGGAATTACTTGAACCCAGGAGACAGGTTGCAGTGAGTCGAGAATGCACCACTGCACTCCAGCCTGAACGTCAGAGCGAGACTCTGTCTCCAAAAAAAAAAAAAAGAAAAGAAAAAACAAGAAATGACAGGCAGAAACATGACAAGAAAATTCAGCGGAAGCTAAAACTAAGGATCTTGAAATATTCCCTAAAACAAGAAACAAATAATGAGAAAGCGTAGAAAAGTTTGTTAGTGTGGAAGGCTTCCACCCTTAGAACTTAAGGATGATAAAACAAGTGTTGTAAGTAAAAAGTACTGATGGAGACAATGCAGGAACAGGATTTACCTAAATACTTCATATGAATTGAATCATATGATATGTGGCCTCTTGTGTCTTGCTTTTCTTACTTAATGTTTTTATGGTTTACCTGTGTTGTAACATGCATCAGTATTCTTTTTTACGGCTGAGCAATATTCTATCATATGGATATACTACATTTTGTTTATCCATTATCAGTTGATGAACTTTGGGGCTGTTTCTACCTTTTGACTGTTGTAAATAGTACTGCTATGAACATTCGTGTACACGTTTTTGTGTAGACATATGTTTTCATTTCTCTTGGGTATATACCTAGAAGTGGAATTGCTGGGTCATATGGTAACTCTATGTTTAACTTTTTGTGGAACTGCCAGACTGTTTTCCAATTTGGACACATTTTATGTTGCCACCAACAATGTATGAGGGATCCTATTTTGCCACATTCTTGCCAACATTTGTCTTTTTAATTATAGCCATCCTAGTAGGTGTAAAAAAGTATCTTATTGTGGTCCAGATTTGCATTTCCCTAATGACTACTGATGTTCAGCATCTCTTCATGTGCTTATTGGCCATTTGTATTTCTCTAGAAAAACATCTATTCAAATATTTTGCTCACTTTTAATTGGGTTGTCTTTTTGTTATTGCATTATAAGTAATTTATATAATCTAGTTACTAGATCCTTATCAGATCTGCAGATATTTTCTTTCATTCTGTGGATTTAAATTTCTTGAAATATTCTTTGAAGCACTATTGAACTACTTTTAACAAATATTTATCTGGGCATGGTGGCTCATTCATACCTGTAATCCCAGCACTTAGGGAGGCCCAGGCAGGTGGATCGCTTGAACCCAGAAATTCGAGACCAGCCTGGGCAACATGGCAAAACCCCATCTCTAGAAAAAAATACAAAAATTAGCCAGGTGTGGTGGCATGAGTCTGTAGTCCCAGCTACTCCAGAGGCTAAAGTGAGAGGATCGCTTGAGCCCGCGAGTTGGAGGCTGCAGTGAGCTGTGATGCACCACTACATTCCAGCCTGGACAACAGACACCCTGCCTGAAATAAACACATTTATTAAAAAGACAAATATTTAAAAATTTTAAAGCAAACCAGATTAGCAATGTGTAGTTGGTGTTCATTATTTATTTATTTATTTATTTTGAGATGGAGTCTCGCTCTTGTCCCCCCAGGCTGGAGTACAGTGGTGCGATCTTGCTCACTGCAACCTCCACACCTCCCGGTTCATGCGATTCTCCTGCCTCAGCCTCTCGAGTAGCCGAGATTACAGGCATGTGCTACCATGCCCGGCTAATTTTTGTATTTTTAGTAGAGACGCGGTTTCGCCATGTTGGCCAGGCTGGTCTTGGACTCCTGACCTCAGGTGATCCTCCCACCTTGGCCTCCCAAAGTGCTGAGATTACAGGTGTCAGCCACTGTGCCCAGCCGCCTTACAGCTTTAGGAGCAAACGACTGTATACAGACCATGTTCTGAGACTTCCAAACTGAGTCTTGAGTTCATTAAGGGATCCATCATAGTGATAGCTATAGCTGTTATAGCGTTTATATGCCAGGCGCTGTTTGGGCACGCTACATGTATTAACCTGTTTAACTCTCATAACAATCCTATGAGGTACAGACTGTTATCATACTTACTGCACAGATGAGAAAATGGAGGCAGAGAGGGAGGGTAAGTAATTTGCCTGAAGCCAAAGAGTAGGATACCAGAGATGGGCTCCAGATTTTGTTGCTTTCAACCACTTGCTATATTGCCAAGGTGGAATTAAAGCGTTTCAAAGAATGCCTCCTCCCTCGCTTTGGCGAGAGTAGTGTTTTAACGGTGTCTGTACTGTGGACATTTTTCCTGTCCTTACCGCTCCAGAAACTAGTAGTGCTCCCTGTCCAGGTGTCTTCGTTGCACATTTGCCTTCCCAGTCTGGAGTCCACTCGGCTTCAAGATCCTCTCTCCTCCCCGTGGGTCTGAGCAAGGCTTTACTGCTCTTTGAAGTAACAGCGAAATAGCCGTATGTCTCCCAGGTAGAGAGGTTCTAAATTTTTGGTAGCCAGTGTGCGCTGAGGACCAGCGGAATCAGCCCAGGGAGGCTCAAAGCTGAGCCGTGGGTGGAGCCAGCGGAGGGGGCGGAATGAGTCGCGGTGGCGTACCTACTGTGTGCCGTGTGCGCTGCCTGGAGCGGAACTATGAGCTGGACCTGTCCGCGTTGCCAGCAACCCGTTTTCTTCGGTGAGGCCCGGGCTGCAGAGGGGGCGAAGATGGGGCGAATGGGAGCCGCGTCCCTGAGGACGCGAGGGCTGGCCACACTATGGTCCCAGAAACCCTTTTTCACTTGCAGCGGCTGGTAGTCTGCGCACCACCCGCACCCACTCGGGTCTTCTCCCTTCCACCGAGAGCTCTGTGGGGAGTATGAAACCGGAGCGGGATGGAGCTGGCCTCCTGGAGACACTCCTCTCTAGGGAGCAGGGCAGGCCAACCTAATTCCTTAGAGTGCTGAAGGGGGAAAGGAGGGGCCCCAAACTTGGACAGGCTCCTCGCAGCCCGGTTCCACTTTGTCCTCCACAGCTGAGAAGGTGAGCTCCCTGGGCAAGAACTGGCACCGCTTCTGCCTGAAATGTGAGCGCTGTCACAGCGTCCTGTCTCCTGGAGGGCATGCAGAGGTAAGGCCTGGCCAGGGAGTACTGCCCTGTTTACATCACTGCCTCCCACCCGCCAGGCACCAACCCCCAACTTCAGCCCTGGAGGCCTGCCAAAGAGAACCTCAGTAGCCAACCCCAAGGCTACCCACCTGGTGGACCCTACAGCAGCCAGGATTTTGGGAACCTGGGTTGTAACTGTGGATCCCATGGCTTTGGGAGTCAGGATGGGTGGGAAGCAGCATCACCTCCTGAGCTGCTCTTGCTCTTCCTCCCTTGACCACAGTGGAAATACTGTCATGCCAGCCCATCCCCCACCCCTCTTAGGCCCACCAGACTTAGCCAGTGGACAGACACACCTGGTAGCCTGTCTGGAGGAAAGGCCTGTGGGGCATGGCTCCCGCTGGCCCTGAGTAACCCACTTCCCTCTGCTTGTGCCCAGCATAACGGGAGGCCATACTGCCACAAGCCATGCTATGGGGCTCTCTTTGGACCCAGGGGTAAGTACCAGCCTGAAAGGGGCCAGGGGTCAGCAGAACCCTCCTTGTGGCTGGGAGCTGAGGGCTCAAGCCTGACCTCCCTTATTCTCTCTTCAGGGGTGAACATTGGTGGTGTGGGCTCCTACTTGTACAACGCCCCCACTCCCAGCCCTGGCAGCACCACTCCTCTCAGCCCCAGCAGCTTCAGTCCTCCCAGGCCAAGGACTGGCCTCCTCCAAGCCAAGAAAAGTAAGTAAGGCTGCGCTCAGCTCCTCCCAGTCCTCCTCCTGACCCTTCCCCAAGCTCGAGTGGAGGGTGGGCCAGGTGGCAGTCTCCTACCCAGCCCTCTGCTTCACATTCTCACAACTTCGTTCTTGGCAAAGTCATCTCTATCTACCCCTGGCTTTTTTTTTCTTTCTTTCTTTCTTTCTATTCCCTCATGTCAGCTGCTGAGTTAAGATGTAAATTGTTGGGAGGCCAAGGCAGGCGGATCATGAGGTCAGGGGTTTGAGACCAGCCTGGCCAGCATGGTGAAATCCCGTCTCTACTAAAAATACAAAAATTAGCTGGGCATGGTGGCTGGTGCCTGTAATCCCAGCTACTCGGGAGGCTGAGGCAGGAGAATCATTTGAACCCAGGAGGCGGAGGTTGCAGTGAGTCAAGGTCACGCCATTGCACTCCAGCCTAGGCAACAGAGCAAGACTCCATCTCAAAAAACAAAAAAGTTAATTGGGCAGATAGCATTATCCCCTCTCCTTGCATCCTCACATTTTACAGGTGAGGAAAGTGAGATCCAGACAGGGCAAATGACCTTGTCCATTCACAAAGCTAGTCAGAGGCAAAGCTGGCCAGGAACTTAGGTCTATCCCAGGCCAGGACCGTGGAAGGAATAACCTACAGGAGAGGAGTCATTGGGATAAAGCCAGCCTCTCACATTCTTCAACTTTTCTCCTCTGGTCCCTGTTCCTTCCCTCCATTCCCTGAAGTAGGCAGTGACACTATGCTCCCCAACACCTGACACCCATGCCCTGGCCAGCTCCTGTATCAGCTCAAGTTTCCTGAGGATTGAGTTGCTAGCAGGGTTGGGATGGTGTGTACCTGAGCCCCTGGGAGGATGACAAGGAAGCAAGTAGTCCCTAATACACATAGGGATGGGGCAGGAGGTGGAGTCAAAGGGGGCTCAGTTCTGGGCCTATAGAAGACAGACTCTTGGGTGCCTGGGTTGGGCACTCTGGAATGAGCATGGCTTTTGGAAGAGGACAGTGCCATATGCAGGCAGGTGCTGGTGGGCATCTCCACCTCAGACCTACCCAGGGCCTCTTCCCCTTAAAGGCCCTCCCCATATGAAGACATTCACTGGAGAGACCTCGCTGTGCCCTGGTTGTGGGGAGCCCGTCTATTTTGGTAAGCGACAGTGGAAAGCTTGGGGAGGGGGATACAGGGTGGGCAGCAAGGGGCAGGGAGGTGATCCAAGGCAGGTGGGTCTCCCTACTCTACCCCTACCTAGAATGGAAGCACTACCACTTCTCTCCACCACCAGCTGAGAAGGTGATGTCATTAGGCAGAAATTGGCACCGACCCTGTCTGAGGTGCCAGCGTTGCCGCAAGACCCTGACTGCTGGGAGTCATGCCGAGGTGAGCCAGGCAGGAATGAGTGGTTATGTTGGGAGGAGGCTGGAAATGGGAAGAGAACCAGGCTGAGACTGCTCTCTTTCTCTCTGTGTCTCAGCATGACGGAGTCCCCTACTGCCACGTCCCCTGCTACGGCTACCTGTTTGGCCCCAAAGGTGGGCAGACCCATCCCAGACACTGGGCCTAAACTATGGCATGTACATGGTCTGTGGGGATGTGTGGACAACTTCCCCCGTGGTTAAGCATACCCTGCCCCCCACCCCAGTTCCCTCCAGCCCTGAACCCTGCACTACAGACCCAAGGCCTTTGGTGATAGGGCTCTCTCTCTCAGGTGTGAACATTGGCGATGTGGGCTGCTACATCTATGACCCAGTGAAGATAAAATTCCAATGAGATGCTCACAGAAAAGGTCACCCTAACTCAGGCCTCCCATCATGCCCCTTATGATCCAATGGGAGCTACAAAAATCTCCAGTCCCATGGGGGTTGGGGATGGTGGGATCGTGGGGACCTGGGCCTAGGTTCCATGGTAGGCCAGAGAGTCTAGACTTTCTCTGCCAATTTTTCCCTTTCCCATTTCTATCTGGTTAGTGAACAGCACATTTTGAAGGGTATCTTCCTCCTGGCCATCACAACCCCTTTCCCCAGCACATTCTAAAGCTTCAAGATACTCATAAAACTTGCGTTTATTGAATTTCTGCCTCTCTGGCTTCTCCAATAAAATGTTGGCTCCCATGCCTTCAACTCTTCTTTGGGCATGAGACCAGTGGGTTGGAGGATGGGGAGTGTGGGGGTTGGGATGACATGCATTGCCCTGCAGGGTGCCTCGGAGGTAGCAGGGCCAGCCATGAGAACAAAAAGCTATGTTCTTTTTGTCCCTTGGGCCTGGCATTGGCAGTCCTAGCACCACACAGTAGACAGCATGCCCACTAGCCCCATTGGTACCAGAAGTCTCATATGCTAGTCCTTTCTTTAGCACCATCTCTAGAAGAAGCAGAAGCACCTTATTCAGTGACTCATTTGAGCATGGCAACAGATCCTATGGTAAAACCTGCCAAGAGGCTTCATTATCCATTTGGGAGATGAACAGACTGAGGCCCAGAGAGGGAAAGCCACATGCCCAAGGTCACACAGCAAGTTAATGGTGAAGGTGTTATCAGAGCCTAGGGCAGACTTGGTGGCTTCATATCCAGGGCTCTTCCCACAGCTCTTCACCACTGCCCCAACCCAAGGGGCACCTTTATTTACAGAATCCTCCCCAGCCATGAGAGGGGTGCCCAGCAGCCACTGCATTCTGGGAAGTCAACTGTTCCTAGAAGCCAAATAATCAAGGTTGGAGGAGCACAGGGCGGGGGTACTGGCGGCAACTCCAGCCCTAGGCAGAGGGTTCGATACTCCCAGCCTGAGTTGCAGGGCCTGCCCTTCTGCTCTCCCAGCCCCTGCTGCAGAGCTTCTGTGGAGGGCCTGCCTCCACTCCCACTTAGTTCTGGACCTGCTTCATGGGCATCTCTTCCTCCTGAAGACTGGTTGGGACACTAGGGAGGAAGGAGTCGTGAGCAATGGTGGGATTTAATCCCCGAGCCTACCACCCCAGCCTGCCCCATCAGGGCTGTCCCAGGGCTCTCCCTAGTTTCTGTTATACAAATCCCTGTACAAGTGACTCACACACATGCTTGTACACACCCCTGATGTGTAGGCATACTTGAGTGTGCACACATACACGTCTTCCTGAACAGCCTAATGTATTTGTGTTCATACACACATATGGACTCATGTACACATTTATGCTTGCAGTTTACATACCCCCGATCATACACCCTGAAACACTCACCTGTGCACACTCACATACATGCACCAAGTACATATGTGCAGATATATTTTCCTGTCTGAATCCTAAAGTGTTAGGTATCTGAGCACCTGCATCCATAAGAATGTGCTCACACGTACACAGACACAGTCCTGTGCACACACCTCTTTCTCTCCACGTCCTGGATGGTTTCTGGCAGCTGTGCCTGCCTCGTCTCTGGCAGCAGGAGGGCGGTGCCGGCAGCCAGCAGGGCGATCCCCCCATAAGCAAGCTTGGGCAGTGACAGCCACACTCCATCCAGCAAGGCCGCCAGTGGGGCCAAAGAGCCCCCTAGCCGGCCCACCAGTGCAGTCAGCCCCATCCCTGTCTGTCTGTTCAGAGAAAGAGGATGAGGGAGGCAGACAGTGTTCACACCTACCTGGGGTCATGCCCCACAGGGCTTCTCTCCAGGGTTGGCAGGCCCTGATACTGCCTTCTCCCCATATAGCTCAGAAAACTAGGACTTCTTTCAGTTGGTTTTCCCACCCACCTTCAGGCCAGGAAACCCCAAGCCAGCACCCACCAGAGGACAGGGCCCCCATTCTGACAGAGTACCAACCAGGTACCACTGAAAGAGAAGAAAACCCACCAGACTGGGATAAGGAAAGAGTGATGTGGAAGGAAGAAGGTCAGTACTTTGTACAGGCCCTGCCATGACCAGATGCCTAGAAGTTTCCTCTTCCTACCTCCCAATAGCTAGCTGAAAGACCCTCCGGGCCTTCCAAGGGGTTGCCCTTGGGACAGTCCTCAAGGGCATCTCTGCCTTCCAGGGGTGAATGGGATGGGGGTGGGCAGAATGGGGCTTCTTGGGGCTGTTTTCTTTTTATTATTATTCTTTATTTTAATTTTTTTTTAATTTATGTGTTTACTTGAGACAGAGTTTCTCACCCAGGCTAGAGTGCAATGGCATGATCTCGGCTCACTGCAACCTCCGTCTCCCAGGTTCAAGCGATTCTCCTGCCTCAGCCTCCCAAATAGCTAGGATTACAGGCATGCGCCACCACACCCAGCTAATTTTGTATTTTTAGCAGGGATGGGGTTTCACCATGTTGGTCAGGCTGGTCTCGAACTCCTGACCTTCAGTGATCCGCCTGCCTTGGCCTTCCAAAATGCTGGGATTACAGGCATGAGCCACAGCACCCAGCCTTGGGGCTGTTTTCTTAAGGAGGCCCAGAGAGGATGACTGACGTGGCTTAGGGTCACATAGTATAGAAGATAAGATGCCCTGCCTTCTCCAAGACTAGGGCAAACACAGAGGGCCCTGATTAGTTCTGTATTCTGGGTGTAGCGTAAAGAATGAGTGAGAGGCTGGTTGCAGTGGCTCATGCCTTTAATAGTGCCTGTAATACCAGCACTTTTGGAGGCTGAGGCGGGAGGATCACTTGAGGCCAGGAGTTTGAGACCAGTCTGGGTAATATAACAAGACCCCATCTCTACCAAAAAAAAAAAAAGAAAAGGACTGAGAGAGACCAGGCTGTGGCATGTGTATGTAGAAGTATTGGTTAAGACACGTGACTAACAAGCTCCATATCCCAGGTTGGTTACAGGTTTCCTTACCTGAGCACCGTAGGGTACAACTCCGAAGTGAACAGGTAGGCAGTGGTGAAGGCAGCTTCAGAAAAACCTTTCCCCATCACTGCCAGGATGGTGCTCCAGGACTTCATGTCTGGAGGGAAGTGGGTTCAGATAGTGAGAGGGCCTTGGAGGAGAGCCAGGGGTGTTCTGGATAGGGTGCAGAGTCTCCAGAGTGGGCCGAACTTAAGTGGCAGAGAGTCTGAGCTCACTGGGTAAGAGTGAGGAGCTGGGGGGAGGAGTGGATTCTTGGCTAGGAAGTAGGTCTCCGAGGAGTGGGCAGGGTTCCTGGCCCAGCTTCTGGGGTGGGCAGAACCTATGGGACTGGGCTCACCGGAGGACACTAGCAGTCTAGTGCCAAGCGCCAGAGCCGTGCCCAGCAGTGTCCCGGCTTGCGTGAGGCGGCGTCCTGCGTAGCGCACCGACAGGTAGACCAGCAACTTGAAGGGCAGTTCCACGGCCCCAAACAACAGCTGCGTCTGGTACACATTCAGCCCCAGGCCTGACACATCCAGACTCAGGCCGTAATAGGAGAAGTTCACTCCAAACCTGAAAGGAGTCGCTCAATCTCCTTCCATCTCCGTGACCCCCCTCCCCCTACCAGGACCTTCCCTGCATCCATAATGCCCTCCGAGTGTGCAGCAGGCGCCAGTGGTCAAAGCACCTTTACCCTAATTTTCACAGCAACCCTGACATGGAACTGACAACAGTCCGTTTTACAGAAGGGACACTGGGGCTCTGAGTGGCTAAGTGATCCATCCCTTTCCAAGTAAGGAAGTGGGAGTCTGAACTTGAACCCATGTGCCTCTGCTGCCTGCTTCATTTTCTGACTTCCCCGGGCAGATCGCCCACCGAGGCTTATCCTCCTGCTGTCCACTGTAACACTCTACTTGTCCCTCAGAGCCTTTCTCACACTCAGCACCAGCCTGGAGTTTGCTCCTCCCTCCCACCACACCCACACCAGCCTCCTCACCACACCACCACGCAGCACAGTGAGATGTGTCGGAGCCGTGGCGTGCGGAACAGGTCTAGGTATGAAGGTCTTCGGACCACCTGTTCCTCGGCAGCCACTTTGCTCACAGCCTGGTAGGGAAGGAGGTGAGGTTGTAATATCAGAATTGGCTATGTGATCTCAATGGGATACAGTACTCTCCCCCCACCCCTATCTATTCCTCCCATATGCAGTGGTAGGGGTGGAGATGCACATGGCAGCTGAGAAGAGTAGGTCTCAAATGATGGATGTGGCCCACCGGAGCCAGGTAGGACATCCTAAAGAGTTCGGAACTCTCCATGGGGGCCCAGGGGCTTTTCCTGCCATATATGGTGGGCTGTGGGAAGGGACACTTGACACAGCCCACCCCCCCCCACACACATACATGCATGCTCACAAACACATTCACCCTCACCTGGCTGAGGCTGTCCTCACACACTGGCCGCCCATTGAGCCTGGCACAGTGGAGCAGGTACCTGTGGGCCTCTTTCACACGGCCCTGAGTCAGAAGCCAGCGTGCAGACTCAGGCACCCACCTAGGAATAGGCAGGAGGCCCTTCAGCCAGAAAGTCATGACCTGGCAAGCCACATGTTCCTGGACATACTACAGGCTCTCAACTTCCAGGGTCTTGCTCATGTAATCTTCTCAGCCTGGAACATCAGCCCCTCCCCAAGCCCTCCACACTTGACGAGCTTTTATTCATCTTTCAATGCCCAATTTAAAAGCCACCTCTGGGCTGGGTGCAATAGCCCATGCTTGTAATCCCAACACTTTTGGAGGTCAAGGCAGGAGGGTGGGTTTGAGCCCAGGAGTTCAAGATCAGCCTGGGCATCATGGCAAGACTCTGTCTCTACAAAATATCAAAAAATAAATATTAGCCAGATGTGGTGGCACATGCCTGTAGTCCCAGCTACTCAGGCTAATGCAGGAGAATCACTTGAGCCTGGGAGGTTGCGACTTCAGTGAGCTGTGATTGTGCCACTGTACTCCAGCGACACAGCAAGACCTTGTCTCAAAAAAAAAAATAATAATAAAGACAATAAAACACCTCTTCCCACACTTCCTTGCCCAGGCCCGGGTCCTCCATAGCCTGGGAGTCCCTTACTCAACTGAATTGGCCTTACCCTCAAAACCAGCTCCCAGCACCAGCCACTCACTTCTCCCATGGGTGGCAGGAGGGAATAGGATGAAGGAGGGACAGACATGTAGACATATCCAGAAGGGTCACCCAAGGTCAAGTCATCTTTGGGAGGCAATGTAGTGCCCACCCTGCCTGTCCTCCCACTCCTGCCTGAGATCCCCACCCCCATGCTGGCCCTGCCCCTATCCCCAACTCTGCAAGATGCCAGCCTCAATTTATGTTTGGCTCTGTCTTTGTCTCTCTGTATCTATCTTGTTCTCTGTTTCTCACTGTTCCTTGCCATCTTCTTTCTGTTCGTGTCTGTCTCTCTGTCTCTTTTTCTCTGTCTCTTTCTGTCTCTTGGTCACTTACTCTGTTTCTCTTTCACTTCATCTCTCAATCTCTCTATCTTCAAATCTCAGGCTCTGATTAATCTCATCTTTGACTTCCTGTATCTCCCGTTCCTCAGCTGCCTGCAGTCCTCACCAGAGGCTGAGGATGCCTGGGGCACAAGGCAGGGTGACAGCTAGCAGAAGCCATCGCCAGTCCCGTATGAGGTACCCAACCAGTGCCAGCAGCATCACGCCCCCTGTCCAGAAGGTGCTGCTCAGGACTCCGGCCACGGTGCGGTGCTCCACATCCAGCCACTCCAGCTCTGACCCAGGGCAGGAGACAGGAAGTTGGTTAGTGAGGACCAGATGGGCTCAGTCTCACTCTGACAACTGCCTTCTTCCAGCCCTCTAGGTACTGCCTGTTTCTTGCCTGCCTCACCCAGTGGCATCACGATGATGGTAAAACCAGCCAGGGCTGAGCCAGTGAAGGTGCGGGTGATGGCGAACATTACATAGCTGACGGAGGCTGCAGATGCCAGGCCCAGCACCAGGGTACTCACGTAGGCCACCAGCAGCAGACGCCTCCGCCCAAACCTGCAAAGAGGTCATGCAGGATCAGTTCCCTGTGGAAGGAGGTTCTAAGACATAGTAGACTAGGCTCATACCCCAGCTAGTGGGGGAAAGTTCCCCCAGCTAGTTTCTTATTGGCCCAGTGCCTCACCCCACCTGTCAGACAGATATCCAAAGGCCACAGCCCCCACCAGCACACCGGCGAAGAAGAAAGTGGATGCAGCTCTGTTCAGGCCTTTCTGCTCACACACCAG
The DNA here is from genome assembly GCF_000951035.1 of Colobus angolensis palliatus. Taxonomy (NCBI): domain Eukaryota; kingdom Metazoa; phylum Chordata; class Mammalia; order Primates; family Cercopithecidae; genus Colobus; species Colobus angolensis. The sequence continues at coordinate 13,695,396 of NW_012118599.1, forward strand.
ATCCCACTGCAAGGACAGGCAGAAAGGGACCTGCTGTGAACATCAGCCCTCTCCAGCAGGCGCCAGCTCCTCCTCTCCAGACCCTGGAGCCTTCTGAGGCAAGCTCTGCCGTTCTGGTACCTCCATGCCAGATAATAAACCTCCCAGCGATTCATGCCAGCTTGGGGAATAGGAAAGTTTGTCCCTCCCCAGTCCTGCAGCCTCAGCTTCTTCCCAAGGAAGGCCTTGACCTGCTGCCTCCCAGGGAGACTCTGCCTCCACCGACATTCCACCTCCAGATGGATTATGTAAATACCGACCTGGGACTGGAAAAGAGGAAGGGAGAAAAGAAGGCCTCTATTGTTTCTCCACCTCTTGCTGCAGAAATCGCCTTCTCAGCTCTTTGTCCCAACTCTGTGAAGCCACTTTAGCCTTTCCCTGCCTTAATCACCTCCCAATTAATGATGATGATAACAGTTCTTGTGTAGGAGCCTGTTACTACAAGCCATGAACTAAAAGTGCCTTATAGTCATAGCTCCCATCTACAGATTGGTAAGCTGAGGCTTTACGAGGTAAAGTAATACATCTAATGCCTATACAGTAGCCACCCAAGGCAATGGCAGGCCTATCCCTCTCACATGTCTCTCAGCCTCTGGGCTTAAGTACCTCAGTTGCAATGGTAGAGGAGAACTCTGAGTGGTCGTACTCCCAGCCCTGAGAGCAGGGCACTGTGGCAGGTTCATCCTCCAGCTCCCCACGGCTCTGCCTTTCTTCCCCCAACGTGGTGTTGGGGAGAGCCTGGGGGTAGGCAAAGCGGAGGCAGGAGCTAAGCGTGCCATCGGGCTCCCGGGGAATGTAGGCCTCCGGCCATGCATCCTGATGGCTGAAGTTGGCAGGGGCACCCGGCAGGGCACATCGGTGGGCAGGCACGGCAGCCAGGAAGATGGGCAGGAGGAAATGCAGTGGTAGCAGCACTCGGGGCAGGGCCAGCAGTGCCACATTCCGCAGCTGGAAGGGCCCAAAGCCGCCCACCTGCTCCAGCAGCTCCTCAAAACCCATGCTGCTCACCCACCAACCGTTTCAGGTGCAGCCTCCCTCTAGTATCTGGCCAGCCCAAACTGCCCACCGCATAGACCCTTGGACTCTGGAGGCGGGAGTGGATGGACTGAGTGGAGAGCCTGCAGCCAGAATCCAGCCCTCAGGGGCTGGCCCAGGACTGGGCCCTCCCCAGCCACCAGATCTCCAGGGACCCCTACCTGTCTTGCCTGGTGCCTGGGGGAAGGGGAAGCCATCCATTCAGAGGTCACTGGCTCATGGCTCTGGGGCTTACCCATTAGTGTTCAAGGACCAAGCCTACCATGATGAGGTAACTGAGTGATGGCATAGGAGGTGAGCCCCTACCCCCTTGGTCAGCAGAGCTCCCAAGATCCCTAAGAAGAGGAGGCCCCTGGGGCCTGGGGCTAGCTCTCCCAGGGTGCCCTTTGTCCTATGAGACCTTAGATCAGCCTTGCCTATTTGCAGCTACAGCCATGGCCTGGCCGACAGCCCAGGATTCAGAGCTGAAAGCTGGATCCTAACCAGGTTTCTTTCTGCTGAGCCATGAGGCCTCCTTGCATCCCTCTCCCCCACTGGGAGCTGATGCCCTGGCCTGAGACACACCTGTGATCACACTGGGCAACTTGACCCCTCTGAGGGTCCCATGCTCGTCCCATTCCCACTTCACTCAGGGACTCTCCCCATACATATGGTTCCAACTGCCTGTCCCATTCCCCTATTTCCAGCAGCTTCCTAAATTACCTTTTGGAGGGATAGGGAATGGCAGGGGGTGCATTGCCAAGGTCTTGCCATAGGTACCTGCAATGCCTAAGATTACCTTTTGGAAGGGTAGGGAATGGGGGAGGGGGCGTTACCAAGGTCTTGTCATAGGCACATGCAATACCTAAGACTCAATGTTCAATCTGACCCTCCCATTCAATTCTCAATCATGGTCCCTGCAGAAAAAGTACAGCAGAGACCAGCAATGTCTGGTTTATTCTCATCTGATTCTCCAAACACTTGGCTGGCAGACCCACTAGTTTAATACAGCTCCTACTTTGAACAGGTCAGAAAACTAAAGACGGTGGGGACCTGCTGGGGTCACACAATGACTCAGCAGCAGAGCTGAAGAAAAGACCAGGTCCCCTGACTCCAGACCAGGAATCTCACTTTTGACACAAGCTGCTGAGCTGGTGATGTCCCAGTCTGCTCCAGGCTGGGCTTCCTGAGAAAGCTCTGGGAAAGGAGCTAAATCGATGGCATGGTGTGTGTTAATGGGGGTGCTGACAGCCATGGAGTGAAGCAAGAGGCAGCTAATGGTGGTGGCAGTGACGGGGTGACAATAAGAAGAGACGTTTGAGTCTCTAGTGCATCCTCGCCATTCTGAAGGGTACATAGATGCCTCAGACACAGTCCTTACCCTTAGGGAGCTTACAGGAGGGTTAAAATAAGCTAACCTTCCCTGTCTCCAGTCTCACCCCTTTCAACCCATTCTTCACACACTGGCCACAGTGAACATTTAAACACAGATCTGAGAGGGTCATATCCCTGTTTAAAACCCTTCACCAGATTCTACTGCCTGAAGGGGAAAGTCCAGCTCCTTCGCTTGGCCCTTATGACTTCCCTAGGACCAGATTCTCTCCCCCAGTCCACCCCTGACCCCTCTCCAACATGCCCCCTTCCCTCTAGTTCTCTGCACACACCAGCTCATTGGCATGTCACACCTTAGTGTGGTCCCTTGGACAATGTGGCCTCCTCCTCATTCACCAAGTGAATGCCCAGGCCTCCCTGAAGACCAGCTCAAGGGGAGATACCTCCACCCCTCTCATCCTCACTCACATGTGACCTCACACTGTTGGTTCTTCCCTCATTTAGTACTATGTAATCATATTATTAATATAAAATGTATACAGTACTGTAACACTTTGCGGCTCCTGAGAGGTAAGTTTTGTGGTCACCCCATCTCCATGTCCCATCCAGTGGCTCCACAGGGTAATATTCTGAAGTTTTTCCATAGCCAGAGAGGACAGCTAATGAGGCCAACCTCAGCCATTGGCTGTGACCCCTTAGTTTTCACAATAGGAATTTCTTTCCTGCTTTAATATCAGAAATAGCTGATAATCATACAGTGGTTACCTCTCCCTCTTGACATTGGTTCCTAGGAAACTCAAATCTAAATCTGCAGCTCCGGCCAGACACAGTGGCTCATGCCTGTAATCCCAGCACTTTGGGAGGCCAAGGCGGGTGGGTCACCTGAGGTCAGGAGTTAGATACCAGCCTGGCCAACATGGCAAAACCCCGTCTCTGCCAAAAATGTAAAAAATTAGCTGGACATGGGGGGCAAGCGCCTGTAATCTCAGCTACTCAGGAGGCTGAGGCAAGAGAATCACTTGAACCCGGGAGGCGGAGGTTGTAGTGAGCCGAGATCGTGTGACTGCACTCCAGCCTGGGCAACAGGAGCAGAACTCTGTCTCAAAAAATAAAAAATAAATAAATCTGCAGCCTCTTTCCACAGAGAGTAATTTGGCATTAATTTTACCTCTGGCTCCATCTTATTCCCTGGACCTACCCCATATGGAAGCTCTCGTCTCTAATGTCATTGAAGAATGATGGTGACAGTGACCATGATGGCTGATGATGGAGCTGGACAGGCAGGTATGAAATGCTGAGTCTAACCAGAGGATAGATAGATCAACTCTGAATCATCAGTTAAGAGCTGATTTTGATTGTATTTTAACCATCCTCCCATCCCTCCAACCTGGGAATTCTAACCTGAGCTCAGAGGCCAAGGCAGAGACCTTCATTTATACCCAACTGGATGGAGAGGAGCCTTGTGCAATGGAAAAATAACAACTCCTGGCCAGGCATGGTGGCTCATGCCTGTAATCCCAGCACTTTGCGAGGCCAAGGCGGGTGGATCACTGGAGGTCAGGAGTTCGAGACCAGCCTGGCCAACATGGTGAAATCCCGAATCTACTGAAAATACAAAAATTAACCAGGCATGGTGGCTCATGCCTGTAATCCCAGCTACTCGGGAGGTTGAGGTAGGAGAATCGCTTGAACCCAGAAGGTGGAGGTTGCAATGAGCTGAGATTGCACCACTGTACTCCAGCCTGAGTACAGTATAAGAATAAAATTTTGACTCAAAAAAAAAAAGAAAAAGAAAAAATAACTCCTTAATTGGAATTATTACTAGAAATATTGGAGGGTTCAGGAAAAAATACACTCTTGGAATAACCAATTTGAGATTGCTTGCAATAGGGAATTCTTACACTTTAGGCCTTTTACTATTTTGCTCCCTCCCCATTGAGTGACCTCAGATGACCTACCCATCTTAACTGGGGCTTCAGTGACCATTAAACATTGCTGCAACCCATGTAATCATTTCCTACACTGTTGATGGTGGCAATTACAAAATCAATTGCAGTGGTAAGCACGGTGATGGATGGTATAATAGTAAGGGACGGTGGGGATCCTGGTGATGGAAGTGATGGTGACGGGGTGATTGAAGTAGAGATGAGAGGATGGGGCCAGGGCCACTGGTAGTAGTGATGTGGTCATGAGGGTAGTGGTGCTGATGAGGATTATGTGACAGATGTGGTAATGCTGGTGACAGTGATCTGGTGATGGTGGTAATGATGTGATGGTGGTAATGGTGGTGGTGATGGTGGTAATGGTGGTGGTGGTGATGTGATGGTGGTAATGATGGTGGTGGTGATGTGTTGATGGTGGTAATGATGCTGGTGGTGATGTGATGGTGATGATGATGATGGTGGTGATGTGTTGATGGTAGTAATGATGGTGGTTATGTGTTGATGGTTGTAATGCTGATGGTGATAATGATGATGGTGGTGATGTCAGGGTGGTAATGATGGTGGTGGTGATGTGAGGGTGGTAAAGATGGTGGTGGTGATGTGAGGGTAATGGTGGTGGTGGTGTGGTGATGGTGGTAATGGTGGTGGTGATGTGATGGTCATCATGATGGTGTTGGGGTTGTGATGATGGTGGTAATGATGGTGGTAATATGGTGATGGTGGTAATGATGGTGGGGATGTGGTGATGGTGGTAATGATGATGTTGGTGACGTGATGGTAGTAATGATGGTGGTAATGGTGGTGGTGATGTGGTGATGGTGGTAATGATGGTGGTGGTAATGATGCTGGTGGTGATGTGATGGTGGTAATGATGCTGGTGGTGATGTGGTGATGGTAATGATGGTGGTGGTGATGTGGTGATGGTGGTAATGATGGTGGTGGTGATGTGGTGATGGTGGTAATGGTGGTGGTGGTGATGTGGTGATGGTGGTAATGGTGGTGGTGATGTGGTGATGGTGGTAATGGTGGTGGTGATGTGGTGATGGTGGTAATGATGGTGGTGGTGATGTGGTGATGGTGGTAATGGTGGTGGTGTGGTGATGGTCATCATGATGGTGTTGGGGATGTGATGATGGTGGTAATGATGGTGGTAATATGGTGATGGTGGTAATGATGGTGGGGATGTGGTGATGGTGGTAATGACGTTGGTGACGTGATGGTAGTAATGATGGTGGTAATGGTGGTGGTGATGTGGTGATGGTGGTAATGATGGTGGTGGTAATGATGGTGGTGATATGGTGATGGTGGTAATGGTGGTGGTGATGTGGTGATGGTGGTGATGATGCTGGTGGTGATGTGATGGTGGTAATGATGCTGGTGGTGATGTGGCGATGGTGGTAATGATGCTGGTGGTGATGTGATGGTGGTAATGATGCTGGTGGTGATGTGATGGTAATGGTGGTGGTGGTGATGTGGTGATGGTGGTAATGATGGTGGTGGTGATGTGGTGATGGTGGTAATGGTGGTGGTGATGTGGTGATGGTGGTAATGATG
>NW_012118599.1:13701327-13715192 GCF_000951035.1 Colobus angolensis palliatus
TGGTGATGGTGGTAATGATGGTGGTGGTGATGTGGTGATGGTGGTAATGGTGGTGGTGATGTGGTGATGGTGGTAATGATGGTGGTGGTGATGTGATGGTGGTAATGATGCTCGTGGTGATGTGGTGATGGTGGTAATGATGCTGGTGGTGATGTGATGGTGGTAATGCAATAAGCAGGCTCCTGGAACTCCTGAGGACTTAGAAAGATGGTTCTAAGTCCTTTAGCCTTGGGTTGGCCTCATCTCTTGTCCTGGCCTTGACTCATCAGTAGCCATGGGAAAATCTCAGCAGGCCCCAGCGTCTGGTGATCAGAGACACAAGACCCTCCACATTCCCACCCCTGTCTCCTTTCTGAGGGGCCCCTCTCTGTCAACAAAGGCTCATCTAAATGTCCCTGGTCTGTGGCTCCCATCTAGCTCCTGACAGAGCAACCTTGCTCAAGCCATGTATTTCTCTGTGCCCCTTCCCTCACACCTCTCTTTGACCATGGGACAAAGAAATGTCTTTCTGTGGGGGAACAGGGAGAAGGTCTGCCAGGAACCAGGGAGGCCCCACATGCAGAGCATCAGGTAGTCCCTGACAGCCAAGCTGGGCCTCGGGAAGTGAATGTGCCTGACAAGTCTCAGGCTCCTGGGGGCAGAAGGTAGGCAGAGTGTCTCTGCAATGCCTTAAGGCCCTGTTCCTTGGCACAGCCCGCCCTGGCTCCAAGCCTGGCCCTGCTCCCTTGTCACTCCTCTCTTCCAGTCCACAATTTATGCCTGTGTCTCCCCACACTGAACTCCATGCAGTCTCGCCCCCCACACTTTGCCCACGCTGCTCCCCTGTCCCCCGGGAATGTCCTCTCCTCTATCTGACCAGCTCCTGTTTGTTTGTCCTTCAAAATTCAGTCCAAGAGGCACATCTCTCTCTGGGGGTCTTCCTTGAAGCTCTCAGTCTGGGCTGGGGGTTCCTCCCTATGTATCCAGGCACATGCCACATGTAAAATGAAAGTTAATTTCCAATCACTGTTTTTTTTTTTTAGAGACAGGGTCTTGCTCTGTCACCCAGGCTGGAGTACAGTGGCATGATCATAGCTCAGTACAGCATCAAACTCCTGGGCTCGGGTGATCCTCCTGCTCAGCCTCCTAAGCAGCTAGGACTGCCGGCGCATGCCGTCACACCCAGCCCCAGCCACCTCCTTGAGGGCATGCTGTGCTTTGTCTCAATGCCTGGTCAGTGCCCAACATCTGGCATAGCCTCTAGCACATGTTGGGCTCAGCAATAGTCTGCAGAATTAGTTAAATTAGTGGGTTGGATGAATGAAAGATGGATTAAATAAATAATGAATGAATAATCCATGACATTTATTCATTCAATCTCAATAATCGAGAAAATTTAAAAATACAATAAGGTACCATTTTGATTATTTAATTATTTGGGGGGTTTCTCCTAGAATTAGACTTGAAGAAGTAAGACAGGTTGGAGCCAAGAAGTTCTAGCGCCAAGTTTAGCACTATTTGAAATAGTGAAAATAGTGAAAAGTCAGAAAGGTAATGAAAAATCAATATGGAGCTGGTTAAATAGATTATGGAACATTCATGCCATGGAATATGAGTAGCCTTTAAAAAGAACACAAGGATTCTCATCATTGCTGGTGGAAGTGTAAACTGATGTAGCAATTTTTGAAAAGTTTGGTAATTATTCAAAATGTTAAACATATCTTTACCATATGATCCAGCAGCAGCAATTCCACTCCTAGGTATATACCCAAGAGAAGTGAATGCATACATCCACACAAAAACTTGTACACAAATGTTCATAGCAGCATTACTCATCATAGTCTAAAGCAGAAACAACCCAAAGTCCATCAACTGACAAATGGACAAAATGTGGTATGTCCATATAGTAAAATATTATTTGGCAATAAAAAGGAATGAAGTACTGATAAATGCTACAATATGGCAGTACTTTGAAAACATGCTAAGTGAAAGAAGATAGTCACCAAAACATCATATATATATATACATATGAAGGGAGGACCACCTGAGCCCAGGGCTGGGGAGGGGCGTCGAGGCTGCAGTGAGCCATGATTGTGCTGCTGCACTCCAGCCCGGGTGACAGAGTGAGACCCTGTCTCAAAAACAAAAACAAACAAAAGCAAAACAAAACAAAACATGTTTCAGAATAGTAGGTATAATATGTTCTTCTTTTTATTTATAATAAATATGTATATATAGACAGAAAGAGAGCTATTAATTACAAATAGGAAAAGGAAGGTCTGAAATGGTACACACCAAAGCCATTTGCAAGAGTTACCTCTATGTGGTCAGCTTCGTGGATAGGGAGGGGGCTTTTATTTTATAAGCCTTTAGCATTTGCCTTTTTACCATGAGTATGTCCTGCTTTTGACAGTTTAAACAAGAAGGAAGGTGAAATCACATGGAGATTCCACTGAAGGCTGATGAATCAGGGCCTAGAGCACGCTGGCATCCACACCAATGGAAAGAGTGTCCCAGGAGCCATGATGTTTCTCTAATGCCAGGGGGTGGCCTTCTTGGAGGGACAGTAGGACTTTGCGAGCATGGGCCTTTTTCCCTTGGATCGCAGGCAAAGCCAGGAGCCTGGCCTGGAACCAAAGTTGTTTATATATTGACGAGGTGAAAGATTTACACCTAGTGAACCTAGGGTTCAAAATTCACAGACTCCTACAGTATGTACACTAGAGCAAAGCTTCCTTTCTGCCCAGCTCTCCTGCCCCACGGCGGCCAGACACCTCTCACTCATTTCACCTCCTTTCCAGATACAAAATTGTACATTATACGTATGCTTCTTTTTCTTATTCTTGGTCTTGGAGACTGGTCCATAAGTATATACTATACAAAGAGACAACTCCTCATTTATTTTTTTAGAGAAAGAGGTCTCACTATGTTCCCCAGGTTGGACTCAATCTCCTGGGCTTAAACAATCATCCTACCTCAGCCTCCCAAGTGGCTAGACTACAGACACGCCACAGCACTCAGCTAGCCTCTTCCATCTTAGAGTCTCACATCACCCGTGGTGGGGGCCCCATTTTATGGGTGGGCCATGCTCTACTAAGCAGCCCCAGTTGGGAATTTAGATTTCTTCTGAACTTTTATAGGTCCATAGTCTCTTATCCAAACTGTTGGGATCAGAAGTACATACATGTATGGTTGACCTTTGAACAACATGGGTTTGAACTGCACTGGTCTGCTTATAAACTGATTTTTCTCAATAAAAGTCACAAATTTTGTGCCTGCCTCTCCCACTCCCCTTCCATCTCTTCTACCCATGCCGCCTCTGCCACCCCTGAGACAGCAAGACCAACCCCTCCTCTTCTCCTCCTCCTCAGCCTTCTCAATGTGAAGACAGTGAGGATGAAGATCTTTATGATGGTCCACTTCCACTTAATAATATAGTTTCTCTTCCTCATGGTTTTTTAAATAACATTTTCTTTTCTTTAGCTCACCTTATTGTAAGAATACAGTATATAATATATATAAAACATATAAAATATGTGTTAATCGACTGTTTATTATTGGTAAGGCTTCTGGTCAACGTAGGCTACTGATGAAGTCTTGGGGGAATCAAAAATTTTATGCAGATTTTCAACAGCAAGGGGCTCGGTGCCCCTAACCCCTGTGTTGTTCAAGGGTCAACTATATATATATATTCAGAAAGGCAATTTAGCACATATTCCATATATTATAAAATACCCTAATGGTGGGCTGGGCGTGGTGGCTCAAGTCTGTAATCCCAGCACTTTGGGAGGCTGAGGCAGGCAGATCACCTGAGGTCAGGAGTTCAAGATCAGCCTGGCCAAAATGGTGAAACCCCGTCTCTACTAAAAATACAAAAATTAGCTGGGTGTGGTGGCAGGCACCTGTAACCCTAGCTACTGGGGAGGCTGAGGCAGGAGAATAGCTTGAACCTAGGAGGCAGAGGTAGTAGTGAGCTGAGTCCGCACCACTGCACTCCAGCCTGGGCAACAAGAACAAAACTCTGTCTCAAAAAAATAAAAAATAATAAAATAAAATACCCTAATGGGACCTACCCCATCATCAAATATGTTAATGTTTCCATTGCAAATATGGATGATAAGTGGAATTAAGACACATTATAAATGGTCTTGTCAGTTTTTTTTTTTGATAACAAGGGAGTGTGTGCCAATCTAATGGGAGAAATCCCAGTTTTCAGAACTTTCTGGGTTTCACAAGTGCAGATGAGGCTTTCTGGAGCCATACAAAGAAGACTGCAGTGAATAATTTTGGACACATGTAATTTTGCAAGTGTACAAGTACATCCATAGGATGCAGTTCTAAAGTAGAGAAGCTGGGACACAAGCTGTGCTCATTTGTGATTTTGATAGATGTTTTCATAATAATAACGTTGCCTGTGAGCTGCTACACTGCGTGGTTTTCCACACACTCTCACTTTTGTCTGTTAACTTTGGGGTAATGAAAATTCTTCCTCGAGAGTGGCAAGGAGGAAGAGAAGTGAATTAAAGGGTACAGGCAGGGTGTGGTGACTCACCCCTGTAATCCCAACACTTTGGGAGGTCGAGGCGGGCTGATCACATGAGGTCAGGAGTTCGAGACCAGTCTGGCCAACATGTCGAAACCCTGTCTCTAGTAAAAATACAAAAATTAGCTGGGCATGGTGGCGCACATCTGTAATCCCAGCTACTTGGGAGGCTGAAGCACAAGAATCACTTGAACCTGGGAGGCGGAGGTTACAGTGAGCTCAGATCACACCACTGAACCCCTGCCTGGGCAACAGAGCAAGACTCCCTCTCAAAAAATAAATAAATAAATAAAAATAAATAAAGGGTATAAACATACAGTTAGATAGAAGGAATAAATTCATTGTTCAAAAGCAGAGTAAGGTGACTCTATTTAACCAAAATGTATTGTACTTGGGTAATGGATGCTGTAAACACCCTGGCTTGGTCACTACACATTATATACATGTAACAGAATTTCTCATGTACTCCATCAATTTGCACAAATAATTTAAAAAATTCTTCCTCCTGGCCTCTCTACACAAAGCCAGACTCAGTCTCTGGCCCTCAGGAGAAGCATCCAGAGGGCTGTGAGAGTGTACGCTTTGCAGTCAGAAGGACAGCAGGACAGTCCCCTTCCTCCTCTGTGACCCTGAGCAAGTTACCTATGTCTGTCCTGAGCTTTCATTTCCTCCCCTGCCTCCAGGACAGTACCTCTGCACTTGCCCACCAACCTGTGCTCCACTCTCCTGCCCAGCCCCAGCCCCAGGAACTGGGTTTTGCCTGCCCTCCCGCAGGGAAGAAGAGTCCAGGCCAACAGAAAAAGGTCCACAGGCTTTTTAATGGTGTGATGGCTACTTCCCTTCCGAGACCCGATCTAATCATTGACAGTGGCTTCCAGGGTGTTGGGGTGGGGTGGACAGGTGCAGGATGGGCAGAGGCCATGCAGTGACTGGGAAGGGCTTGGGGAGGGTTGTTACATTCTGTTTGGCATGTAAACATTCTTAGGTGGCTTCCCGAGGGAGGGGAAGGGCAACTTCCTGCTCCCCACCCCATGCCCACCAGGGCTAGTCCCTGGAGTTGAGAAGACTGAGCAAACCAGGCCCCTGTGAGGAGCTGGGAAATGGGGAGCCTGGGGCACAGCCCCTCTCCTCTCCTGTGCCCCCTTCGTGCACGGTGCGGCTGGGGAGGGAAGGCATGTGTTGGGGTGAGCACACCCTGCATCTGAGTCAGTGACATAGGTTGTTCTGATGGGGAAGTGCTGAGGGAGGTGGTGTGACACTTTTACAGAGGAAGGGCTCAGGACCTGGAGGCCTGGTGGAGAGAATGAATGCTCAGGGGGAAGAGGCTGCAGCTGGGGTTGGGGACACCGGGAGATGTGGCTTCCTCTGCCCTGGATCCTTCCTGGGGAGAGGCACAGAGGCAGTCTCCTAGGTGACCCCCTCCCCACTGGCCCACTTTCCCTCTCCCACCTCACCTGGTGACATTCAGTGACTCAGAGGCCTGAGGTCAGTTGGGAGCCCTAGGGTGGTTCGGAATCCCAAGGGAAGACTGGGTTTTGCGTCTCTGCCAGCTCCAGTGCTGAGTGAAGCTGGGGGTAGAATGGACCTGGGGCTCTCTCAGGTCCCCCTCTTCCTCCCAGCTCCAAACCAGGGTGTTGTTGGTCCTGGGGCAGAGGTGAGGCTGGGGGCCCTACATTCACGGTTCGGTTGGTGGCAAGGAGCAGGCCCAGGGTCTGGGCACCAGGAGTCATGCCCTGGTCCCCACCTGGCACAGGCTGATTGTCATTCGGAGAAGCTCTAGGTGGGAGGCAGTGGTCCCTCCTCCACCCCCTCTGCTGGACCCAGAGGGCAAGTAGAGGGCCTTGGGAGGGCCTCAAGTTGACAAGGAGGGCTCTGTCCGGAGAAGTTTCCTGAGTGTTCTGGGAGCTTCTGCATCAGCGTAGGGTGGACATCAAAGACTGTCCACCCAGGAGTCCTCCCCTCGGCTGGTCTGCAGAGAAGCCACCACCGCGGCCTGACAGTGGCTGCCCAAGCTGCTGACTCTCCATGAGGGGGAGGCTGCTTTCAGGGTCAGCTGCCTCATGGGCATCCTTCTGGGTGATGGTGGCTGGATGCAGCCAGACCGCTGGGGCACACTAAGGCCTTTCTTCCTCTTTCCCTGGATGTCTTGGCTTGCTCTCTGTGACTCAGGGAAGGACAGAGAGGCTAGGCCAGGGGACAGAGGCTGCAGGGGCCTGTCCAGATAGGCAGGGCTGGCTGTCCCATCTGCAGCCGGTGTGCTGCTTGCCCCAGATGTAGGCAGTTGAGGCTCATGATGAGGTGGGGTGAGCTATGCAGGAGCCAGAACCCAGGAAGAGTCCCCACATCCATTCCTGGAGTAGAGCGGCTGCACGGGCTGGGGTCGGGGCAAGAAGGAACAGGCTGAAGGGTGAGCTGAGGGAAGAGTGGGCTTGGGCTGGGGACCCATCACTCAAGCATACAATCTGGAAGTTAGAAGGGCCTTTCTGCCTCCGGGGGCCAGCTGTCTGTTGGTCGACCTGTCTCTGCTCTCTCTGCCCATTGCGGGAGACGATGCCTGAGCCAGCCCTCCCTCCCTCCCACAGAAGGGAGGACAGGGAGGGTGACCCCACCAGAACTGAGTCCCCGAATCTCCAAAGGGCCAGCGCAAAGATGGTAACCAGCCACTTTCCACCTGCATTGAACTCAGGAAATAGCAGGTTGGCTGGAACTGCAGTAGACAGGACTGAGGTTAGATGACAGGAAGGAATTCCTGATGGTGAGGGGTCCTGAACACTAGATCGGGGAACAGGGGAGGGAGTAAAACTTTGTTAAAGCCCCCTCCAACATCCCACTGGGAAATACTTGCCTGGGAAGGCAGCCCACACGCTTCCTATAGTTCCCACAGAGGCTCCACCCAAATTTAGGAGGCAAGAGGTTTCTGCACCCCAGAGGTGCAGGGGAGCACATCCCCTGCCCACAGAATCACCTGCCCACCCATCTCCAAGATCACTTGCCCACTGCCTCCCACCGAGTTGTCCAGGATGGAGTCAACTTTGGGGCAGGTCAGACCTGCCCCCTCACACCTGAGTAGACCGATATCCCCTGGGTCCCCAACCCCAGCCTGGTAGTCCAGAAGCCGTCCCTGGCCACAATGGCTCCCAGAAGACTGTGGGGCTGGACCCTCGGGGGGAGGCTGGAGCCTCTACTTCTGGAATTTGAGGCTACTTCTCTGAAGGGGTAGGGGGACTTTGGCTGGAAAGGGGTCGGAGGAGGGCAAAGCGCCGCAGGAGGTGTAGGCAGAGGTTGCTGGGGGAGCATGGAGAGCAGCCTAGGCCTGGTGGGCGAACGAACCGGGCATCCCCAGAAGTGGAGTCCTCGATGAAAAGTGGCTGAGCCTTCCCCGGGGCGGAGAGACTGATGTGAGGCTGGCCGGCCTGACTGGGCGGCAGGAGGATGAGAGGACACAGGGCGAGGAAGGGGAGGCAGACCCTCACCGCGGCGCGGTGCCTCGTCCCCCACCGGCCCTGAGGGCTGGCAGGGCGCCGCGTGTGCTCCCGTGCGTCCTCGCGGGTGCAGGCGGAAAGCTGGGGCCAAGGGTGGCGCGCGTCGGGCGCGTAAGGCTGTGCTGGGAGCTGCTCCAGTGTGACCGGCTGCGGGTGGGGGGCCGGGGTGAGGGTGGGGGACCGCGGAGAGCCGCGGGCGTCATTATCTGGCCCCAGCCCTGCCCTCCGCGCCTCCTGCCCGGCCTTTGGTTGTTGCGCGCTGAGCCTGGAGTTTCCCTCTGGGTCCTTTCTTGGAGCCCCCGGGGGAGGGGGTGCCATCAGGCTGGGCCCGGGCCGACGGGACGCCTCGGGGCGGGGGGACCCCGGGCCGGGCCTGGTGCGAGGGGGAGGGGCTCTCTCTGCGGGACAGGGACTGGCTCCGGGGGGACGCGCTGGCATTGTGCGCGGCGGACGTGGACGTGGGGAGGCCTGGGCTGCGCGGGACTAGGGGCCTGGCTCCGGCTTGGGCTCGCCCTGGGCCCAGGCCGCGGCCAGGAGGTTGTTTGGGGCGGAGGTCAGCAGCAGTGGCCGACCCTGGGGGAGTCTGCAGCTGGAGCCTGCTTGAGAGCAGAAGGCAGGAGAAAAGAAGAGGGCAAAGAAACAAAACAAGGAGAAATATTTCAGAATCCTCCTGGGCACTGAGCACTGGAGTCCTGCATCCTCAGAGCTGAGACTGAGACCATGGCACAGATGGGTAAACTGAGGCCTGGCATTCTGTCCTCTAGGGCAGGACCTTGAAGGGCCACACGCTCCCAGGCTGCTGCTGGAAGAGCCTGCTGCTGGCTTTCTTTGGGGTCCTCATTTCATCTTTAAAATTCTCATGGATTTTGCATTCTAATCTAGAATATACCTATGTTTATATTAATATGAAATAATGTTTTCTCCCAAGAAGTCAAAGCACTGGGCTTATCCTTTGGCTTCCAATGCCCCATGGCGTACCAGAGGCTGTGTGTGGACCCACTGGCCCCCATCAACTTTTCCTAAGCCTGGTCTCTCTGGCACCCTCTCCACACAAGCTTACTGAAGCCATTCCCCTGAGCCCAGTGACAGGGCTGGAACCCGAATCAGAGTGAGGCAGAGAACAGTTGGGAGGTGCTGGACCAGAGGTGTCGCTGAGGGTCCCTCCTGATCTTCCATAGCCCCTGACCTTGGTTCTGGAGAAGCCCCTGCTGGTGGAGGCCTGTGGCCACCCTCTGCCCACCCTGGGGCTGGCAGCGGTTTCTCACCTGCTGGTGATGGCTGTGTCTGATGCTGGGGCCGCGCCGGGGAGCTGCTGGGTTGCAGCAGGCATGGGCATGCGGAGGCCAATGGGGCGGGGAATCCGGCTCCGGGTGGTGGCTGCCCGCCCGGCCTTCCTGGGCAAGGATGCTGCCGGCTCAGAGGCGGGCGTGTCCTCCTCGGAGCCCGTGCCTGAGAGGGTCTCAGAGGCACGGCGCTGCTCCTCACTGGAGGAGGACGAGGCCCCTGAGGCCAGCCGCAACAGCAGGCGTCCCTGCCTCTTCTCCATCACCAGCCGCGCCAGGTCCTGCTGCGGCCGGGCCCGCTTGCTCCACCGCTCTTTGGCCGACAGTGAGCCTGAGGGCTCTGAGCCCGTGTCCTCCTCAGATAGCAGGACGGGGATACGGCTCCTGGGGCGAGAGCCTGGCATAGCATGGTGTCTGGGGGAGATGGTGGCCACTTTCTCAGAGCTGGGCTCCAGCGGGGACACCGGGGCTGGCCCGTCTGCAAGGGCCGGGCCATTGAGCAGTAAGTTTGTGGCCATCTCTGAGGGGGTTTCCCCGGGGGGCCCAGACAGGGCACAGCCTTCTATCTCGGCCCCATTCAGCCCTGACAGGGCGAGGCCATTCTCCAGGGGCGCTGGGGCCCCCTCCTCCACAGTGCCCCCATCAGAGGCCAGCTCCAGACCCAGCTCGCCCCCAGTGCTGAACTCCTCAGGCCGCAAGGCTTGTCCACTGGAAGACATGACGTTGAGGTGGGTTTTCTCCGCAATGTGCACAAAGGTCCTCTCAACTTTGGTGAAGGGTGAGGAGGTGACTGCCACGCCCCCGGCCCCTGTGGTCACTGTCCCGGCCCCCGGCCCTGCCCCAGGCCCCGGGGGTTTGGGCTCAGACTTGAGGACAGAGGAGAGGGTGCCTGGCTCAGATACGTCCAGCTGGCTACCTGTGGGCTGGGGCCGCTCATGCTGAGGGGTGAGGGCAGCCAGGGTGCCCAGGTCAGGGTCGGGGGCCAGTTCGGCAGTGACGGGCGACTTCTTCATGTCGCCAGGAGAGACGAGCACCAGCGTTTTGGAACCCTCCTCAGGCTCCAGGTCCCCATCGGCCATGGAAGCCCGGCCCCTGGACTCCTTTTGATCATCTGCCAGCAACGTGGACGGGGCGCCCTCCTGGCTCCTGTCGGTGCTCCTCTCACTGCCCTCACTGCTGGAGCCACTGCGAGGCCCCAGCACCTCCCCCAAGGCAACTGCCGCCACAGCTTCTTCCTCCTCTTCCTCCTCCTCCTCCTCCTCCTCCTCTTCCTCCTCCTCTTCCTCTTCCTCCTCTTCTTCTTCCTCATCCTCTTCTTCCTCTTCCTCATCTTCCTCCTCCTCCTCCTCTTCCTCCTTCCCATTAGCCTGAGGCTGAACAGGAGACAGCGGGACCTGGGGGGCGGTGAGCAGCATGTGCGAGAAGCCCACCCTCCGGACCCTGTTGAGCAACCGCGCCCGTTCTCGGTAATCGGAGAGGTCCCTCTTGAAGTCCTGGTAGGGCAGACTCAGAGGCACAGCTCGTGGGAGGCCATTCACCTCAAATGGGGGCGCCATGGAGAACACCTGCAAGGGGCACACACAGGGACCCTCTGAGGTCACACACCCTCCTGGACCCAGGAAGACTTCAACTGCACCCACAAGCTAGGAGACTCACAGGCCTGAGTCATCTACCAGAGTGTGAGCTCCATAAAGGTAAGCACAGGCATCGGGTCTGTCTTGTTCACTGCTCTGTCCTCAGGGCCTAGAATGGTCTCTGGCACCTAGTGAGTGCTCAGCAAACCTCTGACGAATGACTGTCCATGCTCTAGGTCCCCTGAAGTCCCAGGCCCTGATCCTGGTGGCCTTTCTGCCTCCCAGCCTCTCCATGTCCCCAGCCCCTCTCATCACCATGTGTATCCTGCACCCGAGTCAGCGACAATAACAGAAAATGAAAACTGAAAGGAACCACGACCACCACGCAGCTCAGCCCTTCCTTTTACAGATGAGAAAGCCAGGCCCAGAGATGGGTGGCAGGTGTCTGCGCCACTTCCTGGATGGGCTGTGCCAGGCTGGCTCCTAGATGCCCTCAGTACCACCTCCGGGTGTGCAGTTTCTCTGTGGCCAGAGAGCTGGCTACCCAGGGCCACCAGATCCTGTGCTGGACAAGGGCAAAGGCGTGGCTGTCCTCTACCCTTAAACGTGCAGGCTGGGCCCCTGGACCTCCAGTCCATCCTCTCAGCCAGGAATTTGTCCAGCCCTTGACAGGTATACTTAAGCTCCATTCCGTTTTCCTCTTCAAAGCTTTGTGCAGAGCCTTTGGCAACGTGATGGCCAAACCAGTCCTTGGTTTTCTAGGCTCTTGCCATGTCCCCCTTAGCCTCCTTCCATCCAGACTAGAAAGGTCTGACCACCTGGTCAGGACCTTGGCTGCTGTGTTTCCTTTGCTCTAGCTGCATCCACCCTGTTCAATACACAGACATCCCCAGGCACCCGCAATGCCCTGGGCCCATTAGGGCTGACACAGCTTTGTTCCATGGTGGGACGGTGCTGATGGTGTCCAGCACTTTGCTAGCGTTTTCTAACACGCTGGGCTTCTGTCTTCCTGAGCTAGCAGAACACAGCCCATCCAGACCAGAAGCCCTGGGGATATCCTGCCTTCCCACTTTCCTGCCCCCCCCCTTTCCTGCCCATCCATGCTGCCAAGGAGTCCTGCCAAGCATCCTTCTTAAACCTTTCTGTGTCTGCTACCCCAGGCCCACAAGCACAGCCTTGCCCTCTCTGTGGTTCCCCAGCCACCGGCCTGCTCTCTCCATCCTGTACTGTCATCCATCCTTTTAACATCTGCCTGAGTGATCTTCCTGAAACTTAATCTGATTCCATCTCTCTCTGCTTCAAATCTGCTATGGCTGCCACAGTCCTTAGAAGACAGTTCAGATCTTTTTTTTTTTTTTTTTTTTTTTTTTTTTTGATACGGAGTCCTGCTCTGTCACCCAGGCTGGAGTGCAAGTGGCTTGATCTCGGCTCACTGGGCTCACTGCAACCTCTGCCTCCCGGGTTCAAGTGATTCTCCTGCCTCAGCCTCCCCAGTAGCTGGGATTACAGGTGCCCTCCACCACGCCCGGCTAATTTTTTTTGTATTCTTAGTACAGACAGGGTTTTGCCATGTTGGCCAGGCTGGTCTCAAGCTACTGACCTCAGGTGATCACCTGCTTCGGCCTCCCAGAGTGCTGGGATTACAGGTGTGAGCCACCGCGCCTGGCCTAAGACAGTTCAGATCTTTGACTTGGCGCATGAATCCCCCACCCAACCCTATGACCTGCTCCCACCTGCTGCTGTGGCCTCACTTACTGCAACACCCTCGGTCCCCTGCCCCTGCCTACACTTCACCCATTCCGATGCTTCCAGAAGTTCCTAAGTGCATCTTCCAGCTCACACTTAGCCCAGGCAGTTTCCTTCACCTGGGGGTCCCTCTCACCCCCTCTCTGCACATGATAACTTACTACCCTTCCTTTAAGACCAGCTCAAGCAGCTCCTGGTCTTAGCAAAGGAGAGACAAAGCCTTCCTGTCAACGTTCCTGTCCACCCACCAAGCAGATTTACTTATCTCCCTTTTCTACTTGTTTTTCACATCTTTCCATGAGAGACTCTCCCACCTGTTGTTCTACATGCATGTATTTATAGGGTTCTCTCTCCTGTTACACAGAGATCCCTGAGGGCTTCTTCATTCACTCCTTCAAGAAGTGGTCTTTGAATGTCTCTTGTCTTGGTCACCATGTTATAGTCTAAGAATCTGTGGATCAAGTATGAATGAGATAGAGATTGTCCTTATTTTCTCTATATCAGGAAACTAAGTGGGGATATGCACATTCCACAAATGTTGTGATCATAAATGAGGTCATATAAGCAAAGGCATATAGCAGTTGCTCAGCAAATGTTAGCTCTCTCCCCACCTCACCTCCCACCTCCTGCTCTGCTCACTTTGGTTTGAAGGTCATTGGCAGAAAAGCCTGGATGCCACACCTATGGGGAATAGGGTGTGGAGAAGGGAGGGGGCTCTGCCAGCCGAAGCCTCCATGCAAATAGCACAAAGCCAGGTGGAGAGAAAGGCAGAGACCTCCAAGGCTGAGGGTCTGTCCAGGGCTGTGGCTGCTCCCTTTCCCAACTGCCATGATCTCCCCTGTAATCAGACCATCAGTGAGGGTTTGGTGGAGGTGATGCAAGAATATAGCTTCAGATTCCAACAGGACACCAGCAACCCTGTTTGGGCCAGGTAGGGAACTTTCTTAGAAAACTCTTCTTAGTTAGAAAATTTTCTTAGAAAGCTTTCTCAGAAAGCTCCCTACCTGGCTCAAACAGGGTTGCTAGAGTCTCCTCAGCCTGGGGAACATGGCAAAATCCTGTTTCCACTAAAAATACAAAAATTAGCTGGGCATGGTTGTACACGCCTGTGGTCCCAGCTACTCCGGAGGCTGAGGAGATCAAAACTGCAGTGAGCTGTGATCGCACCACTGCACTCCAGCCTGGGCAACAGAGCAACACTGTCTCAAAAAACACAAAAACTGGCCGGGCGCGGTGGCTCAAGCCTGTAATCCCAGCA
>NW_012118599.1:13715642-13720228 GCF_000951035.1 Colobus angolensis palliatus
CCTCCCGGGTTCCTGCTATTCTCCTGCCTCGGCCTCCCGAGTAGCTGAGACTACAGGCGCCCACCACCACGCCCGGCTGATTTTTTTTGTATTTTTAGTAGAGATGGGGTTTCACCGAGTTAGCCAGGATGGTCTTGATCTCCTGACCTCATGATCCGCCCGCCTCGGCCTCCCAAAGTGCTGGGATTACAGGCGTGAGCCACTGCGCCCGGCCGAATGTACTTTTTCTACACAATATTCGTTTTTACTAATCCATTCACTCATTTAGCAAACACTAAGCACCAACTCTGTGCCAGGCCTTGTGCTGGGACACTTTGCCAGTCACCAATGTTACAGCTAGAGAAAATGGCTGGGTAGAGGTGGAGGGGCTGCTGTAAGCTCCCGGGTGAGTGGGGACCATGGGGTGGGTGGATGTTGGCACTGAGAGTCAGGGACAGGCAGACAGACAGAGAGCTCTGAGCATGTCTCTCTCCCAACCACCTCTGAACTCACCCAACTGGCACCAGACACATCCTGCCCAGTAGGGATGGCCTTTAACTCCACCAGGCCTCCCATTCTCCACAGAACCTTTGCCTATTGTCCTTCTCTAATCCCTGGCACCTTGGTTAGAGACACCCTTTCCTTTGCTCTCTGGCCAGGTCCTGGATCTCTCTGAAAAGGCCCCATGGAGAGGATGGGATGCCCCCGCAACACACACACACACACGCACACACACGCACACATGCGCGGCGCTCACATTGGATGGTTGTAGGTGGAACCCTTTCTTCTGCCTCAAAGCCCTCCCTTCCTATTACCTGGGAGAGAGGAGGAATGAGAACTGGAAATCAATGATCAGTCATAAAATCAGACTGGGAAACTGAGGCACAGAGAAGGGCATGGATTTGGGCATTGGTCCAGGTTGTGAAGCACATCCACCAGGGTGGCCCAGGACCCAAAACTCTTTCCAGTGTCTCCCACTCAGTCCCATGTGGGGATACCTGGAACCCTCTGCCTTTTGGGAGGAAGAGCCCTGAATCTCAGGGTGAGGACAACTTTGCCCTAAGGATAACCGCCACCCCCACACCAACCTAGGCATGCTGGCTTTTCAGTTCCAAAGTCCCTCTGCCCTTCCCCCATCTGGCTCTATGCTGGGGAGGGGCAGAGCCTGGGCTCAAATTCCTCCCTCCTCAGAGAGTAGCCTAACCCTCTCCCTGCCTCTCCTGGATGCCCAGTGAATTATTCATCCATTTGCCAGTTTGAGTTCATTCACTCAGTCAGTGATCCACAGACACCTTCAGTGTGCCTGGCCCTTTAGCTGTCTGACAAAGTTCACACCTTCTTGCTTCCTTCTCAGGGCAGCAAGCTTTATGATTCTCATCTGCTTATTGTGGTTCCCAGGCCTGGCTTGGCACAGCATTGTCCAGAGTTGCTTTTTAAAAATGCACAGTCCTGGGTCCTACCCCCAGATTCTGTAGGTCAGAGATGAGGCCCAGAAATCTGGCTGTTTTAAAGCTCCTTAGTGATTCAGAGTTCAGCCAAAGGCATATATGTGGTAAGGGTTGGGCTGTGGGGAGAGGAGGAGGACAGGTCAATCAAACCAATACCCTCAGAGAGAATGAAAGTCCCAGCCCTGCCCCTCCATCCACTGTGCCTTGTCTAGAGGGCTAGGCCTCACCAGCTCCAGAGCCCAGTCCAAGTCCAGTCAGGAGGAAAAGTGAAGGGAGAGGATGGACCAGACTCTGATCTTCAATTGCCACCAACAAAACTGGGCTCTCATGCCCTTGGGGAAACTTCTCTGACACCAACACTGGAGACGGGGCTCCACATAGCCCATCCTTAATCCCCACACAGGGTGCATGGAGCCACTCCTGTCTGGACCCCAGCCAGCTCCAGACTTCAGCACTGCACCCCAGCCCACGGTCCTGAAGTCGAAGATGCGGGGCTGGGAGGCGAAGTGTGGCGGAAGCAGGAGGGTGAGCCCTGGCTCCCCATTCCTCCCATGCTGAGGTAGGGGGCTTGTGCCTCTCACAGCAGTTCCTTCTTCTCTCTCAGAAACTGCCTCATGCACGCCTCCCAGCCCCTCTCCTCCACTAGGGAAGAAGCACCCCCCACGCGCCCGCTCCACCTGCGAGGAGGTGAGATGTGCCTGCATCACCTCTGTCAGCTCCTCAGCACTGCCTTTCCCAGACCCTACCTGCGTTTGTCTGTCTGTGTCGCCACTCTCCCAATGTCTCTGACAGGCCAAGAGCCCTCCCTCCACTTCACCCCACACCCAGGAGTGCTGTGGAAGGCGAAGGTGGCAGAAGGGGTAAGATGACCCCGGAACATGGCCACCTACCCTAGGTCTATGCAGAACTGCATACACTTGACCCCACATCTCTGTGTCCAAAACCCACCCTTGCCTGCCCCAGGGCGAGGAGCTGACAGCTTGTGGGGGGCGTCTTCTAAATGCCCCGGGGCTTTGGGAATGCAGCTGGAGCTTGCCCCTTTGCCTTCCTGTTTGTCAGTGTGCAGGGGTGGGGTGGAGGCATGGCGGCCTTCCTCTTTTACACTGTCCTCCTCACCTTTCCCCTCTCTCTCCAGTCTCAGAAGTCTGCCATTATTTCCGTCTTAGTGGCCCAGCCCTCCCGCTGACTGAGTTCTCCTTCAACCCACATTCCATCCCTGCACCCCCAACCCCAGGCTCTCACAGTCCATGCTCCAGTGTCCCTCCTTGGCGGACCACCCCCACCCTGGCACCCCCAAGGCCAGGGCTGCGTCTCCCGTATTTCTCAGATCGCCTATTGTAGCAGAGGGCCAGGGGAGGCTCCTCAGTGCAATGTCCTCTCACAGGCCTCTGGCATCCTAGCTTTCTAGCTTTCTAGTCCCACCAGACACTTGGTCTCAAAATCCTGATCCCATAGAGAACTGATCCCTGGGCCTGGTGGGTCCAGCCCCCTACTTCTACACACCCTCTATCCCCACTCAGAAGTTGGCAATTTGGAGTTGAGCCCCAGAGACCAGAGTCCACTCACCCCTTCCCTCCCCACCTGTTCAGTGAAAGGAGACTGCCAGCAGGGCGAGGGTGACTCAAGTCCGACTAGGCCCAAACCTCTGGAGTGCCCTCCTCACCCAGCTGCCTGGCTAAGGTGTGGATGAAGCTCATCCACTGACTTGGAACTTGCCCACCCCTCAGTCCCAGAGTCAGCAACAGACTAGCCCCTGCCCTCTGCCCAGCCGGGCGACCTCAGAGCCAGGGTCTACACTGAGAGTTGGGAAAAGAAGTGGGAGGGTGAAAGAAAGCAGGCGGAGGCGCAGGTTCCTGGAAGGCGTCTTTAATCAGGATTTGGTAGTACACAAGCTCTCCGGATTGTCTGCATTAACATACAGGGACTTAAAAAGGCACAAGATCCCTCGCACAGCGACGCGTGACGGCGGGGCGCCCCCTCCCCGCCCGTGCGCGGCCGTGTGCGCGTGGGTGCGTGTCCGTGTCCCACCCCCGTGGCGGCGCCGCGCGTGTGCGTGTCGGTTTCAAGTGTTGGATTTGTACAGTACTCGCAGTCTAGGGGCGGGGGTCTCAGTGCATGCTTTTCTACCCGGGCCTGGGGCCACCCCCCGACGCCGCTATGTACACTAAGGAGGACGCACCCCGGAGAGAGAGAAGAAGAAAAAAAGCGTCCCATCTTCGTGTGCGTGTGTGTGTGTGTGTGTGCGTGTGAGTGTGTGGTTTTGAGTTTTTCGTGCATGCTTCCACTGGCCAGGGTCGGGGAATAGTGCAAGCGTATAATACAGTATTATTGCAGTACAAAAGGGAGGGTCGAGGGAAGGACTTACGATGGGAGGGGAAGGCTCAGGAATAAACCGACTGGGACTCAGGACCTCCGCGAGGGTCCTCTCGCTAATCCTCTTCCTATCCGTCCCCTACTCCGCCCCTACCCCCGCAATTAGAAAGCGTTTCCGGACGCAGGAAGGGGCTCCGCTGGGCCCCGGTGCTGAGTTTCTCTCTCCCACCAGTCCCAATTATCGGGGGGACAGGGGCCAGCCCCTCTCCTCGCTAGACACTGAGAACTCTGAGGGCCCGGAGCCCCGTTCCCTCCCCCACGGAAGCCCCTCCGAGCGGGGGGCGGGGTCGACGGAGCAAGTGCAAAGGAAGCAGATGTTGGTCCCTGAGTTTTATTTTCGGGGGTGGGGGTGTGGGAAGAGCTGGAAATGGGGGGGCTTTTTTGGGGGCCCCCAGGGCCCTCAGTGGTGGGATGGGGCAGGGGACGCGGACTGGGGCGTGGGCAAAAAGGGGGCTGCTGGGTTGCTCTGAGAGACCTGGGCTCAAAGCTCTGCTCCCCCTCAACTCTGGGCTCTTTGGCATCCAATTGCAAGGCCAATTATTGGGGCGGGGGTAGGGGGCAACTTGACGGGCTATGAGGTAACGGGAATCAGGGGGGTAGGGCGACGGGGCCCTCCGAGCCTGGAGACCTAGCTGAACGCCTCCCCCCGCCCCCATCCGCCTGGCAGCACTGAGGGGAGCCCCACTCCAGCCCGCCCATGCCCCGGGGCCAGGGACCCAGCGGCCGCCAGCCAGCAGCACGGAAAAGCAAACGAAAACGGGCGCGAAGGCGGGGGCGGCGGGGGCG
>NW_012118599.1:13720543-13725374 GCF_000951035.1 Colobus angolensis palliatus
CCTGGTTTGGGGACCTGCGGGGGTCCGGCTGCGCAGTCCTCGTGCGCTCCGGGCCGGGGCTGCTAGTGCAGGGTCCGGAGAGTGGGCGAAGTGCGCGCAGCTACGGAGGGAGAGTGTGTGAGTGTGGCTGTGAGTGTGAGTGTGAGTGTGAGTGTGTGAGGGCCGGTTAATGATTGGCCATGTGGACCCCACTGCCCGCACCCCCACAGCCTGTGCAGGGAGGGAGGGTGCCTGGTGGGACTGAAGGTGGAGCCGAGTGGAGGAGAGTCTAGGAAGGTTCTAGGAAGGAATTCTGTGGGCTCCATTTCCCTCTCCTCTCCACCCCTTCCCCACCCCTCATTTGGAGGAAGCGGGCACTCAGGCTCGGGGCCTCCTGGGCCGTGATGCCCACTGGATGGCGTGTGGGGAACCAGAGGGCTATCGGAGGGGTGTGGCCCTCAGACCTGGAGCCTCTCCCTTAGGGAGAAGGATGCTTGACATTTTCAGGGGCTGACTGTATGAAGGGTGGGCTGGTTCCTGACCCTTGAGTTGAATGTGTCCCAGGTCTAAGTGGAGTTTGGGGTAGGGTGGGATGGGTCTCAGGCCCTCCTGAGAGATCTACACTTCCATCCCCAAGTACCACATCAACCCAAGGACAGCAGAGGATACAGCATTTTCCAAGCTCCCCACACACAACTGGAGTTACACCCACCCCCAGTCAGAGCCACACCCTCCCCAAGTATGGTCCCCTCCACTGCCCACTTCATATAGATACATTTACACAGCTCCTTCTGCCTACCCAGGGGCCCAAGGCTCCCCCCACCACTGCCTGAGCAAGACAGCACCACCCCTCCCCAGAAAAAGGGAACTAGGCAGGGCAGAAGAGAGAGCGAGTCCAAGTCCAGGGGTCCTGGGACCAGCATGGCTCAGAGGTGCCACCATCCCCCACCCACTGGGCAGGGAGGGCTGTGTCTGTTTTCCCCAAAACTGGAAATGCAAAGGGTTATCACTGGGTTCAGGATGTTAGCGGTTGGGATGAGAGTGTTCAGTGGTTATTGCTGTGACCCAAGCTGCCTTGAGTGTGTGTGGGATGTATATTAAGTTATCGAAAATTTACTAGCGCATTTGTCACAGACCCAGGGTCCCTCTCCCATCGAGAAAATACTAGTCCCACCAGGAGGCCCCCACTCACCACAAAAAGGTCCACTGGCCCCCGCACTCATTCAGGCACTTATGCACACCACATGCATACACACAGCACACACCACACATCCCCACTGGCCAGGTTCAAGTTCCTGGATAAGAACGCTGTCACCTTTGAGTGCTGCAGCCCTGGACAGAGGGGGGTGCAGGAAGTCCTCAGGCTCACAGTGGTTGCAAAATGAGTTTGGGTCACTTCTGCCTGTAAACCATTTTGGCTTGGTTCATACAGTGATTTTTCTTTTTAAAATTAGATGCCAACAATTAAAAATTGGGAGATTTCAAATAAAAATTAGAAGATAGTGGCAATAATTGGTTGAGCAGAGGACGGTAGGGGTGTGGGAGTTCCCCTGTTTACCACAGTCCCTGAACCTGCCACTTCCCTGACACTGTTTGGCTCTTGTTGATGTGTGAGTTGGTGACACCCATTCGGTGCCCACAGATGCCAGTGTCTTCCCATCTGTCAGCCTGACCCCCTAGGACCTTGCCAGTCCCACTGAGGTCAGGTTTTGGAGCCCCTGCTTTCTCACACTAACTCCTCCTCTGCCCACCTGATCCCCAGAGCTGCTGTGGGCTGCTTGGGGCCATGTGGGATTGAGGGGTTGGAGGTCTCTGGAGAGACAGGGTTCAGCCATTTCAACCAACCCCAGTACTCTGGAGTGACTCCCATCTGGATGCCACCCCATGGCAAGGTGGGAATGGGAAAGGAAGGAAAATATGGCTTGCTGACAACTCCCCTCTTCTCTATAGACTGAGCAGGGAGCCCAACGCAAAGGACAATCAGTCAACCAGTACACACAGACCAAGACGTTTCACAAACTCCTGTCAAACATGACCTCCAATTATTTGGCATGGGTGGGTTTTTTATATGTTCTGGTAAATAAAATATTCTGATTAATTTGTTAAATGCAGATAATACTGGGATCTACCTCATAAGCTATTATGAGGTTTAAATGAGTTAATGTTGTAAAGTGCTTAGATCACTGCCTGGCACATAATAAGCACTGTGTGCCAGTGGCTGTTAAATAAAATCACAAATAATTGTAAGCCACCACTAAATGCAGAGTGAGACTATCAAGTGCGAAAACACCACTTTCAAAATACAACAAAGACAGCTGTCTCTTTTCAAAGCTGACCCCGAGGAGGCTACGCACTTTCCCCAAGCAGGGTATCAATCTTGAAACATTCTGGCCTCCTCTTGGGAAATGCTTCAGAAAACAAGCGTGACAATATTGCAGGCTCACAGCATCCCCACCTAGCCTGGGAACCGGAGACTGGCAACTCGACCCAAACCATGTGAAACTCTGCTGTGCTTCACGTGAACTTGATCTAACACAAGTGGCTTAGATGACCTTAACAATTTCCAAGAGTCAGAGCTACCCAGAAAAGATAATAATATTATTAAGATCACCTGTTAGCTCAGAGCTTTATGGCTTACAAAACACTCTCCCCTCCACCATGGAGGATATACGAAAAGATGTCCCCCTAAAGGACAACATGCTTTGAACCATGGCCTTGCTTTAAAGGACACACCCTCTCCCACAGGTGTCAGTTCTGAGGTGGGGGGTGTCTATTTGAAAACTCAGCCACCTTCTCAATGCTGCAGGATCTCCCACTTCCAAAGGTGTTGGAAACAGTAATACGTACGTAATGCTAAAACGAGGCTGAAGCCAGTGCCATCATCTTTGATATATCACAAGGCACTTTGGGATCTTAGAGTACCTCAGGGTCACTGAGATGGAGCAGTACTCAGGGTTGGGTAGTGGAACTCTCTAGAAGGGAATGCTGGATCACAGAGTGCTTGGTTTCATCCAACCCCAGATTGGGGGGGCGGGGGTCCCTGCCCACATTGCTACTGACTTATGGAGCAGATGGCGGGCAGGCTCCCTTCACTTCACCTCCTGCCACTACCTGGGGTGGATGGGAGGAGGGCAAGAGGAAGGGGCTGGGGGAGGCAGTGCCAGCAGGAGGGGAGTGGAGCCACTGTTCAGCCTCACCCCCGCACCTTTGTGCTTTTTGTTTTCTGTCCCTTCTCAAAGGGTCTACCTTGACCCTCTCCTGCCTACTGCCTGAGCAGGGTGCAAAGCCATCCAAAACAGCCTGGAGGGCAACAGAGGCTTGGGTTTGGGGAGATTCAAAAGTGAGCAGCTGAGATGGGGTGGGGGTGGGGCACAAGTATTAGAACCCAAATCTGGCTTTTGTTGCCAGATGGAGAAGGTGCTCTTGGCCCAGACAGCCTCAAAAATAAATAAATAAATAAATAAATAAATAAACAAACAAACAAATAAATAAAATGACTTATAAAGAAAGATTTTGGGGAAAGGAGTGTGTGGCTATGGAGTGGCTTATGTGGATGGTGTGGATGAGTCATACCACAATGGTGGTCCTCTGTGTGGACAGTTTGGCTCCAGGGCACTGCCCACCACACTTACAGCACCCCCTGGCTGGGGCCAGGGCCCTGAGATCTCTACTCTAACCAGAGACATCTGGGGAATTGATGGGCCAAGCAGAAGTTATGGGGAGAGAGGGGTAGAAGAGTGAAGCTGGGATGAGAGTAGGTACATAGGAAACTACCAGTGACTGCATAGACATCTTTCTGGCTCCCTAACACACACATGCATACACACACACTCATACAGCACTGTGCAACTTGGGCACATGCCAGTCACATTGAGCTCTGCATAAATGGCACTTCCTGGAATTACACAGTGCACAGCCTGAGCATTCATCCATGGCAGCCCTTCCAAATGCACAAACGCTCATTCATAAGCACACTCTTATGCACAAGTGTACATGCATGCACACAAGCAAACATACAGACACAGTCTCACTGAAATAAACATTTTGCAAATCTTTGGGCCTCCTCCCCTCCCCATACAGGCACTGCCCTTTCTGGCACCCACTTCGCTACTACCCCATTCACCAGGGAAGCAAAAGTGCTGGCTGACATGGGAAGGATGAATAAAGGGAACCTTGGGCTCCCTGCAATGACAGTTGGGGGCTGAGAAATGGGCAGAAGAGGCATGAGCAAGCTGACATCCTGACACTGACACTTCCCCACTCCCAAGTGTCCAGATCCCTATCCAACCTGCCCCTCTTCTGTTGTGCCTTCACTACCACCCTTGGGGGCTCACCGAGCACCTACAGGAAGGAGTCACCCTCTGAGAAGGGCAGAGGTGGGGCTGCTCCCACCTGGGATTTGTCCTGAGACACTGGTTTTGCTGACAAGCACATACATGGTTTCTCGCCTCATCCTTAACAACCACCTTTGCTGCCACTGCTTCTAAGCTGGGTCTCCTCGCTGCTCAGTTCTAGCCTGCTTTGAGAGGTGGATCCCAGGTCCCTCTCATCCATCCTCAGTTCCTAAGGAGCCGAGGACAGACATCCAATCCTACCAGGGAGTGATGGCACAGGTGTCTTCGGGGAGGGGCAGCCTACCATGGACTGAGCCTTCCTGGGGTAAGATGTGTGAGGAAGGAACTCTGTCCTCAATGACAGTGGCCTGGGAAAGTCTCGCTAGGTCACAGGGCTGCCTCCCCCCATCGCTGAGCATTGAAACACTCCCCACCACATTCCAAACCTGGCTGCCCTGGTCTCCATCCCATACACAGGGCCGCACACACACACACACACACACACACACACACACACA
>NW_012118599.1:13725424-13731511 GCF_000951035.1 Colobus angolensis palliatus
CACACACACACACACACACACACACACACACACACACACCACGCAAGGAGGGTCTTGGTCTCCTGCCAGCCCCTCGGGGTGGATCAGACCCAGCCATGCCAAGAGATCACAAATTAAACAGAACAAAGCCTATGCCAGAGTGCCTCTGGCCCTGCAGGCCTCATCTCCCTGATACCTTACTTTCCACTGGACTCTGGACCCACCAGTGGCTCCAGCTGAGCGCGCCTGCCCTGTCCTGGAAACTGTACCACCAGCCCCACCCCTCCCTGCACCATTTGGCTGGCACCTACAAAGGGAGCTGATGGGGGGCGTGGGACAAAGACTCTGCTTGGGGTGGGAGTATTACAGTACCTTGGGCCAACGTTCTAGGGGGGCTGTATTGCATGATGGGGTGGGATGGGGTGTGAGTGTGTGATTATTGCGTCCTGGGAAGGAACCATGGTCTCTGCCTGCTCCCCACCCCCCCCCACCTGCCCCCTCCAGGAGGGGGGGGGCCCAGCCTAGGTCTTGTGGGTGAACCGGGCCCACACCTGCTGCAGCTGGGACCGCGAGATGCGGAGCACCGAGGGCATGAGTCTGTGGTTGCCAGCAGCGAGGGGCGCGTGGCGCCGGTGGGGCGCCCGCACAGGGCTGCTCTCGGCCGAGCGGCTGCGCTGAATGAGGGAACCGGAGGAGCCCGAGGAGCCGCCGCCGCCGGGGTGAGGGTAATGCTCCGTCTCCAGCGTGGAGGAGGAGAACACGGAGGACGCCAGTCGTCGCAGGGGGCTGTACCGCGGGAGGGAGTGCCCCGAGAGTCTGTCCTCCTCCAACTGAAAGAGACCAAGAGAGTGGAGGGAAAAGAGGTGTCAGGCACAGACTCGACAGCTCCGTCTCCGGGGCCACCCACCGCTCACAGCCCCTGCGGCACCGGCGTCCCGGGCAAGTGGGCGGGGTCAGGCAGGGTGGAGGAGGGTGCAAACCACCTGCCCCAAGGTCAGAATCTAGGCTCTGGCCTCCAACGCCATTCCCCCTCCTCCTCCTCTCTGGAACTTATCACACTATGGTCTCTGCAAGGAGACCATGGTCACTCACCTCTTCCGAGAAGCCTTCCCGGCTTAGTACTACCTAGCTCAGGGTTGTTCTGGACTGGGGAACTCTTTCTCTTGGGAAGGTGGCTCTGTGCTCTGAGAGAGTTCCTTCCCATGTGTTGACAGCTGTGTGCTGCCTGTCTCCCCAGCTAGATTCCATGCTACTCATTAGATCTCAGAAACGTTCCCTGTACTCCCTCCGCCTTGGTACCCCCGTCCCATCACAGGGAAGTGTTGGGATCTGGGTGACAATGCGGCATAAGGTGGGACTCTAGAGCCCAATTACTCTGTTTGAATCCCAACTCCAACACTTAAAATCTGAGCAAGTTACTGCACCTCTCTGAGCCTCAGCTTCCTCCTCTGTAAAATGGGGGGTCATAATGGTGCTCACCTCAAAGGGTGGTCGTGAGGATTCAATGTTATAAGATGCAGCACTTGGAACAGCACCCGCCATAGAGTAAATGCTGCACTCTTCACGGAGCCATTTTAGTATCTAATTTTAAATCACTCTTCCAAATGAGGGAAGGGATGGACTCGTAGGAGGAGGGGCAAACTGAAGTATTTTCTTGAAAGTGGCTTTTCCCCTGCCCCCTCAAAGGCTGAGCCACCAGGCAGCCTGTGTACGAGGCTGGGCAGAGCTGCTGCCTCATCTCCTTCAGGAAGAATCCTGCCCTGTGTCCCCATGCCCTCCGAGTGAAGTGGATGTGTCCCAGATATGTGGGGGTAGAAATGGCGCCCAGGGTGCTACCAGACCTCTCCCAGCCTGACCCTCTCTCTTCCTGAGACTGAGGCCAGTTGAAATAGCTTTTACAGCGGCAACAAGGACTGACTGGGCCAGCTCCTCCAGGAAGGAGGGGGTCTGGGACACTCAGCTCCAGCATCCCTTGCTGCTGTCAAGTGGGGGCACAAGGGACTTGGCATGGAGCCTCTAGCAGAGTGGGGAAGAGGGAGAACATTCTAATAGGGCTGGCTTTGCTCCCACCTTGCTTTCCCTTTCATCTTCTTTTTGGCCAAACCTAGGATCCTTCTGAGCTAGTCCCATCTGCACTAAAGTTTAGGGGTCTAAGGCCCACCCAGAGAGACCAAGGAACAGAGGCACCACTGTTGCCCAAAACCCCCTCTCACAGCACATGTGGGTGGCTTAACATTCCAGCCAGAGTTTGCTAAGCTGCCAGGCAGATTTTCATAGGATGGCATTGAATCCCAGAGTGCTCTTGCCCTTCAGACTGGGCACCACTTGTGGCCACCTGCTTGTCTTCACACCAGTTGAAATACCACCTGTGTGAGACCACTCCAGCTCCCTCCCCTGCAAGCTCCCAGCTTCTAGCAGATAAGAGTGCTCTGTTACCTCCCTGATGGACCTGGATTGTAAACATCTTTCTAGACCTTTGCATCTCCACCCTACCGCTTATGACCTTGAGCTCCAAAAGGGCAGGATTGGGCAGCTTTATTCATCTTTGTCCCCCAGACCCTAGCACACTGTCCAGCACGTGGCAGGGAAATGCTTTGGTGCCTGCCGGGCAGTGTCTGTGTACTCAGGGCTTGCTGACCTGCTGTGCTACCAGCCAGAGACAAAAGATAAAGGCAGGCAAACAGCCCTTCCCCAAATTACACACTTGCTAGCCTGCTTCACCCTTGCCCTAGCTTTTCCCGCCACTCCTAATTTGCACCTTAAATTTCCTTGAGAAGAAAGCCAGGTGTGTGGAAACACACACACACACACACACACACACCATCACCAAAGAACAATAGATACTTTTAAATAGCCCCAATTGTGCCTGCTTTCACAGTTTCCCTCCCCTTTCCCCACATGTGCAGGTGACAGAGTTGTAGGTGCTCATAGTTTAAATGATTGGTGTTATGAGGAAGTTCACACGTCAGGCACTGAGAAAATTGAGCTAGGTCTAGAGAGGGCTCCTCCAAAAAGGTGGCAGGGAAGAGGGAATTCATCAGAGATTTCTTGCCTGCCCTAAGCCGCATAATCTCCGCCTGTGGGTGGAGAGTCCCAAAAACTGTGATTCTAGGATGCAGCCAGATTTGGGAGGCCCTGCCATAGGCCCAGGCTGGGTTCACCACTTCCTTCAGGCCAGCCCAAAGACAGAAGAAAAAAATAGGCCGGTCCATTTCTCCCTGCTCCTCTGCCCTTTATAAAGGAAGACCTCTGCTTCACTACGCTGTCCTGAAGTACTTGGCAAAACATGTTATACCCCATATGTTCATCCAGAGACACACACAGAGGCTGCCCTGCACACTGACATGCCCACAGGCACACCTGCTGACGTGGCCCAGACAGTGGGTATGCACACAACACACACACACACACACACACACACACACTCCAGGCTCTCTCTGATCCTACACAAACCATCTGCTCTCTCTGGCCTGTATGTTTTCTGTTAAACTCACAGACCTCAGGCCAGGCGCAATGGCTCATGCCGGTAATCCCAGCACTTTGGGAGGCCGAGGCCGGTGGATCACCTGAGGTCAGGAGTTCGAGACCAGCCTCAACATGGAGAAACTCCATCTCTACTAAAAATACAAAATTAGCCGGGCATGGTGGTGGTGCATGCCTGTAATCCCAGCTACTCGGGAGGCTGAGGCAGGAGAATTGCTTGAACTTGGGAGGCGGAGGTTGTGGTGAGCCGAGATCACGCCATTGCGCTCCAGCTTGGGCAACAAGAGCAAAACTCCGTCTCAAAAAAAAAAAAAAACTTCACAGACCTCAGACGGAATGGCTCAGAGCTCAGATCTCGGAACGAGCTGCCTGGGTTCAAGTTCCGGTGCTAACACTTACCAGCTGGTGCTCACCAGCTGGGCTAAAAACTTTGCTTCTATGAGTCTTAGTTTTCTTACTTTTAAAATCAAGATTCCCTATTCATAGTGTTGTTGTGAGGAATATACATATAAACATGAAAGTGCTTAGGACAGTGCTAACTATTGTTATTATTAGAATTATTACTCCAATTGTTATCATCAATAGAAATGCTTTGACATTCTAGGCATCTGTGGTTCTGTACACACTTGCAGACCTGCTACATATTCTACACAAATGCAGTAACGTGTGCACCCACCTGCAGGCACATACGTATGGACACATCCATCCACCTCGTCCACATCGAATGCACGGCTCGAGCTCCACTGACACAAACGCACATGCGCAGGGGCAGAATGCTAACCAACCTCGATTCTGTACACTGTGGGGAACTCGAGACCCACAAACACCTCACGCCCAAAGACACACACAGCTCATCTCTTGCTGACACAGGTAGTGCCTGTCCCTGTCACAAGCAGGACCCAAGCCCAAGACTGACTGATTATAGAATCGGCCTGTGCTTCCCCATCCCACCAAATCTCTCTCTCCCCACCCTCTTGGCCAGAATTCCCCAAAGTGAGGATGAGTCCCAGGACACAGGTAGGAATCTGCAGGTAAGAAAAACTTTAGAGATGAACCTCAGAAGAACCTCAGCTCCCTCATCTGGAGACACAGAAAGAGACACTGACTGGCCCTCAGTCACTGGGAAGGGAACGGCAGAGCCAGGTCCAGACCTCGGTCTCCTGACTTTAATTCTGGGCTCTCTCTCTTGACACTGTCTGTCACCCTTCCTACACTCTGCACTTTCTGTGGGTACAACCTATTGTGCAAGTCGCCTCTGATGCCTGTGGTACATGGCACACAGTAAATGCTCAGTGAGTGTGGACGAATGAATGGGAGTGGAGCAAGGACCCCAAACACATTTTGCTCCCTCTTCTGCTGACTGGTGCTGGGTGTGGTGGGATCAATGGCTAGTTACAACACAGTGGTGCCAGCCCATGTGACTGCCAGGCCTGCCAGGGCTGTGCCTCCAACTCAGGCCAGCTAGGGCCTCTCTGGGTGAGGACTCACGGGCCCCACTTTTTGAGCCCCCAGTTTCCAGTGTCCAGGCAAGGCCAGGATGCATATTCCCCAGGACCACAGCTCAGAGGTCCTCTCTTCTAGAAGGGACTTCTAGATAGGATGGGGTCTGAATGCAATCCTGCCCACAGCTGCTTTTCCCAGGGCACCCACGTGGTCCCAAGCAAGGCCTCCCGATCTGAGCAAGTGGTAGAACTGGCCCCTGGCCCAACACCTGGGCACCTCCCAGAGCCTCCTAGAGTGTACGCCCCCAACGTGGGACCACTATGTGGAACGCGGCGCAAACCCTGAGCCCCTTCCGGCATCCCCTCCATGACTCTCTCCAGCCCCTCTGCAGGTTCATGGACCCCATTTGGCACACAGTGCTAGAGTTTTCCTCCATTTCCCAGGTCAGAGATCAGCCTCTGTCCCACACAGCGAAGCCTGGCCAGGCCAGTGGCTCTCTGCCTATTCTGACACCCTGTCCTGGTCAGAAGAAGAAAACCCAAATAGCATGAGACATTTTGCAATTTGGCCATCATCTGGCCCCTCCCTGCCCTTCCAGCCTTGTTCCTCAGTCCTCCCACACAAGGAGGTGCCATTGCAGCCAGACTGGGCCCTTCCAGGGCACCCAACACACCTGTCCCTGTGCTCAACTATAGTCTCTCTTGCCTTGGCTCCACTTCTCCCCATGGCCATCCACCTGGCTCTCAGAGCTCACCTCCTCCATGAAACCTGCCCTGATCATGGAAACCCCTTCCACTCCTCCCCGCTGCCCTCCAGACATCTCCTGCCCTGATTTCGGGGACCTTCTCCCCCATGCTCCTCCCATGCTCCAACCTCTCCCTCTCACTCATCATGCAGAGCTCCTTCTCCTCTCATTCCCCCTAGATGTGAGCACCTCTCAGCTTCCACCCTCACTTTTGGGTTCCACACCCTGTACAGTCCTCTTGGGTAATATCACCCATTCCCATGGTTTCCCAAACCCCGAAATCTGTATTTCCAGCTGCAATCCCTCTCCTGAGCCTCAGGTACCTACACATGGACATCCCTTAGATTCCATGAGGTCATTGTATTTTTTATTTTATTTTATTTTACTGTTTTTCTTTGTTTTTTGTTTTTTGTTTGTGAGACGGAGTCTCGCTCTGT
>NW_012118599.1:13732850-13737376 GCF_000951035.1 Colobus angolensis palliatus
GGCAGTGGCCGCAGCTCCTCCGGCTCCTCGTCCGTGGTGCCCGACGTGCTGGGCTCAGCCCCCGGAGGGAAGTCCTTGAGCTCCGTCTCCTTGTCAATGATGACCCACTCTTTGCTGTCGAAGTCCTCCTCCTCAGCCAGCGGCACCGAGCGGAAGGCATTGCTTAGGGCCTCCTGCTCCACAGAGGCTGACACGTCCATGCGGCCGCTGGCCTGCCGGTCAGCATGGCCTGTGTCCACTGACAGCATCTGGGCTGGCTGAGAGGAGCAGGCCTGGCGCGAGGGCGAGCCAGGCAGATCCATCCGTGACCTGCAAAGCCACCCCTCATGGGGCTCAATGCCCAGCCCCACGGGAACCCCAAGGACCCCATGCCAGTGGCAGGGTGGGGTGTGACTCCCGAAACCTGACCGCAGTACCCCTCCCACCCTGGGCCAGGCCAGTTACCTCTAGGTTGTCACCCTCCAACCTCACTTCCTATCAAGGCTTTGTTAGTTCGTTTGTTAGTTCATTCATTCATTCATTCATTCAACAAATGTTTTTGAATGCTTACCGTGCTCCAGGAATACAAACAAGCAGAAAATAAACTCGGGTTTCTGTGCAAGGAACGTTCTCTCCTGGGCCACCCTAGGGAAGCTAATCTTCCTCAGGCAAGCTTTGTTCTTGCCTCTCCAGTGCTCACAACCAGTGGTTACTTCCTGCTGCTTCCAGGCAAACACACCCAACTGGCCCTTGAGTTTACAGAGGGCTTTCCAGCCTCTTCTGCCACCACCCTCCAGGCCTGCCTGGCTGGTTTCATCACTCCCAAGATGGCCTTGTTAGTCCCAGCTCAACAAACTCCAGTGACTCCCCAGCCCCAACAACAAAGTCCACACTCCTTGGTTTATACTCAAAGCCTCTCACAGCCTGACTATGGCTGTCTCCCCATTTCCCTCGCCAGCCCCATCTTAGATTCCACCCTTACGGCCCACCCCGAACGTGGCCTCTCCCCACAGGACCTCTCCCCACACACAGCCTGTCCTTCTACCCTTTGCTGTCTGATACAAGTTGCCTGTTGCCTTGGGCAGGTAGCCTGCCTTTCCCATCCTGCAAGGATTAGTGCTTTGTATCTCTCTCTCATCACAGGGTGAACCTCATGTCTGTTCACAATGTGTCTCCCCAAGAGACTATGAGCCCTGCCGGGCAGGGCCTGGGTCCCATCTAACTTTACCCCAAGGGCATTGATCCTGTCTTGGGACATCTCTTCTGTCGTTATCTTTTTTTTTGAGATGGAATCTCTGTCACCCAGACTGGAGTACAGTAGCATGATCTTGGCTCACTGTAACCTCCACCTCCCAGGTTCAAGCTATTCTCCTGCCTCAGCCTCCTGAGTAGCTAGGCTTACAGGAGCGCACCACCACACCCTGCTAATTTTTGTATTTTTAGTAGAGACGGGGTTTCAACATTTTGGCCAGGCTGGTCTCAAACTCCTGACCTCAGGTGATCCACCCGCCTCGGCCTCCCAAAGTGCTGGGATTACAAGCATGAGCCACTGTGCCCGGCCTCGTTATCTTGAACTGTGCTGTGAATCTCACATTACTTTCAGAGCTTCTCAACTTGGGGCCATGCCAGCCCCAAGAGGAGGATATTTCTGGTTGTACAATAGTGTGTGGGGGGATGCTACACAAGGAAGAA
Organism: Colobus angolensis palliatus; assembly: GCF_000951035.1. NCBI lineage: Eukaryota > Metazoa > Chordata > Mammalia > Primates > Cercopithecidae > Colobus > Colobus angolensis. Next base: position 13,734,522 of record NW_012118599.1, read on the forward strand.
TTGCCCTCTCCCAAATGCCAGGGTACCCCACTGAGAACCACCACGGAGGCCTAACCTATCTTGGGTTTGTGCCACTGCCTTATGTTCAGGCTGTGGGCAGGGGGCTGACTTTCATTCTCCCCCAGCATCAAGCCTATGGTTCAATGGCTCTTCAGCTGCAGAGGCAGGGGTGCAGATCAGAACCGCCTGTGGGGCTTTCTCAAAATACTCCTGCCCCAGCCTATGTGGGACCTGCCCAATCTGACTGTGCACAATATTTTTATTGACTTGTTAATAAAGACTTAAATAAAACATCCCTGAGAGAGGCCACCTAGGGTCTTATATTTATGCTCTCATGTAAATGGCTGATATCATTTCCTTTCTGAGGCACAGTTTGTTTTGATGGACATAAAGGGGAGAAAGGGTGCCAAAGAGGGCTCAGGGCTAGTGGTGCTTGTGTGCGTGTGTGTGTGTGTGTGTGTGTGTGTGTATTTGCATGTGTGTGCGTAGTGGGAGCTCAGACGGAGGGTTGGAGACAGGCGGCAGTGGGGTGGGAAATCCGAATCCCAACTGCTTTGTACTGTCTCCTGCTCCCAAGTGCCCCAGAGCCCATCCAGACCCTCTGTTGTCTATGATACCCTGTTCAGCCCTCAACTTTCCCTACCATCCCTGCAATTGGGGTTCACTGTGAGCCAAACAATTTGCTTCTTGTTCCCTAAAATCAGGCAGCCCTTCAGGACTGTCTCATTCAAGGTATTTCCCACCTCTCTTCTCCATTTATATCCCTTCCCAAACTGCCTTTCCTCGTTTCTCCGTCTCCAGGGAGAGGGACTCCAGGCTACCACAGACGAAAAGGGTGGTCTTGAGTCCCAGGTAAGCCAGCCTGTGTGAGTGTGTAAGGACTGAGTTTGCTCACGAGGAGATACATGGAGTGGATGCCAGAAAGGATACCCCTCTTATCCCCAGGACGGGGTCTTTGGAAGAGACCCCTTTTCTGATGCAGAGAAGGCCCCAGTCCTACTGCAGAGTGAAGTCCCACTCAGAGCCCAGGGGAAGGTGGAAATATCTCTCAGAGGCCTCCCCACCTGATGTTGTCCCACCCACCACCAGCGCAGGTGGGGACTGGGCCCTGGCCCGTGTTGTCCACCCACCATCTGGGGTCAACAGATCACTCTCCCACCCTCCCACCTTCCCCTCCCAAAGGCTCACCTAGCTTCTAAACGCTCCTTTTCCCCAACTAGGTTCCCGCTGGTCCCTTCCCCTCTGTGACTTCAGATCCCTCAGCCCTAACCCCCAAAACTTGTCCTGCCCTCTCTTCCAGCAATTCCCAGGCCCTCTCCCCCAAAGCCGAAGACAGTCTACTTCGGCTGCACTTGAAGCATCTATAATTAGTCTCTAGGAGAAGAGGTTCTGGAAGCACACACACCTACCAACCAACTCACCCCTCACCCTTCCTGGGCCCAGGCACCCAGCCTGTCCCTCCTGCAGCCTGTACTCCCCCAATTCCCTTTCCTGGCATGAGCTGGGACCTCTCTGGATCCCCTACTGGCTTTCCTAGGCCCTGTCTCTGGCCCCAACTGAGTCTGACCCCAGGCCCACGCGTAACCCTCTCAGCACTTCCCAGGGTCTGCCCACCTCCGCCACACATCTGACTTTTCCTCCAGACCAGCCATGTGAAGGCAGAGGGGGCCTTGGGCCCCAACCATGCCCCTGGTCCCAGACCCACCTCCTCTCAGGTAGCTCCACTCGCCCGTCCGCCGTGGACAGCCTCTCTGACTCAGGGCTGTTCACCCTCCGGTAGCGCAGAGAACGGACTGGGGTTGTGGGGGAGTCTGGGGGTGCACGCACTGGGGAGCTGGGGACCCCCATGCCTCGGCTCTGTTCCTCCTCCACACAGGGGCTCTGCAGGAGAGGGAAATGTCATGAGCTGGGGTTGATGAGGCAGCTGTGGGCGAATGGTCTCCTCAGGGTAAAGGAGACAAAGGATGATGATGATGGGAGACGCAGGGAGGCTAGGGCGGGAAGGGACCAGGAAACAGGGGCAGGACAAGCAGGCAGATGGTTGGGGACAGGGTGCTCAGGAGGAACAGGGCAGGGACCCAAGGCTGGGAATCGGGGTGAGAGAAAAGGCCACCCACGCCCTTCGCCCTGGCTGCAGTTACTTTGCCAATGTTGATCCGGAGTTTGTTCCGGTTGACATCTGTCTCCTCCCAGACTTCAGCCTCAGGACCCCCGGGGTGGGGGACAAGGTGGGGACTGGGGCCCAGCCCCTCAGAGGGCCTCCCGGGCAGAATTGGGGGTGCATTCTCCTGGTCACTCAGGTGCTCTCCCTGTAGCACATCCTCGGTGTTCTCCCGGAGCAGGTCCCCGGGCACCGGCGTCACATTGACCACCCTGGAGAGGACAGGAGGGAGCCATGGGCAAGGCTGCTAGGGGTGTCCTCTCCTCCCATGGCCCCCTCCTACCAGCACAGACCTGGAGACCACCCCTAGGAGCGGGCACAGAGGCAGTCCCTTCAGGGGTAAGACTGACCCTAGACCCATCACCATTGCTGGCCCACAAAGCCTCTGAGACCAGACCACCCTCAAGTTGGCAAGGGCCGCAAGGAGATGTTGCCATCTAGCTCTGTTGGCTTAGTGGATCCTGCTGTCGTTCAAGAACCTGCCAGATTTCCATTGGCATTCACTGTCCGGCTTCCTCCTTTAGACCCAGGAATGGGTCTAAAAAGGAGAATCACTTTGGAGTTCCTTTTTTTTTTTTTTTTTTTTTTTTTGAGAAGGAGTCTCGGTCCGTCGCCGGGGCTGGAAGTGCAGTGGCCGGATCTCAGCTCACTGCAAGCTCCGCCTCCCGGGTTCCCGCCATTCTCCTGCCTCAGC
>NW_012118599.1:13737426-13755696 GCF_000951035.1 Colobus angolensis palliatus
AGGAAGGAAGGAAGGAAGGAAGGAAGGAAGGAAGGAAGGAAGGAAGGATTGATTTTCAAAACAACCAAAAAATTAACAAAATGGCAGTATTAAGTCCTGACCTAGCAATAATTACCTTGAATGCAAATGGATTAAATTGTCTCAAGAAAAGATACAGAGTGGCTTAATGGATTAAAACAGACAAATGAACAGAAAAACAAGACCTGACTAGATGCTACCTACAAGAGACTCACTAGAGCTTTAAGGGCACATACAAACAAAGTGAAGGGATGTAAGAAGATGTTCCATGCAAACGGAACCTAAATATATAAAATGGTCTTTTACAAAATAGACTTTAAGTAAAATACTATCATAAGAGACAACAAAGGTCATTATATCATGATAAAAGTGTGAATTCATCAAGATATAACCATTGTAAATATATGCATCCAATACTGTAGCAGCTAAATATATAAAACAAATATTAGCAGAATTGATGGGAGAAATGAACAGAAATACAATAGTATTAGGGGCTTCAATACCCCATTTTCAACAATGGATAAATCATTGATACAGAAAATCAGTAACAAAACAGCAGACTTAAATAACACTATAGACAAAATGAACACAAGAGACATATACAGAACATTCCATCCAACAGCAGCAGAATACATATTCTTCTCAAGAGTAACACAGCATTCTCTAGGATAGATCATGCATTGGGCCGCAAAATAAATCTTATCAAATTTAAGAAGCTTGAAATCATATTAAGTATCTTTTACAACCAAATCTAGAAGTCAATAATAATAGAAGGCTGGAAAATTCACAAACATGTGGAAATTAAACAATATGCTCCAGAATAGCCAAAGTTAAAGTCAAAGAAATCAAAAGATAAATTTGAAAATATCTTGAGACAAACAAAAATGAAAACACAACATACCAAAATTTAAGGGATGCAGCAAAAGCAGTTCTAAGGAGACAGCTGTGGCAATAAATGTCTACATTAAAAAAAAGAAAGGTCTCACATAAACAACCTACCATTACACCTCAAGGAATGAGAAAAAGAAGAACAAACTAAGACTAAAGTTAGTAGAAGAAACAAAATAACAAAATCAGAGCAGAAATAAATGAAATGGAAACTGGAAAAACAATAGAAAATGTCAATGACATTAAGAGTTTTTTTGTTTTTTTTAAAGATAAAGTTAACAAACCTTTAGTGAGACAAAGGAAAGAGGAGAAAAGACTCATAAAATGAGAAATGAAAAAGGACATGACAAGTGATATCACAAAACACAAAGGATTATAAGAGGGTACTATAAACTATTATATGCGAGCAAATTGGATAATCTGGAAGAAATCAATAAATTCCTAGAAGCATACAACCTATCAAGATTGAATTATGAAATAGAAAATCTAAACAGACCAATAACAAGTAAGGCAATCTAATCAGTTATCAAAAATCTTCTAGGAAAAAAAGCCCAGAAATGGATGACTTTACTGGTGAATTCTTTTAGAAAAGAATTTTCAAACATTTAGAAAAGAATTTATGCCAATCTTTCTCAAACAGTTTGAAAAATTATAGAGAAGTGAACACTTTCAAACCCATTTTATGAGACCAGCTTTGTCCTTGTACCAAAGCCAGATAAACACACTACAAGAAAAGAAAATTACAGGCCAATTCTGATAAACATAGATGCAAATATCCTCACCTCAGTGTTTCCAAAAGGCATATTGTGTTGTCTTTGTAAAATACCAGTAAAAGATTATGTAATACATTATGGATGATACTAAAAAAATTAAAAACAGAATGACCATATTATCAAGCAATCCCATTTCAGGGTGTATATCCAAAGAAAATTTAGTCACTATCTTGAAGATATATCTGTACTTCCATGTTTACTGCAGCATTATTCTCAAAAACCAAGTCATGAACACAACCTAAGTGTCCATTGATGAATGAACGGATAAAGAAATCTGATGTATATGCAATTAAATATTAATCAATTTTTATTTGTTATTTATTTTTAGAGACAGGATTTCATTCTGTCACGCAGACTGGAGTACAGTGACATGATGGTAGCTGATTGTAACCTTGACCTTCTGGGGTCAACTGATCTTCCTGTCTCAGCCTCCTGAGTAGCTAGAACTACAGTCATGTACCACCATGCCTAGCTACTTTATTTATTTATTTATATTTTGTAGATATGAGGTCTCACTATGTTGCCCAGGCTGGTTTCAAACTCTTGCCCTCAAGCAATCCTCCAGTCTTAGCCTCCCAAAGGTCTGAAATTACAGGCATGAGCCACCATTCCAGCTCAATTTTTAAAAGGAAGGAAATCCTGTCATTTGCAATAACTAGGATGAGCCTGGAGAACATTATGCTAACCGAAGTGTCACACACAGAAAGATAAATACTATGTGATCTCACTTATATGTGAAATCTAAAGGAAAAAAAAAAATCAATCTCATAGAAACAGAATAGAAAGTTAGGTATTAGATGTCAGGGCATGGTGGAAATGGGGAGATGTTGGTCAAAGGGTACAAACATGGCAGTTGATGTTCTAGATGAATGAGTTCTAGAGACCTCATGTAAAACATGGTGACTATAGTTAATAATGCCATATTATACACTGAAATTCTCTAAGAAAGTAGATCTTAAGTATTGTCAGCACAAAAATAACAAAAGGTAGCTATGTGAGGTGATGGCTATGTTAACTAACTTTATTGTGGAAATCACTTAGCAATGTGTATGCAGATACCAAAACATACACACCTTGAATACATAAAATTTTTATTTGTCATGTATACCTCAACAAAGCTGAAGAAAATAAAAGAGGGTTTATTGTAGGAATGCATGAATGAATAAATGCCCTAAACAAAATTCGCTACAATACTTGATTTAAAATATAGACTTCATTTATGGACTTTCAGTCTCATTATCATTAAAAAGGATTTATTTTAAGACTTTTGCATATATTTTTTAAAGTAACCATACCATGATTACAGCATACAAATATATATTGTTCACACTATTAATGCACACTAATCCGTCCTCTACCAGCCCCAAAGATAGCCACTATCTTGACGACTAACAATAGAGATTAGTGTCACCTGATTTCTATTAAATACAAATATTTTAAAACAATCTGTAGAGTTTCAAAATTCTCCAAATATATAGAGCCATTTACAAATTAGTTTTGACTTTTTCTTTCTTTTTTTTTTTTTTTTTTTGTGAGACAGAGTCTTGCTCTGTTGCCCAGGCTGGAGTGCAGTGGTGCAATCTTGGCTCACTGCAACCTCTGCCTCCCAGGTTCAAGCGATTCTCCTGATCTCCTGACCTCGTGATCCGCCCGTCTCGGCCTCCCAAAGTGCTGGGATTACAGGCTTGAGCCACCGCGCCCGGCCTGGAGTTCCTTTTAAAATTAGTTTTTTTTTTATTACTATTTTGCAGTCTGGGAGCATAGATGGAAGTTGCCCTGAATATACACTTAAATTTTTTTTTATTTAATCTTCTTTGATGATTAAACTTTAGAGTTCTTTAAGCAATGTCTGGGCAATGTAATGTGCTACCACGTCCTGTTAAGTCTCCTCCCTAAACGTGTCCCCTGAAGCCCCTGCCCACTTCTCTCCTTGGCTCGCTCCCGGGGCTGGGTGGAGAGCCCCTTCTAACTCCAGCTCCTCCCTGGACCACCTGTGTCTTTGTGCCCGTTACATGGTTCTGAAATTGCTGACCCGTCGATTTCAAACATCCCAGACTCAGCTGAGAGTGCTTTGAGGAAAGGAGCTGTAACTTTCAGGTGTATGGCCTCAAGACACGGCCGTTAAATTCATGCATATGCATGATAAGAAAGAGATAAACTGTGGGCCTCAGGTAATTTCACTTGGGGTTCCCTGCTCCCCCAGGGACCCACTGAGGAAGACGCCCACTCTATGATCAGATTGAGGGTGGAGATGTGGCAGAGTTTCCCGAAGTCCCGAACTCCACTAAGGATAGGAAAGACAGCCAAGCGAGTCCAGGTAGGAAGAGAGGAGAGGAGAGGACCGCCTGCCCTCTTAGGTAACAGCTCCAGGCAGTGGCTGGTGGCTCCCCTTCCTGAGACTCACCCAAACATGGCTGCCGTCTGCCGGGTGTTCTGCTGGGGTGGGGTAGAGGTGCTCGTGGACAGGAGGGCATCGGTGCCTGCCTTCTCCCAGTCAAAGGCCTCATTCTCAGCAATGCCCCGTTCCTTCATGCTGTTCTCAAACACCGACATGATCAACTGCAGGGGGTGAGGGTGGTGGGAGGACAAAGAGGTGATCTGGGGGCTAGCCAGGAGGAAGGGGCAATTGCTGGGATCATAGGGGGAAGACAGGAACCTTCCAGGACAGGAATGGCCCTGGAGGGGGCATTGGAAGGAGAAGGGCACATTGATTTTAAATGAAAACATGCACATGATATGCAAATAAACATGCAAATTATCATCTTGGATTAAGCCCCACTGAGTGGACATGAACCCTCTGAGATCTGTCCCCTGGTTACCATCTCCAAACCTCCTCTGCCATTTCCACCATGTCGGCAACCCTAAACCACTGGGAGTTTCCAAACCCACGCATGGGTGCTGCCTCTACACAGACTGCCCCTCTGCTGGGGCGCCTCTCCCACTCATCCTCTCCTCTCTGCAGCTTCCCTTCTCTTCACCATATATTCTCTCCACCATACAGCTGCCCTACAGGGCACAGTGCATCCGTTTGAATTGTCCACATGCCTATCTGTCAACTCTGCATCCCTGGCAGCCAGCACAGGGCCCCAGCCTGGGGGGTGCTTGCAGCTGTGCGGCCTTGGGGATCCCGTGAGGCTAAGCCAAGATCAGGGGGCATCTCTGTGAGGCTCTGTGTTCAGGAGGTGGCAGACAGCTATAGACCCTCTGAAGTCCCCAGAACACTCCACTTCTGGCTTGGCTGTCTCCAGAGCACAGGGCAGGTTCTCTCTGCTGACAGGACCCGCTTGATTGAGTGCGTCCTGTGTGTCTGAGGCTGTCTCTGCTCCCACAGTGCGCAGCAGCGTGCCTGGTAGATAGTGGATCCCAGGCAGAACACTGCTGATGTTTTCCCCATTCTCTGATCAGGGTCAGTGGGTCCCATGGGGTGTGGTGATGGAGGCTTGGAAAGAACACTGGACTCGGAGTCAGAAGATGTGCCTGAGCCCAGCCCTGCTCCTAACCACAATATTAGGCCTCAGTTCCCTCATCTATGAAATGGGCATGATCATCCCACTTGCCTCCCGCAGAGTTGTCACGTAAAGTACTTAAAAGCATTTGGCTTCATTAATTGTTTTTGTTTATTTGTTTGTTTGTTTGAGATGGAGTCTTGCTCTGTCACCCAGGCGGGAGTGCTGTGGTTTAATCTTAGCTCACTGCAACCTCCACCTCCCAAGTTCAAGCGATTCTTATACCTCAGCGTACTGAGTAGCTGGGATTACAGGTACCCACCATCTCGCCTGGCTAATTTTTGTATTTTTAGTAGAAACAGGGTTTCACCATGTTGGCCAGGCTGGTCTTGAACTCCTGATCTCAAGTGACCCGACCGCCTCGGTCTCCCAAAGTGCTGGGATTACAGGTGTGAACCACTGCACCAGCCAGCTTCATTAATTGTTAAGAGCTGGGGCTGGGCACAGTGGCTCACGCCTGTAATCCCAGCACCTTGCGGGGCTGACGCAGGTGGATCACAAGGTCAGGAGCTCGAGTTCACCTGACCAACATGGTAAAACCCCATCCCAACTAAAACTACAAAAATTAGCCGGGCATGGTGGCACATGCCTATAGTCTCAGCATTCGGGAGGCTGAGGCAAGAGAATTGCTTGAACCTGGGCGGTGGAGGCTGCAGTGAGCAGAGGTCGCGCCACCGCACTCCAGCCTGGGTGACAGAGCAAGACTCTGTCCCAAAAAAAAGAGAGAGAGCTGGAATAAGAATATAAGGAGCATTCATTATCATCAAAGGCTTGCTTGGAAGCTTAAATGAGTTAATACATGAAAAGCACTGAGAACAGGGTAAGCTCCTGATAAATCTTGGCTGTGACTAGTTTACAAGAGCATCCATGCCTTTAATGCAATTAGAAGACAGGGGGAGAGGCTTGGGGACAAAGTGGAGCCGTGGAACCTCAGCAGGAGCGAGGTCTGCTGGGGGCAGTCACCTACAGAGTGCTGTCTAGGGAGCAGGGGCAGGGTAGCAGGCTCCCACCTGGTAGTCAGGCTTGGTAAAGTAGTCGAGGCTGGCAATGTGGTCCAAGAAGAGGTGGAACTCTGACGGCATGTGCTTCAGCAGCATCCGGTGCTCATACTTCTCCTTGATCATCCCTACCTGCTCCTAGAGGCAAGAGGCCACAGGGAGATGGAGCCCCAGCTGCCCCCAAACCCCTTCTGCCACTTCAGACCCAGCTGTCTGGGGCTCACCTTGTCCTTGATCTTCCTCCAGGGCAGCTGGCCCACCGCAAACTCCACCAGCATGTAGAATAGGGACCACAGGTCATCATGGCGGCCCATCTCCTGGAGGTGGGGGAAGGGAGTCACCTGCAGCTCTCAGGTCCTTCCCTTGGAATGGATGGCTGACCCTTCTCTGAGGGGCATCTGTCAGGGAGGCCTGACACCCAGTCCCCTAAGGACAGAACTGGGGTCTCCCTAAGGCCACAGCTCCGTCCCCAACCCTCCAACACACACACGAGTCCCATAGCCAAAACTACCGCGTGTGCTTCCTCACCCGACAGGGGTCTGTAGTGAGAACAGAGAGGATGGGGTTCCCGAAACAAATGAAGAAGGGGATGCTGAGTCTGCCACAGAGGGGCCTTCCTCCAACCCAGGGTCTCTGGGGTGGCAGATTGCAGCCCCTGCCCCACTCTCCTCTCCCCACCCCTCCCCAGCAGTACACTGCACCCCGACCTTGCCCCTCCCACCTCCACATCCCGCAGCCCGGTCTTTGCCACTCACCCGGTTCTTGTGGGCATTGACCGAGGCATAGCGAACAGTTCCTCGAAACCCGGCCACATTCCGAGGCTGCAGAAGGGAGACCACCAAGAACGTCACCCACTATGCCCTCATCTCAGCCACCTCTCAACCCTGCCGTCAAGTCTAACTCTTCACCCTGACCACCTCCCCTGGCTGACGAGGCGGGCTTGCTCTCTGACCTTCCAGTCCTAAACCCGCCTGCTGACCCTGCTCCCTGCCCAGAGGGGGCAGGAAAATCACAAGGTATGGATGTGGCATCCCCCAAGAGTACAGGCTAACAGAGAGAGGGGACAGGCCAAGTGTGGACCCCAGAGCTGGGTGGTGCTGACACTGAACACAAGGCCAGGCCAGCTTAGGCAGGCGCAAGAAAAGTGGGTGAAGGGTCCCCAGATCTGGGAGTAAGGGGGAGTCCTCCACTGTCCTCCCCACCCCGACGGTACTCACGGGCCGCACATCCCCCGTGGTGTTGGTGTACTGCCGGGCCAGCCCGAAGTCCAGCATATAGCACTTCCTGTAGGTGGAGGGCAGCCTGCCCATGGCAAAGTTTGACTAGGGGAGACAGCAGCTGTGAGCCCTGGGGGCCCCAACCCCAGCTGGGCAAACTCAAGGGGTACCAAGAAACAGCTCTGCAGCTGGTGAAGGGCCTTCAGCCCCACATTCACTCGCCCGCAAGGAAATGTCAGTATTCACATGTGGGCACCAGGTCACAGCCTCTCATCTGAGGGGTGGGTGTGATCATCCCCATTATAGAGATGAGGAAACTGAAGGTCAAAGGGCTTGGGGAGCATCTCTGAGATCACACAGCAAGTGGTGACTCAGCCAAGTCTGCCCGGCTCCACATTTTTGGGACTCCCCAGCAGGGCAGTGTGATTTGGTGTAACTGGTGTGGCTGCCCAAGGCAGCAGGCCTGCTGGGTGACCTTGCGCCATTCAACTAACCTTTCTGGGCCTCAGTTTTCATCTCTTTAAGTAGGAGATTTTTCCTAGCACAAAGATTCAAGATGCCACAAAATCAGCTACTTGGAACTCCTTGCCAAGCCCCAGCCCCTCAGTCCCCTTCCCTCGATCCCTCCATCCTTTTCCAGCCCCCTTCACCTTCCTAGGTTCCAGGACTCTCAGGTCAGGGGCAAGGGATAAGGAATAGAAGGGAAGAACAGAGGAGAGGCCTGGGCATGGCCGAGGGGCAGGCAGGGGTGCATGCTCCTGGGAAGCAGGGGAGAGGAAGAGATGGGGCCTGGGAAGGAGAGCAGGAGGGGCTTGGGGAGAAGAGGCTGTCCCATCACAAGTCCCAACCATGGTTGCAGAGGAGAAACCAGGAGACCCAGGGAGAGAGTTGGGGGTGTGTTCTGGAGGAGGGAACAGAGAGGCGTGTTGGGGCAGTGCTCACAGGCTTGATGTCACGATGCAGGAAGCCCACAGAGTGGATGGCCTCGATGGACTCCAAGATCTGCTTGCCCAGCCGCAACGTGGTGCTCAGCGTGAAGGTGCCTCGCGGCTGGCTGCGGCGCAGGTCGGCCAGGTTCCGACCCTGCATCGGGGTGGGGGTGGGGGGTAGACTCACCCTCAGCTGCCATCCCAGACACCACCATTGTGATACTCTTCCCAGTCACACCCCCAAAGGGTCGTGCCCACTCCCCTCTCCCAGGGCCACAGTCTCCCTTCCTTTCCCCTACCCTGGAGTCACAGCCCAAGCTCTTAGAGAGGGGAGGGAGGATGGGCCACGGGGACTTACCTGGAGCTGCATCACTACATAGTTAAACTTCTCGTTCCTGCCACAGCCAATGAACCTGCACACATGGTCCTTCCCTGAGGGGCAAAGACACAGATCTTCCAGCTGTTACTCTTTCTTCCTCACTTCCAAGTGAGGAAGAAACCCATCTCACTTCTAAGATGGGTTCCTAGTGCACTCTTGATTCCTGGTCCCTCTTGATTCCTGGCCCTGTGAGTGCCTCTCTCACCACCTCCCTGGCCCTAGCCTCATCATGTCTCCTAGACTCCAGCTTCATCACTTCTTTGATCACCAACCCGGCCTTCTGCTCCATCACTCTCTTAGACCCCGGTCCCATCTCTCTTAGACTCTGGCTCCATCACCTCCCCCTTAGCTCCTGGCTCCATCCCCTCTTCCCTCTACCACACCACATCTCCTCCCTCACCCCAGCTTCTGATCTCATCGCCTCTCTTAGCCCCTGCCTTCATCATCTCTTCCCTCCCATTCCCCTGCCCGAGGCCCGAACCTTGCAGCTTCTTCAGCACAGCCACCTCCATCTTGAGGACCTGCTTGGGCTGCTGGGCTGACTCCACCTTGAGGGCCACATTCTCCCTGGTCAGCAGGTCCATGGCCTCGTAGATCTCACCAAAGCCCCCGCCCCCGATCTTTTTCAGCTATGAAGATGAGGGGATAGGGTGTTCAGGGATCAGTCTGAACAGCTCTTCATCCCACCCGCTGCTGAGTTGCATCCTTCATTGGTGGGGAAGTGGGGTATCTTTTTTTTTTCTTTTTTTTTTTTTTGAGATGGAGTCTCACTTTGTTGCCCAGGCTGGAGTGCAGTGGTGCAATCTCGGCTCACTGCAACCTCTGCCTCCCGTGTTCAAGCAATTCTCATGCCCAAGTCTCCTGAGAAGCTGGGACCACAGGTGCCTGCCACCACGCCGTCCTAATTTTTTATATTTTCAGTAGAGACGGGGTTTCACCATGTTGGCCAGGCTGGTGTCAAACTCCTGACTTCAGGTGATCCAGCCGCCTTGGCCTCCCAAAGCGCTGGGATTACAGGCATGAGCCACTGCACCTGGCCAGAAGGGGGTATCTTTGAAGGGGAGAACCTCATGTCTCTCTTCTTTGCCCCACCCCATCAGCACCCCACCTCCTCTCCTAGTGCCCTGGGACAGACACCTCAGCTCCTGAGCAACCACACACACACACACAGGGCCAGATGTCAGAGTGGGTAGTAGGAAAGGGTAAAAGACCTGTGACCCCATATAGATATGGAGAAAGCCTAATGTAGGATTCTAAGGGGACCCTGGCCTGCCCTTGACCTTTTCTTCTCTAGAAGGACAACAGATATTATGTTCCCCCATCCCCTGTGTAGACTGAGCAACCCCTATCCAGAAGGAAAACCAATTCCAGGACCTCCCATCCTCAGGGCGGATTGATTACCTGGGGAAGCAGGCACTTCCTGGGGTTGGCAGCCCACCGAGAGTCATAAGAAGGAGAGAGTATTTGGGCAAGGGGATTCAACAAAGGGTGTTCGTGGCCCATGCTCACTGCGGAAGCTCACATCACTCCCTAGGTCAGATGCCCACAACCAGAATGAGCCTCTTCTCTAGGGCAGGGGGTACTGTGGGAGCGTGGTGGGACCGGGGCCTGGAGGGAATGGAGCAGCAGTCTGACCCTCTTGGCCTCCCACTCCAGCCTCCCAAAGCAGGCATGAGAAAGGCAGGGAGGAGAACCACAATAAAGTGAAGGAAGAGCTGGCAGGGAGCCGAGCAAAGCTGAGTTCTGGGGAGGGTCTCAAAATCATTTCAGCTCAGAGGCCCGGGGGTCCTGGAGGGTGAGGGATCTGCTGGCAGGCATGGGGAGCAGGGAGAAGGTGCTGATTTCCAAGCTGAGACTGGTTTGGTTTAAGAAAGATGTACATGACCTCAGAGGAGGTCCACTGAAAAAAAAAAGAAAGAAGGATGGAGAGCTTGATGCTCACCCCCTCGGGGAGCTGCCTCAGTTGGGGCCTGTCCGCTCTGTGCACCTTCCCAAACCCTCGTTCTGTCCTGCTGGCTTATAACTCTGATCAACCTGCAGACTCTGGCCGCTCAGCCTCCTGCATCTCTGAACTTGCCCCAAACATCTGTTCAGCCCTCAGATGCCTTGTGATTGTTTAGTGGTGGTTGACACTGAGGAATGGAGGGAGGAAGACCCACCAGGCAGAGCTGGAGGGCTGGGAGTTTCCAGGTTACCATTGAACTCACTCCAGAAAGAGACAGGAGCAGGAAGGGAAGATTTGGAAAAGAAGCAGAATGCTGGGTGGGAACTTCAAGGTGCTTGTGTCTGGGAAGGAGACAGGGAAAGAGCAAGGAGGAAGAACAGTGAGAAACCAGAGTTCCTTTCTCCTGGAGATGAAATTTAAAGGCAGGATTTCAGAGCCAAGAGGGGACAGACTCAGACTCACGGGAAACAACAGCCTGTCTGCCTCTGGGGTACTTTAAACTCTGGGGAGATGCAAATATCTTCTAGATTCCTTTATGGTTTGCTTGTATGAGAAGAGAGGAAAGGGCAAAGGGGAGGGGACAACCACATCTTTTCTCACAGATGTCATCTCAGTTAATCCCCAAAGGTTCCTGGCAACACAGATGATGAAGGTCATGTGATTCCCCATTTTGCACAGAAGGAAAACCAAGGCACGGGAAGTGCAATACCTTTTCCCACGTCACACTGCTAGTTAATAGCAAAGGCAGGTCCAAGCGCGGTGGCTCATGCCTGTAATCTCAACACTTTGGGAGGCTGAAGCGGGTGGATCACCTGAGGCCAGGAGTTTGAGCCCAGCCTGGCCAACATGGCGAAACCCCATCTCTATCTAAAACTACAAAACACTAGCGGGGCGTGGTGGTGGGCACCTGTAATCCCAGCTACCTGGGAAGCTGAGGCAGAAGAATCGCTTGAACCTGGGAGGCGGAGGCTGCAGTGAGCCAAGATCACACCATTGCACTCCAGCCTGTGCAACAAGAGAGAAACTTCATCTCAAAAAAAAAAAAAAAAAGCAATGCCAGGTTTCATTTAAACCCAGGCAATCAAATGCAGAATCCGTAATGTTGCAGAATCCATAATGTTACAGAAACTGCGGACCCATCAACATTAAAAGTGTGAGTGCTGAGATTCAAGCCCAGATCTGCCGGGCTCCGAAATCATTGCTAGAGATAAGTCAGGAAGGCTCGGGACAGCCAAGACATTTATGACACCTACTTCCCAATTTCCCAGGGTGCCCTGGGGTATTTCTCTACCACCTTCGTTTCCCAGCAGAGCCTATTTCTCCTTCTTTACTCCCCTCCTTCCCCACCCACCCCCCACCCATTATGGAACTTCCATAAGACAGGGAACTGGGTGTCTTCACCACCCACTCCACCAACATCCCTTCTCCTTTTCACCACAGCTAGGGCAGACTTACACATGAGACACAGTGACTAGGCCCCTGATAACTCTAGGGGGTCCATGAAAATGTTTTAATTTCTTTTAAAATCATAAAGGAAGCTGGGTATGGTGCCTCATGCCTGTAATCCCACAACTTTAGGAGGATGAGGAGGGTGGATCACTTGAGGTCAGGAGTTTGAGACCAGCCTGGCCAACATGGGGAAACCCCATCTCTACTAAAAATACAAAAATTAGCCGGGTGTGGTGGCGGTTGTCTGTAATCCCAACTACTCAAGAGGCTGAGGCATAAGAATTGCTTGAATCTGGGAGGCAGAGGTTGCAGTGAGCCGAGATCTCATCACTACACTCAAGCCTGGGCGACAGAGTGAGACCCTGTCTCAAAAAAATAAAATAAAATAAAAAATCATCAGGGGAAAAAAATGAACCTTTAGGTCAAAGAGAACAATCTAGTATATAATATTAATATATTCATCTTTATACCAATGCAGTCATAAAATACAATTTTAAGTACTTTCTTATGGAGGAAGGGGTCCAAGAAAGTCACAATGTGGCCCTGCCCACAGTCCAGTAATAGGAATATTCTCTCAATTTCCCTTTTCTTCACTCCTGCTAAATTTTACATGATCCCAGGCCCTGCTGAAGGACCTCCCTAAACTAGAGGAGAAATATGACACAATAGGATCAGCATTGGTCCTTGGGAGGAAGGAGACCTGGTTTCTTGGGCAGCTCTGGGTGGCCTGGGGTGAGTTTCATAAACTCTCTGAGCCTCCACTCTTCCTCCTCTGTAAAATGAAGAGAGTTGGACTAGAATTGGTCACAAAGGTTTCTTCGGCTCAGTGGTCCTGATTCTTGGATGGGCTGATTCTTGTCAGACAGACCTAGTCATGGAGACTTGGCAAATTAGCTAAGCAATTTCCTCAGTTTCCACACCTGTGAAATGGGATTAATAAATGGGAATACAAATCTACTTGGTAAGTTCTTGAGACAATGCACATAAGGCATTTTGCACAGTGCCTGAAAACAGTGAATGCTCAAAGCAAATACTAAGTCATTATTACTATTATTGTTTGCTATTCTGATTCTGAGAAGCACCCCTCAAGATGAATAAAATGTTATTATTTTATTTTATGTTTTTAGAGACAGGTTAACCAAGCTGGATTTGAACTCCTGGGCTCAAGCGATCCTCCTGCTTCAGCCTGCCAAGTATTGAGGATTTATTTATTTATTTATTTAGAGGCAGAGTCTCGCTCTGTCGCCCAGGCTGGAGTACAATGGCATGATCTCAGCTCACTGCAACCTCTGCCTCCCAGGTTCAAGTGATTCTCCTGCCTCAGCCTCCCCGGTAGCTGGGATTACAGGCGCCCGCCGCCTGGCCCGGCTAATTTTTGTATTTTTAGTAGAGATGAGGTTTCACCATGTTGGCCAGCCTGGTCTCAAACTCGTGACCGCAAGTGATCCTCCCACCTCGGCCTCCCAAAGTGCTGGGATTACAGGTGTGGGCCACCATGCCTGGTCCCTGTATTTATTTTTAAATGCCACATCTAGTGCCACTGACCCCCATTTTCTCCTGGCCACCGAGATCTATGGGCAGTTTGCCTTGGTTCTTGAGCTCTGCCTCCCACCTCAGTGCCATCCTCTCCGGGAACAGGTTGAAGGGAGGCATGTGGCCGGCCCCTCACCCTCTCTAACTCTCCAGGGGCGGGGGTCGGCGGTGAGGAGAGGTCGATATGCTTGCCCTCCCCCCAGCTACCCGCTCCATTTCGCTCCCCACTCATCTTCCACGCCTTCTCTCAGAAATCACAAAAAAGTTCCAGCCTAAACTCACACGTGTGTAAAAACTGTCTTTCCCTCACCACTTCGGTGTAAATGTCATTCTACCTCCAATCCGCCAGAAACTAAGCTCGGGTGCCAGAGGCCCCGAGGTCTCGGAGGAACACTCCTCTCTTTGCCAGATCCTCGTTCCTTTTATTACCTCCCTGGCTCTTCCTCCCCCATTTCTGTACTCTCCCTCTCAGGAAGTCCCCCCTCGGGACAGAAACAGCCCATTTCCTCATCCCTTGAGGACCCCTAGAAGTCTCCTCCTCTTCACCCCTTCCACTCCCAACCCCCAGTCCCAGAGACGTCTCTGAAAACGCCGCCACCGTTGCCTCTTTCTAGGCTTCTAGGGGACCTGCACGGCCGATGGCTGTTGCCGTGGAGACCCGCCTGCACCCGGGCCTCACCCTCCTTTCCAACCCCGCACTCCCGTGAGCTGAGCCTCCCCCTACTAAAGCAAGCGGGCGCGCACACTCGCAAGCACACACGCACACACACACACGCACATACACACGACTCGGAGTGTACCTGACCTCTGCTGTTCTCCCTCCCCTCCTCCTGGCTTCCCACTCCGGTGCAGTCCCACAGGCTCACACACGGGTTCCCCCACACTGCCGCCCACAGTCCGCCCCACATTATCCTGCTCCCACAATAAGAGGACACCAGAGCGCTATTAAGTGACGGAAAAAGGGGGGGTGATTTACAGTAGGTCTCCCTCCCCAAACGCTATCATTCCCCCAGCCCTCACGCGCCCCCTCCCAGGCAGGCCCGGTTCCCGAGGAGGCTGACACTACAACTCCCAGCAGGCCCAGCAGCCCGAAGCCCTGGGCTGGAGGAGCAGGGCACGCCGGGAGATGGAGTCTCGCCGTGCTGCACCTGCCGCAGGACCCGGCGAGGGGAGGAGGCTGGATGGAGAAGATGGAGTGCGGGTGCGGCGGGAGCAGCCTGCAGGGCCTCTTTCCCTAAACACAAGCCTTTCCGTCCTCTGCGGAAGCGGAGGGACACATGCTCGTCCACTGCCCTTCTCCAAGGTCCGTCAGAGAAAAAGCTCCCTCCCCCACCGCTCTTCCTCGTCCCCACACTGGCCTCTGCAGCTCCTGCATCCAACCAGGAGTTGTTCCAGGCTTGGCCTGACCAACGTGACCTAGCGGGGAGAGGGGTGATAGAGGGCGGGGCTGAAGATAGGGCACTGGGAGAAAGCTATTGTCCACATGTGGTGGCAAAAATAATGACCTGCAAGCAGTATGCAAATGAGCTTAGAGGCACCTCCCTCTTAGGGTAGGGGAGCGGAGGGCACTGGTTTTAACAAGTCTTCAGGTCCTCGCCTCCCTCCCCGCTACCCTCCCTCTGCCCCGCCGGGTCACTCACTCACCACCTTCCAGCGATCCTTGACCACGTAGTTGGCCGGCAGGATGTCGGCCTGCTCCCCTCCCCCACTCATGTTGGTTTCGTCCTTAAGGGCGGCCGCTAGGCACTGCATCCGCCAGCCAGAGGGAGGGGTGTCCGCAGGGCCTGCCCTGAGGGGGCCATCTACCTAGGGGAGTGCGGAGGGGCTGTGAGGGCGGGCTGCCGACCCAGGACCACCTGGCAGATAATGGAGGAGAGGAGCTCCACTTCTGCTCCGCATTCTTCCTGGTCCCACTGGACAGATGCTCCAGGAGTTACCAGGGGAAAGATTGTATAAAGGCCAGTGCAAGGGAGGTACAGACTACGAACTGGAGATGGTTAAAATCAGCAACAGGACACACATGTTGACCAATGAAGAAGAGGAAAATGACAGTGAACAGGCCGAAGGGAAAGAGAGATATGCTAACTGATGCCAGGAAGACTTGCTGACCAACGGAGCATACCAGACTGGGATCCTCTCCCTTGTAGGGGAGGCCTGGGCCTTGGCTCCCCCTTAGGGGAGTCCCTGTGTCACAAAATGTCCATGGAGCTGTGCAACGGAGGCTTAGTGAAAAGGGAAGACCTGTCACTCAAGGGGTGACCCATGGGACACCGACACCAACGTGACCTGCTAATCAGCCCTGAGAGATGTGGTAATCAAGAAAATGAGGGAAGGCACTAAAGCCCCTTGAGGGTGGTTTTAACTGAGGGGGATGCAGGTGCTGAGAGGCACACACCTTTCTCAGGGTGAGCTGAACCCACTGACACAGCCATGGGGTTGGGAGGTCAGGATATGAGAGATGAGGTGAACACAGGTGACAGACTCAAGACATGGATGTCAGATGGACAGCAGCCTGTGGCCACTCCAGAGGGACAGAGGTGGGCTGAATTGGGGAGGGCAGGAAAATGGGAGGGGCCTAGCAGAAAGCAGGAGGAGTGAAAGGGACAGCAGGTCTGGGTGGGCATGGGGTGAGAGAGCCTCTGACCACACCTTTCTGTGTCTGCTTAGGAATCAACAAGAAAGAACACAGCTCTCCTCGAATTAGGACAGGTAGAAGTTGGATATCAGGGAGAGTTTCCCAATGGCAGGGGTTGGGAGAGCCAGGCAGATGTTACCGGAGAAATGCCCATGTATGCGTGTGCATATGTCTGTGTGTGTATCTGTGCATGTATCCTTCTGTGTGTGTATGTGCCTTTGTGTGTCTTTCTTTGTCTATCTTTTCTGTGTGTCTGTCTGCTTTTCTACATGTATCTATGTGTCTGTATGTGCTTGTGTGTGTTTTGTGTCTGTCTGTGTGTGATGTGCATGTGTGTAGGCAAGGGGCCAGAAGACATGACTTTCTGAGATCTCTGCCAAGCCGGGACAGAATTTGGAACCAGGATATTTTCCTCTTCTCTTTCCCTCACACTTTTTAGAAGCACACTACTGTGCCCTCACAATGACCCTGAAGAGTCACAAATAGAGAAAGAGGGAAGTTACTTAGGCTGGGGTTTGGGGGTTGTGGGTTGGGGGAGGAAGGTGGCTAAAGAGATCTATAGATGGGGTAGGAACTACATAAACCCCCCTTTCCTTGGGATGAAATAACTTCCCAGGGCTCCTGCATCTAGACATCATGCCATAGGGGACAGGGTGGGACATGGAGGTGTGGAAACCACCTTCCAATTCATGATGGGCCACTGTGGACAAATGGAGAAGGGATCTTCATGGGGAGGGATGCTGCCACTCCTTTTCTCTTTCTTCAAATGACTAAGCTGAGCTGTTTCCTCCAATCCTTACAACTTCAGAGCATCAGGACTTCCCTCCTTCTGCCAAAGTGGGATATGGGGCATCAGGAATTTGAAGGGCAGTGAGGGCAACGGCAGGATGAAGGGAGAGGTAGGGATGGGGCTTCTGGAATAAAGGTGGAGGAGACAGGTTGAGGACAAGACTGAAGAAGCAGTTGAACTGGTGGGAGGGAGCCTTCAGAAGTTGAACTGGGTGAACTCTGTGTGGGCTTTCCAGTCCTGGGACAGTGGATCTCTTAGGTTGATAAGGAAAATTTGTGTCCTGCTCCCATTTTATAGATGAGCAAACCAAAAAGAAACAGATGAGGCAAGAGAAGGAAGAGTGGAGCCAGGAAGATAAATGAGGGTTACCTGCCTCTCCCTCTCCACTATCCTTCTCTCTGTGTGTGAGGACTATGCTCAGCAGAGACTGGGTTGGATAATACAAACACGCGACACTTGGTTGCCCCGTTACTGCCGCCTCAGGCCCCTATGTGCGATGGGAGCATGGGCGCATGGTGAAGGCGAGGGCTTGTGCAGTTTGTATGAATATCTGTCAGAGAGTGCAGGTAGGAGCATGTGGGGCCAGTGATGGTACATAGCGGTAGGTGGAAGTGGTGGGAACTCATCATGGCCTGTGGATACAAGTGTTGATGTGTAACTCTGCAAGGTGTCAGCAGGTGTGTGTGGGAATATGGGAGCCCAGGTAAGGAGAGGTGATGGAGACCAGCGAGAGGTGATGGGGACAGGTGAAAGAGGTGTGGAGGGAGGCAGAGGGGAATGTCAGGGATGAGGAGCAACAGGATTAGAGGAGGGGGTGGGTAGGATAGAGACTGGTGAGAGATAACGATGACAGGCAAAGAAGAGATAAGACCATGGGAGGGATTTCTGGGCACAGTTGAGGGGGTGAGGAAGTAGGTAAGAAGACAGGTGGGAGGCATGGAGGGACTGAGGACAGGGAGGGGGGTTACGGAGACAGCCGAATGACTCGTCAGGGGTGACAGGAGAGCCAGGGGTGAAGCCATGGGGACAGGGGACGAGGTGAGTGGGGAGGAGCAAAGTGCCTGGAGGATGGGTTGGGGAGGGAGGTCTGTGTGCTGGGGACAGGGAGCGGCTCCAGGCCTCTGCGCGGCCCAGGCGGTGTAGGCCAGCGTCCCAGCCCAGCGGGCGGCGACAGCAGCGCGGAGGGGAGCCCAAGAAGGCTGCGCTGGGA
>NW_012118599.1:13756056-13756891 GCF_000951035.1 Colobus angolensis palliatus
GGCCCCGATCCTCCTAGGGCGACGGCGGCGGCAGCGGCGGAGCGGGGAGCTGCCCACAATGCACTGCGCCGCCAGCATCAGCACCAGCCCTGACATCACCGCCCGCTGCCCGCTCTGACATCACCGCTCCTCCTCTGACATCACGTTCCGCCGGCCCCGCTCCGCTCTCCTCCAGCCCTGGGATTCTCTGGCTGTCCCGCTCCAGCTCTCAGGTTCTCCTTACCGCTCTCTGCCACTCACTTGACTCCATCTCCCAGCACAGCCCCATCACTCCTTACCTGCTCCCATAAAACTCACCTGTCTCCATCACCCTTTATCTTCCCCACTCCCAGTATGTCTCTAAAATTCCTCACCTGACCCATCAGTGTCGCCTGATTCCCCACTCCATCCTCTACATGTTTATATCTCCTTCCTCTAAACTCATCCCCCTCTCCTGTACCCATCCTCCCGTACGTCCCTATCACCCACCTCTTCTGGGACCATCCCACACTCTCACCCACCACCTGTCACGTGTAATTCTCACCTCACCACCTATATACTTTATCTTGTGGCTCAACCTGTGTCTCTCTTTCTTTGGCCCTTTCTTTCATTTGTGGACAAATTCTGCCATTGGTTTTCACTGCTTACCAAATGAGATGCATACTCTTTACTGTAACATCAAAACACCTTCCCAACATGGACCCATAAGGCCATTACTCCCCTTCTGACATGTTGGATTACTCAACAACTCAACAATCCAACATTCCTTGAACAACAAACTCTGCATGCCACCTGTCTCTTTCAGTTTCTCCCTGTTTTTTTTTTTTTTTTTTTTTTTTTTTTTTTTTTTTTTTTT
>NW_012118599.1:13756941-13760303 GCF_000951035.1 Colobus angolensis palliatus
TTGAGACAGGGTCTCATTCTGCTGCCCAGGCTGGAGTGTAGTGGCACAGTCTCAGTTCATTGCAACCTCTGCTTCCTGGACTCAAGCGATTCTCCAGCCTCAGTCTCCCAAGTACTTGAGACTACAGGTGTGAGCCACTATCCCCAGCTAATTTTTGTATTTTTTGTAGAGTCGGGATTTCACCATATTCCCCAGGCTGGTGTTGAATTCCTGAGCTCAAAGCCATCTGCCCACCTTGGCCTCCCAAAGTGCTGGGATTACAGGCACGAGCCATTGTGCCCAGCCAGTTCCTTCCTTCCTTAATGCCTTCAACAAATGCATACAGAGCAACTTCAATAATAATAACAACAACAACAATGGGCCAGGTGCAATGGCTCATGCCTATAATCCCAACACTTTGGGATACCAAGGCAACAGGATCGCTTGAGCCCGGGAGTTCAAGACCAGCCTGGGCAACATAGTGAGACCTCATGTGTACAAAAAATTTAAAAATTAGCTGGGTGTGGTGGTGTGCACCTGCAGTCCCAGCTACTCAGGAGGCTGAGGGGGAAGGATTTCTTGAGTCCAGGAGGTCAACACTGCAGTGAGTCGTGATTATGCTACTGCATACCAGCCTGGATGATAGAGCGAGACTCTGTCTCAATAATAACAACAACAGCAGCAACAATTGCATCAGTTATTTACTTCTGCCAGACACTACTCTGACTTTACATTTGTTAATTAATTTAATCCTGATGACAACCCTATAAGGTAAGAGGACTATTGTTATCCCTTGTTTTATAGACGAGGAAACTAAGATACAGAGAGGTTAGGTAATATGCATTCGGTTACACAGCTAGCAAGTGGCAGAGCTGGAATTCAATCCCTAGCCCTGGAGTCCATGGTTCTAATCACCACGTTGGGAGGAAGGATCATTGGGCCTGCAAGAGTAATCAGGGAAGGCTTCTTGAAGGAGGCACATTCAGCTGTAATTTGAAGAATTAGTAGAATTAGTAGAAGTTTGCCAACAGAGAAGTGGGGCCAGGGCAGAGGATGAAAGAGACTTCCAGGCTGAGAAGACAGCATGAGATGAGGCTGGGGCGGGTGTGTGCAAGACCATGAAGGATCTTGTGTGCAGTGCTAAGATTAGATTTTACTCATTTGGTTTTTGGAAGTGTAGTGGATACTGTGGAGAGCCATTCAGATCTCCCTTCAGAATCTAGGTGCGTATTCTCCCAGATTTGAGATGTTGAAGGCTGACTGCTTTCAGCTGACCTGTTCTCTGGGAATTGCCTTTGGCCAAGGGAGCTGCCTCATTCAAGATCATGTCCCCTTCCTGGGACATCCCACATCCAGTCGATAAGTATAAAGGCCTGGCCTCCTTACTTCAACTGGGGACACCTCCTAAGGGACATCCCATTTTCAAAACTAATAGGGACAGCTGAGGCTTCTATTGAGACTACATCAGAGCTCAACTCCCCCTTCCATGCAACCTTGCCTTCTTCAGTCCTCCACAGAGGTTGATCACGAGAGCACATCCCAATAAACTTACTGCGTGATCATCTCTGTCTCAGAGGCAGTATCCTGGGGAGCCTGATTTTCAGATAGGGAACCACTGAGGAATTTTGAGCAAAGATGAGACATGGTCCGATCTGAGTGTTGGGTTAGAATTCTAGTTTCTTTTTCATTTTTGTTTTCAGTACTTTAAAAATGTTGCTCTATTGTCTTCTAACTTGCATTTTTTTCTGATGAGAAATTTGCAATTATCCTATCTCTGTTCCTTTGCATGAAATCTATGCCTTTTATGCGTCTATTTTTTTAATTTGTTTTGTTTTGTCTTTTGAGACAGAGTCTCGCTTTGTCACCCAGACTGCTGGAGTGCAGTGGCACTATCTAGGTTCAAGTGATTCTCCTGTCTCAGCTTCCCAAGTAGCTGAGCTTACAGGTGTGCACCACCACGCCCAGCTAATTTTTTGTATTTTTAGTAAAGACAGGGTTTCACCATGTTGGTCAAGCTGATCTCAAACTCGTGACCTCACATGATCTGCCTGCCTCAGCCTCCCAAAGTGCTGGGATTATAGGCATGAGCCACCACGCCCAGACCAAGGCCTCTGGTTTCTTTTAAGATTTTCTCTTTGTCACTGGATTTAGCTGTTTAAGCTATTTGATTATGATGTGTCTTTTTTACATAGTTTTATTCATGTTTCTTGTGCTTGGGCTTGTTGACATTCTTGTATCTGTGCATTTATAGTTTTCATCAAATTAGGAAATTTTTCAGCCATTATTTTCTTAAATATTTTTTCTGCCCTCCCTTTTCCTTCAGGGACTCCAATTACCCTGTATATTAGGCCATTTGAACTTGTCCCACAACCCACTGATGCTTTACTTTTTCCCAGCCTTTTTTCTTGCTGTGTTTCATTTTGGATAGTTTCTATTGCTATGTATTCAAGTTCATTAATCTTTTCTCTTACAGCATCTAATCTAGTATTAATTCCATCCAATGTATTTTTCACTGTTGTTTACAATTCTGGAAGTTCAATCTGGGTCTTTTAAAATCTTCCATATCTCTACTTAGTTTCTTCTTCTAACTTCTTAAACATATGGAATAATTATAATGACTGCTTTAATACACTTTTCTACTAATTCTATCTAAACAATTTCTGGATTCGTTTCAACAGATTTTTATTCCTACTATGGGTCATATTTTCTGCTTCTTTCCATGTCTAGTAATTTTTTACTGGATGCCAAATACTGTGAATTTTACCTTGCTGAGTCTTGTATATTTTTATATTTCAGTGAATATGATTCAGCTTTGTTCTGGATTGCAGTTAATTTTTAAGAAGTAAAAAAACAGGCTGGGCATTGTGGTTTATGCCTGTGAACCTCAACATTTTGGGAGGCAAATGAAGGAGGATTGCTTGAGCCCAGGAGCTCAAGACCAGCCTGGGCAACATGGAGAGACCCTATCTCCACAGGAAAAAAAAAAAAAATCAAAACTTAGCCAGGCGTGGTAACATGCATCTGTGGTCCCAGCTACTTGGGAGGCTGAGGCAGGAGGATCGCTTGAGTCCAGGATGTCAATGCTGCAGTGAGCCATGATCATGCCACTGTACTCCAACCTGGGTGAACGAGCAAAATGCTGTCTCAGAAAAAGAAAAGAAACAGAGAGATAGAGAGAAACAGAGAAAGAGAGAGAGAGGGAGAGAGAGAGAGAGAGAGAGAGAAGGAAAACCAATTTGGGCCAGGCGCAGTGGCTCATGCCTGTAATCCCAGCACTTTGAGAGGACAAGGTCAGGAGATCAAGACCATCCTGGCTAACACGGTGAAACCCCGTCTCTACTAAAAAATACAAAAAACTAGCCGGGCGAGGTGGCGGGCGCCTG
>NW_012118599.1:13760453-13765979 GCF_000951035.1 Colobus angolensis palliatus
AGCCCAGGCGACAGAGCAAGACTCCATCTCAAAAAAAAAAAAGAAAAGAAAAAGAAAAAAGAGAAACCAGTTTGATCCTTTCAAAGTTTACTTTTAAGTTTTATTAGGTTAGATCAGAGCAGCCTCCAGTCTAGGGCTAATATGTCTCTGACACTAAGACAAAACCTAATTTTTTTCGCCACTAAGGCAAAGCCCTATGAATTTTCCATATGAGCCAGTAGGAACAGGCACTAGTTCCATCCCTGTGTGAGCTCAAAAATTGTTCACTCTGCTGCTTTCAGATGTTTTTCCCCACCACAGACAGTTCCCTCATACACATGTGCTGATCAGTCCTCAGCTATCTATTCATGGAACCCTCTGAACCTCTCCAGTGCTCTCTCTCCTGTCCTGTACTCTCTCCTGCAAACTAGAGGCCTTGGCCACCCTGGACTCCCAGCTCTATCTCCTCGATCAAAGAGACAGCCAGGCTCAGCCTGGGTTCCTCCATCCTGCAGCCTGGTAACCTCGCAGGCAATAAGCTGGGGCAAATGTAAAGCTCGTCTACTTTGTTTTCAGTTTTTCAGGGATTACAGTATTGTTCTGTGCTGCCTGACGGCCAATGTTCAAACATTATTGCTCTATATTCATATATTCTGTCCAGTTTTTTAGTTGTTAAAGACGGGAGGGTAAATCTAGGTCTTGCTACTTCTTGGCCAGAAGAAGACATTTGATCTGGGTGTTACATGGCAGGAGTGTGAGGATAGACCGGAAGAGCTCCTCCAGATGCTTGATTTCTGCCTTCCTTAAGTCACTACAGCCCTTTGCACATTACTGCATGGTGTTAACCTGATTTCTCCTATTCTTGAGCTAAGGCTGGCTCCTCCCAAAGACAAATGGAGTCTAAAGTCTCAGATACTCTCCTTTACTCCTTTTTGTAGCTCTGTTAGTACCCATTGAATGTCTCACACAAAATAATCCTTTTAAAATGTGTCCCCAACCTGTATATTAAAAGGAATTTAAGGCTGGGCACAGTGGCTCATGCCCGTAATCTCAGCATTTTGGGAGGCTGAGGCAGGAGGATTGCTTGAGCCCAGGAGTTCCAGACAAGCCTGGGCAACCTAGTGAGACCGCCTCTCTCTGGAAAATAAAAATAAATTTAACAAAAATTAGCCAGGTGTGGTGGCGTGCTCCTGTGGCCCCAGCTACTCAGGAAGCTGAGGTGAGAGAATCGCTTGAGCCTAGGAGGTCGAGGCTACAGTGAGCCATGATCATGCCACTGCATGCCAGTGTGACAGAGCAAGATCCTGTCTCAAAAAAATAAATAAAAGAGACTTAAAAGGTAAATAAAAATAAGTAAGGTTAAACTATACTGTCTAAAAATGCACATTTGGGTGATAAAACCATAATGAAACATAAGGAAGTTTAATGATGTCCTTCCTTTTTGTCCTCACTATAAAAGTAAGGGCAGTGGTTACTTCTGGAGGGAGTAAGGGGGCTGTTTGGGATGGTGCACATGGAAACTACTTCTGGGTAGTTGAAGATCTATTTTGAGATGGGTGGGAATCACAAGGGTGTTTGTCTTATAATAATTCATTTGTTTAGGTGGTTTTCTGTAGCTGAGTTTGATTTTATAATGAAAGTATACTTTTATTGGTACGACTCTGCATGAATGAATGAATGATAAATGATAAATACATCTGGGCATTGAGTATCAATGGTTGCTCGCATCAAAACAGAGAGACATCCAGACACTATGTGCCCATGTTAGGATTACACAGCACCCCTTGTGAAATAGCCAAATTCAACCTGAATCTGATTAAGTCTCTGCATCCAACTCCAATGTACAGGAAATAAGGAATATAGAGGAACATATTCAGTGACATCACAGGGATATAATTGGCAAACTTCAGACTGAAGGAAACTGCAGGATGAGAGAGAGAAAGAGAGAATATACGGGGGAAATGTATATATTAAAATAGATTTAAAAGGAATGTCAACCAATCATAATATGTGGATCTGGATTTTAAACAAAGAAATTACAAAGTTTGTAAGACAAGAAATTTGAACACGAATGGAATATTTGATGATATTAAGAAAATGTTGTTAAATTTTTTAGCTATGATATGATAATAATATTTTAGTTCCTTTTTTTAATATGACGGGGTCTCACTATGATAGCCAGGTTGGTCTTCAACTCTTGGCCTTAAGCAATCTTCCCACAGTGCTAGGGATTACAGGTGTGAGCCACCATGCCCAGCCTTGGTTACATTTTTAGTAAAAAAGAGTTATCTTTTACAGACATATATAAAAATATTTATAGGCCGGGTGTGGTGGCTCAAGCCTGTAATCCCAGCACTTTGGGAGGCCGAGACGGGCGGATCACGAGGTCAGGAGATCGAGACCATCCTGGCTAACCCGGTGAAACCCTGTCTCTACTAAAAAATACAAAAAAACTAGCCGGGCGAGGTGACGGGCGCCTGTAGTCCCAGCTACTCGGGAGGCTGAGGCAGGAGAATAGCGTGAACCTGGGAGGCGGAGCTTGCAGTGAGCTGAGATCCGGCCACTGCACTCCAGCCTGGGCGACAGAGCGAGACTCCGTCTCAAAAACAAAAAATTAAAAAAAAAAAATTTATAAATGAAAAATGTAATCTGAAATTTGCCTCAAAATAGTACAGTGAGGAAATTTAGTATGAATACAGATGAAACAAGACTGGCCATAAACTGATAATTATTAAATCTCATACTATTTTCTCTACTTTATATTTTGCTTTGTTAAGAACAGTTTTACTGTTGCAAATGGCAGGGTTTCCTTCTTTTTAAAGACTGTTTAATATTCCATCATACACACACACACACACACACACACACACACGCAAACAAACACACGTAGTGCCACCACACCTGGCTAATTTTTTAAATTTTTTGTAGAGGCGGGGTATTCCTTGTTGCCCAGGCTGGTCTCAAACTGCTGGGCTCAATCAATCCTCCCACCTCAGCCTCCCAAAGTGCTGTGATTATAGGCATGAGCCACAGTGCCCGGCCTACTGTAGCTTAATAATATATTTTGAAATCAGACATGAATGAACCTGGAGGGCATTATAGGGAAATAAGCCTGTCACAGAAGGACAAATACTGCCTGAATTCAACTCATATGAAGGATGTATAATGGGCAAACTCACAGAAGCACCCAAGCCTGCCAACAAAACTTGGCCAGGTGTGGTGGCACCTGCCTGTAGTCCCAGCTACTTCGGAGGCTGAGGTGGGAGGATCACTTGAGGGGTGGAGGCTGTAGTGAGCTGTGATGCCATGATGGTGGCACTACACTCTAGCCTGGGTGACAGAGTGAAACCCTGTCTCAAAAAAATGAAAAGAACGTTTCTGTCACTCCCAGAATGTTTTCTCGTGCC
This sequence comes from Colobus angolensis palliatus, assembly GCF_000951035.1. NCBI lineage: Eukaryota > Metazoa > Chordata > Mammalia > Primates > Cercopithecidae > Colobus > Colobus angolensis. Next base: position 13,763,840 of record NW_012118599.1, read on the forward strand.
CTCTGCAGGCAATTCCTGCTCCCACCCCCAGCCTTAGGCAATAACTGGTCTGCTTTCTGTCTCACCAAACATGCCTTTTCTAGACATGTCAAATAGAATCATGTGATATGTAGTCTTTCGCTATTCTCTGTATCAGCACATAAATTTGACATTTTCCATAATAAAATAATTTTTGTTTAATTGAACAATGACTTACATTTGTATAGCACTTTATTTTAAAATGGACTTTATTTTTTAGAGCAGTTTTAGGTTCACAGCAATACTGAGCAGAAGGTACAGAGAGGTCCCACACACCTCTGCTTCCACAAATGCACGGCCTCCGCCATTATCAACATCCCCACTGAAGTGGTACATTTGTTACGACTGATGAACCTACATTGACCATCATTATCACACAAAGTCCACAGACTGACTACATTACGGTTCACTCTTCATGTTGTACACTCTATAGGTTTGGATAAATATATAATGACATGTACCCACCATTAAAGGATCATACAGGGTAATTTCACCGCCCTAAAAACCCCCTGAGTACTTTGTGTTTTCTTTTTTTGTTTTTTCAGACGAGTTTCGCTGTTGTCGCCCAGGCTGGAGTGCAGTGGCACTATCTCACTCAGTCCACCTGCCTTGGCCTCCCAGAGTGCTGGAATTACAGGTGTGAGCCACCACGCATAGCCTATATTTTCTAATGTGCCTTCACATACTAAGGCAGGATAACATTTCTTACCAATTTCATAAATGAGGAAACAGACTTGGAGAGTTTAAGGGACCTGACCAAGGTCACAGAGACAGTAACGGAATTGAGACTGGCCTCCTGGGGCCAGGCACAGTGGCTTACGCCTGTAATCCCAGCACTTTGGGTGAAACCCCGTCTCTACTAAAAATACAAAAATTAGCTGGGCGTGGTGGCACATGCCTGTAATCCCAGCTACTCGGAGGCTGAGACAGGAGAATTGCTTGAACCCAGGAGGCGGAGGTTGCTGTGAGCCGAGATCGCGCCACTGTACTCCAGCCTGGGCAACAAGAGTGAAACTCTCTTTCTAAAAAAAAAAGATACAGAGGCAGAAACAAGATGGGGTGTGTGTGTGTGTGTGTGTGTGTCTGTGCATGTGTGTTCCTTGTCTTTGGGGGGAACTGGAGGGAAGGTGTGAGTGAGGATAAGGAGTGTTGGGGAGGTTGCCTGTCAAGTCTGCTAGCACCTGAGGCCTCCTTCCTAATCTGTGTCTGCATGTTTGTGTGTGCCTGAGAGGGGGCACCCGGTGGGGGAGGGACAGGTGTGCAGCTAGCTATGTCTTCATGTTTGCCCCATGGTCCGTGTATACATAGCTGGGCCCAGCAGAGCAGTGGGCAGAAATACTCTGAAATCTCTGTCTCCCCTTTGTATCTTAGCATTAAAAATATACATATTGCTGCATCTTCTCTGCAATATGATACTTCAGTACTTTAATAGTTAGCTTTCAGGAAGAATATGGAAGAAAACACTGATGGGGCTTTCCTCTGGGGAGTGGGGCTGGGGTCTCAGGACCTTCTTTCCACTGCATACTATCTCGTTCCATTTGAAGGTTTTGTCATATATTTGTGATTATCATAATAAAACGAGGGTGAAATCAGTATTGGTGAGCAATGAGTGCTTGCCTGTCTCCCTGAATATACTGCCTCTATCAACCTGTTTACTACAGGACTGAGCAGACTATGAAGTGCTGTGAAATTCATCCTCTCATTTAAACCACTCATTCATTCAACAAACATTTAATAAATGTTTCTTATGTGCCAGCCATAGTTCTAGAAACTGGGGATAGGCTAGGCACAGTGGCTCACACCTGTAATCCCAGTACTTTGGGAGGCTGAGGTGGGAGGATCACGTGAGCCCAGGAGTTTAAGATAAGCCTGGGCAACATAGTGAGACCCCATTTCTACAAAAAATTAGCCAGGCATGGTGGCACTCGCCTGTAGTCCCAGCTATTCAGGAGGATGAGAAGGGAGCATTGCTTGAGCCCAAGAGTTTGAGGCTGCAGTGAGCTGTGACCATGACACTGCACTCAAGCCGGGGTGATAGAGCAAGACACCATCTCTTAATAAAGATAAGGAAAGAAAGAAAAGAAAGAAAGAGAAGAAAGAAAGAAAGAAAGAAAGAAAGAAA
>NW_012118599.1:13766139-13767093 GCF_000951035.1 Colobus angolensis palliatus
AAGGAAGGAAGGAAGGAGGGAGGGAGGAAGGAAGGAAGAAAGAGAAAGAAAGAAAGAAGAAAAAGCAAGCAAGAAAGAAAACAGAGAGGGAGGGAGGGAAAGGAAGAGAGAGAGAGGAAGGAAGGAAAAGAAAGAAAGAAAAAGAAAGAAAGAAAGAAAAAGAAAAGAAAGAAAGGAAGAAGGGAAGGAAGGAAGAAGAAAGAAGGAAAGAAAGAAAGAAAAGAAAGAGAAAGAACGCAGGAATACAGCAGTGAGCAACCTTCTACCAGGTATAGAAAAACACGCAACATAATTAATAAGTTATATGGTGCATGAGAAGGAGAAAAGGCAGGGTAGGGAAGGGTGATAGAGAGTACTGGGGGATGGAGGGCTGCCATATTGAATAGGGTGGTCAGGGAAGGTGAAGTGTCAACAAAGACTTGAAGGAAATGAGGAGTGAGCCAGGAAGCTACCTGGGAGAACATGGTTCTGGGCAGAGGGAACAGCAAATGCAAAGACTCTGAGGCAAGGGCATGGCTGACATGCTTAAGGAACAGCCGGGAAGCCAGTGAGGTGGCAGAGAAGTGAATGAAAATAATAGGAACTGGAGTTAGGGAGGTAAGAGGGTGACAGGATCATCTGGAGCCTTGTGAGCTACTGTGGGGTTTTCAGTTTTTACCCCAAGTGAGATGGGAACCATTGGAGAGTTTTGAGCAGAGGAAGGTCTTGACCTACATCACTCTAGCTGCTGAGTGGAGAGCAGACTGTAGCAAGGAAGGGGTAAGGGAGGTGTATAGAGAACCCTTGACATAAGTAAGTCCATCTTAAAAAAGACTCCATCACTGGGCACATTCGCTCATGCCTGTAATCCCAGCACTTTGGGAGGCTGAGGTGGGGGATTGTTTGGGCCTAGGAGTTTTGAGACCAGTCCTGGAAACATAGTGAGACCTCATCTCTACAGTTTTTTTTTTTTTT
>NW_012118599.1:13767323-13789217 GCF_000951035.1 Colobus angolensis palliatus
TTAGTAGAGATGGGGTTTCACTGTGTTAGCCAGGATGGTTTCGATCTCCTGACCTCGTGATCTGCCCACCTCGGCCTCCCAAAGTGCTGGGATTATAGGCGTGAGCCACAGTGCTCGACCAGTTTTTTTTTTTTTAATTAGCTCAGCATGGTGGCATGTGCCTGTAGTCCTAGCTACTGAGGAAGCTGAGATGGGAGGATTCCTTGAACCCACGAGTCTGAGGCTGCAGTGGCAATGTTCGTGAGGCTGCAGTGAGCAATGATCATGCCTCTGCACTCCGGTGTGGGCGACAGGCACCTTGTCCCAAAAAATAATAAATAAATAAAGTTTTAAAAAACTCCATCTTACATTTCAAAAGGCATCAAGCCAACAGGGTCCAGATGTTCGCCTAACCAATGGAGACAACACCCAACCTGATAAGGGCATAGCTCTTTACTATAAGTCCTCATCAGAGGACTCAAGGGCCATAAAATGAGCGGGACTTCAGCAGCTAGACAAGGCCACCTTAACAGACTGAGTTTTGCTATCACTCGTGACCAGCACCTGGTGTCTGCCTCTGAAGGCTCTGCTCAAATCAAGGACTCTTCCTTGCAAGCCCTTGACGACTGTCCCCATCAGGCCAGGACTCTGTCCATAACACTCTCCTTGGACTGGTTCGTTAACCCCTTTTCTCTTGATGTTAAATGTTCCTGTGTTTGATGTGAAATTTTCATCTGTAACATTTATATCCTTATATCCTTATATATAATACTATGTGTCGTTTGCAAGACAGTCTGACCTGTGGAGTGGCTCCAGCCTGCATGCCCACGGCTCTGACTACCAAGTGAACAGGTGGTCCTAAGGAGAACTGCCTTCTTGGGAACTCCATGTGGCGCCTAACTTTTGTGATTGAAATAGCATCAATAAAAACCCGACCTTATGGGTAGACACAAAGGTGGGTGGACCTGGTTCTTTCTGACGTTGGGCAGCTTGGGACATGGGGAGACCTGTTAGGAGGCTGTGTAGAGCCGGGAGGAGGCTTCGACCAGGGTAGTGGCCCTGTAGGTGATCGTGAGATTTCAGATTTGGAAGGAGGAATCCACATGAGTTGCCAATGGATGGGACGCAGAGTTTGAGAGAAAGGGAATGATCCAGATGACTCCGAGGGTCTTGGGCCTGAGCAGCTGGGGAGGATGCAACTGGGAAAGACGGCGGGGAGGCGGGGAGCAGAAGCGGGTGAGGTGGGGAAGTTCTGCTTGGACAAGGTCAAGTTAAGGTGCGTGTTAGGCATCCCAACGTCAAGTCCGGGAAGGGTGTGTTCCCGAGAGGGTCCCGGTTGGATCCTCCCAGTTCGGCTTCCCCATTCCACAGGTGTGGACTCAGCAGCCGGTCTCTGCGCTGGGCCGGGCGGGGTCACGTGGCTGCGGGCTGGCGCCCCCTGGCGCCGGAGAGCGCGGGCGGCTGGGAAATGGCTGCGGCCAGGGCGCGGGTGCGCAGCAAGAGCGGGGAGCTGGGGGAGTCTGGCCGCCCGGCCCTGTACTTCTGCGGGAGCATTCGCGGCGGACGCGAGGACAGGACGCTGTACGAGCGGATCGTGTCTCGGCTGTGGCGATTCGGGACAGTGCTCACCGAACACGTGGCGGCCGCCGAGCTGGGCGCGCGCGGTGAGGCCCTGGGGACGCGGGCTGCGGGGACGCGGGCGGGAGCCCGGCTGGGCTGGCGGGGTCCCGGCCTGATACCCCGGCAGCTGCGCTCCCGGCGCCAGGAGCCCGCCCTCCTACCCCGGTGCTCCATCCAGCGCCCCAGTCCGAGAAGGAAACTGGCCGGGGCTCGGACTGCGTGGGTCCCAGCAAGCCTGCGGGTGTGAGGCATTCTCAGCATTATCTTGACCTTTGGTTCCTTCTTGGAGAACTCTGTCTTAAGCTGCTTTCAGAGCGCTTGTAGGGTGCAACAGAAAGAAGGTGGATTGGGCTGCTTTGCCTGGGCTCAGTTCCCACCTCACCCCCTGGAATCTTTTCCACCACCCAACACAAAAGGTATCCTCCTGCCTCCCCACCAAGTTTTTATTTGTTTTGTTTTGTTTTTGAGACGGAATCTCACTCTGTTGCCCAGGCTGGAGTGCAGTGGTGTGATCATAGCTCACTGCAGCCTCGGCCTCCTAGGCTCACGATCCTCCAGCCTCAGCCTCCTATTAGCAAGGGCTGCAGGGGCACGACACCATGCCTGGCTAATTTTCAAAATTTTTCTGTAGAGATCGGGGGTCTCACTATGTTACCGAGTCTGGTCCTGACCTAGCCTCAAGCGATCCTCCTGCCTCGGGCCTCCTGAAGTGCTGGCACTATAGGTGTGAGCCCCCACACTGGCCTCATGTTCTCTTTCAGGCTGTTATTGTGTTCTGCTCCTGGCTGCTGGGTTTTTCTTTTTCCTTTTTTCTATTTATTTATTTATTTGGAAACAGTCTTGTTCCATTACCCATGCTGGAGTGCAGCGGCAAAATCTCAGCTCACTGCCAACCTCTGCCTCCCAGGCTTGAGTGATCCTCCCACCTCAGCCTCCCAAGTAGCTGGGACTACAGGTGTGTGCCACCACACCTGGTTAATTTCTGTATTTTTATAGGGACAGGATTTTGCCATGTTGGCCAGGCTGGTCTTGAACTCCTGAGCCCAAGTGATCTGCCTGCCTTGGCCTCCCAAAGTGTTGGGATTACAGACAGGGGCCACTGAGTCTGGCTGGATTTCTCTAAAGCATGCTTTGATGTGCTGGTCTGGAATCTTGCAGATCCTTCCAGTATGAAAATTGTGTCTTGAATGCTTGTGCTTCTGCTAAGAAAACCTTAAGTGGTTTCCACTTACCCTACCCAAGAGCAGACCCACAATTTGTGGGACCTCATGCAGTTCTGGGAGATCTCTTTAAAAAGACAAAAATCACGATACAAAGTTGCTGATGGTTTGGAAAGGGCCTGTGCAAGTGGAGGACCCTGAAGCTTATAGCTCATTAGTTCATGGTATATCCAGACTGCCTGGTGGCTCTCCAGGTCTTTAGTGTTATCTGAGGGAGCCTGTTAAAAATGCAGGTTCTGATCATCTGGGATAAAGCCTTCGAATCTGTACTTTCTTCCCCCTGCCCAAGACAACAGTCTTGCTCTGTCGCCTAGGCTGGAGTGCAGTGGAGTGATCTCCGCTCACTGCAACCTCCACCTCCCAGGTTCAAGCAATTATCCTGCCTCAGCCTCCCAAGTAGCTGGTATTACAGGTGCCTGCCACCATGCCTGGCTAATTTTTTAATTTTTAGTAGAGATGGGGTTTCACCATGTTGGCCAGACTGGTCTCGAACTCCTGACCTTGTGAGCCTACCGCCTTGGCCTCCCAAAGTGCCGGGAGCCACTGCACCCGGCCTGAATCTGTACTTTTTTTTTTTTTTGAGACAGAGTTTTGCTCTTTGCCCAGGCTGGAGTGCAGTGGTGTAATCTCGGCTCACTGCAACCTCCGCCTCCTGGGTTCAAATGATTCTCCTGCTTCAGCCTCCCGAGTTGCTGGGATTACAGGTATGCACCACCATGCCCAGCTAATTTTTGTATGTTTAGTAGAGACGGGGTTTCACCATGTTGACAGGCTGGTCTTGAACTCCTGACCTCAAGTGATCCACCCGCCTCAGCCTCCCAAAGTGCTGGGATTGCAGGCATGAGCCACCATGCCCAGCCCTGGAATCTGTACTTCTAACAAGCTCCCCAGTGGTCCTAACCTGATGTGGTGGGCTGAGCCTCACCGTCCTGGAAGATAACATTTAATCAAACTAGGACCCGAGATCCCTACCCTCTGGGCCCAGGATGCCTCTCCTGCTTTTGGCTAAGTGCCCATGCACCTTTCCCTAATCATTCTCATGTGCTGCCCATGTTCTCATTTGGCCCAAATCACACACATCCCACCTTGCACAGGGCTGAATTTTTCTTTTTGTGGCTATTCCATTTCCTCGCTGCTTTGACGAGATCGTCACGTTGGGTCAGGTCATCTAGCACAAGGCTCCCGCCCTCCCTAAGCAGGGTGGGTATGGACATGCAAGGGCATAGGAGTTACGAGGAGCCAGCATGAGGCATGTCCCTGACCAGCTTTCCCTCAACACAGGGGAAGAGGCTGCTGGGGGTGACAGGCTCATCCATGAGCGGGACCTGGTGTGGCTGCAGCAGGCGGACGGTGAGTGGCGCTCCCTCCTTCCAGCACCTAACTCCTCCGGAGTGTTGGGTTCCCCTGGACATCCCAGCCTCCACACCTAGAAGGGACTCCCAGAGTTCCCTCCTCACCACAGCCACATCGCCATCTTCCTTATGAACCCCAAGTGCCCCCAATGCTGAGACTTCTGCTCATCTTTCTTCCCAGTGGTTGTGGCAGAAGTGACACAGCCATCCCTGGGTGTAGGCTATGAGCTGGGCCGGGCTGTGGCCTTCAACAAGCGGATCCTATGCCTGTTCCGCCCGCAGTCTGGCCGCGGTAAGCACCCCAAGCCTCCCTCCTGGCTTTCTGTGGACCCAGCCCTCAGCTCCTTCCCTGGTGGGCTCTGAGCACCGAGCCTCCCTCAACAGGGAAGGGGGAAGGGAGCTGTGAGGGTGGGGATGGGAGGCAGCTCCACCTTTCCCTGCCCTTTCCAGTGCTTTCGGCCATGATCCGGGGAGCAGCAGATGGCTCTCGGTTCCAGGTATGGGACTATGAGGAGGGAGAGGTGGAGGCGCTGCTGGATCGATACTTCGAGGCTGATCCTCCAGGGCAAGTGGCTGCCTCCCCTGACCCACCCACTTGACTTAATCTCACTTTCTTAAATTCTTCTGTTCTCAGACACTGCTCTAGTACCATTCCTTCCTCTTAGCCCCAGGAGCAAATTAAAAGGTACAGTTAAAATCCTAACTTTCTGTCTGAGTCCTGCCACACTTCACTTCAAGATAGATGCTTTAGAAATCTCTAGGCCAAGAGGAGGACAACTCCTAATGCCCTCAAGCCCCCTTCTCCCCAGGAACACTTAAGAATTGGGAGGAGGGTCGGGTGCGGTGGCTCACGCCTGTGATCCTAGTACTTTGGGAGGCTGAGGTGGGCGGATCACAAGGTCAGGAGATAGAGACCACCCTGGCTAACATGATAAAACCCCATCTCTACTAAAAATGCAAAAAATTAGCCAGGCGTGGTGGCGGGTGCCTGTAGTCCCAGCTATTTGGGAGGCTGAGGCAGGAGAATGGCATGAACCCACGAGGTGGAGCTTGCAGTGAGCCAAGAGTTGGGAGGAAAGGCTGGGCGCCGTGGCTCACACCTGTAATCCCAGCACTTTGAGAGGCCGAGGCGGGCGGATCACCTGAGCTCAAGAGTTTGAGACCAGCCTGGCCAACATGGGAAACCGCATCTCTACTAAAAATACAAAAATTAGATGGGCGTGGTGATGCATGGCTGTAATCCCAGCTACTCAGGAGGCTGAGGCAGGAGAATCGCTTGAACCCGGGAGGCGGAGGCTGCAGTGAGCCGAGATCACGCCATTGCACTCCAGCCTGGGGGACAAAAGCAAAACTCCATTTCAGAACAAAAAAAAAAAAAAAAAAAAGAGTTGGGAGGAAGGTTGCTCCTGCAGGTGGCCACCCCCCTCTGTCTCCTCTGAACTGGGCTGGGGCTGCACCTGGCCCTTTCCATGCCAACCTTCACTTCCCCTTATCAGCTTAGGTCAGATGAGTCTGCTCTGAGCCTTCTCGGAGGACAGAAAAGTCCAGAGGTCTAAAGGAAACAGTAAAGATTAGGAGTGTGGGTGGATGTGGGGCCAGGGCAGTGGCAACTGATTGGCCCCCGGTGAAGCTGTCAGCCTGCTCCGAGACGTGTGTGAGAAAGAGGCCTTTATTCAATAAGCAGAAAGAGGCATTGCAGATGCTGGGAATCCCCTCCCCATGACAAACAGGGGCAGCTCCCGCCCCCGCAGCCCCGTGACTCGGGCGGCTCTAGGTGTTTCCTGCATTTGCCCCCTCAGTCATAGGCCTCATCTTCATCCTCCTCCTCATCACCAAAGAAGAAAGTCTCTTGATCCAGGTTCTCAGACTCATCGTAGGAGAAGCTGTCATTGTCCAGCTCCTCATCAAACTCATCCTGCTGCCACTCGGGCACATCATCCTCATCGTCTTCCTCCTCTTCTTCTGCCTCTGGCCCTGAGGAGGCCTGGGGCCTGGGGAAAGCCACCACACTCAGCCCAGAGGAGGCTGCCATGTCCCACTGCCTCCTCCGTGGCTCTGCCCACCCCACTTACTGACTGCCGGGCACATTGGGTCCTTTTGTCTCCCAGGCCTCTACTGATGGACTCTGAAGACCAACCCGGAAATCCTGGTGAGCAGACAGAAGGATTTGGGAAGTAGGAGGTAGAGGGCATGGGGCCTTTGGACCCAGCATTCCTTCCACTGATGCTCTGTGAGGGCCAAGCTCCTGCTAGGACTGCTCCCCTCCCAGCACAGCACTTCATGAACCACTGCCTTTGTGAGTTCACTCCTGGATAGTCTCCAGAGATACGGGGTACCAGGGTGAGGCACACCACCCTGTGCTTAAAGAGCTTACAGAATCTATGTATGTCTTTTCTGCCCACGTGACTTACTAGTCAGTAAGCAACCAGAGGACAGGATTCAGTTTAGACTCAGCATCAGTGCATTAGAGCTGGAGAGAGCCTGGGAGAGCCCTTGCTCCAGTGACCCCAACCCCCTGATGCCCACTCCTAGGATTTCAAATCCGTATCTGGGAAGTACAGTCTGGAAAAGTTCCCCAAGTGATTCTGATAGGCACCTGACCAAATACCCTTGATGTGGGCTAGCCAACTCCTTTATTTTGTAGGAATCCCCAGGAGGTGACGTGATAGGGTCCAGCAGCATCAGGCAAGTTGGCCTAGGAGCCGGGATGTGCACCCAGGTCTCCTAACATCCATTCACCCGCTTTGCTGCCTTTCCTTCTGGACTCACCCCAGGGCAGGGGCTGTGTTGGGACAGGAGGACCACAACTCCCGCAGAACGCAGGAGCAGAAGGGGTCTGGGCCAGGGAGTACCTGGGCGGAATGCTGCAGGATGGCAAGCAGCCTCTCCTGGATCCGTCGGAGCAGCTCCATGCCCGTGCTGAGGCAGTCAGCCCGCAGGAGTCGCAGGGAGGAGGCCAGGTCTCTGCACCGCAGCAGGGTCTCCTCTGCAGAGGGGGCAGGCACAGAGGCTCCCTCCCTTCTCATTCTCATCCACTCTTTCCTCCAACAAACACCTACAGAACATCTACCAAGCGCCAGGTGCAGCTCTAGACATTCTCGTGAAGCTCCCTAGGGGAGCAGGGTGAGACGAGAAACCAAGAACATCTGCGCCCTTAGGCACCTTACAATGTAGGCTTTCGACCTGAACTTTAACAGCCAGGCAGTGAGAAGGCCATGAAGAATGAAGAGGAAGAGGAGAGAGGGAAGGTGGGGCTGTGGCTTGACCTGTTTGGGAGGGGCTGGGCTGTGCAGCAGAGGGGAGGAGGCAGGAGGAGGGCCTGGCCGGCAGGGATGGCTCACCCAGGAGGATCTGCAGGGCATTGGTGTGCAACTCCAGGTTCTCCGTCTGCTGCTCCACCACGTCCATGTACTCTGCGTCCTGGCTGTAGAAGCTGTACACGCAGGCATAGGCCAGCACCTGCAAGGGCTCCCGTCAGCTCTCCCGCCTGCCCTCTCCTCATTCCCTTCATCCAGGCAAGTCTGATGAAAGCAGCCAGGCTCCCCAGACCCCTTTGGCACACCTCTCCCCTGCTCTCTTCCCCCACCCACTACCACCTTCCGAGCCTGCTCCAGTCCCTGGCAGGCATCATTGAGGAAGGTAAAGGATCTGGGCGGGGGCACTTCATGGATGGCAGACACCCGGTTCCGCAAGTTCACAGCAAATTCCTGTGTGGAGCAAATTCCTGGTGTATCAGCACCAGCACAGGTGGTGCAGCACCACCTGCCCGGTGAGACCTTCAGCCCACCCCCCTCCACCCCGCCACCCCACCCTGCTTCTGCAGGCATTTTCCTCCCGGCTCACCCGCGCCTGGTGATGGAAAGTGCACCTCTCGTTATAGTCCTGAAACCGCTTCTCCTGGCGAGCTGCCTTGCTTACCTAGCAAGGATATGTTGAGTGGGCTATTGGGTGTTTTGTTTGGACAGGAAGGAGTTAATAAGTGGAAAAGCCAACATTCATGGAGGCCTTTCTACACCTCCCCTGGTTATCTTCATTCAGTCCTCAAGACTGTGTGGGGTAGGTCATATTATTCACCCCTTTTGCAGAGGCTGTTGAGGTTTGGAGAAGCAAATGAACTTGCTCAAAGCCACATGCTAAGCAGCAGAGCCAGGCTCTGACTGCAGGGTCCCTGCTTTTTCCTGCTCTGCCCTGCTGCCTCCTGGGAGTGTCTGGCCCTCCCCAGCCTTTCTGTAGCCACCTCGGTATGAGAAGTCCTGTTCTGGAGCTGAAGTTCCCTGTGAACAGACTTTCCAGCATCTGCAGGCCCAGGTGGCTGTCTTCCCTGCACTGAGCCTCTGTCCCAACAGCCAGAACACTGCACTGTGCACGGAGCCTGGTCTGCCCAGGACCTGGTAACAGCACCCCTCCCCGATGGCTCTGGGTCTCTGCCCTCCCCCAGTGCCCAGCGCCTTACCATGGCAGAGCAGTTGTAATAGTCTTTGTGATTTGGCTTCCAGGACTTGAGGCAGCGCCAGCAGAATCCATGGTTACATTTGGCACAGGTCATGCTATGGAGGAAGCTGGCTGGTCAGGGACTCCTGCCTCTAGGCAGGGGCGTGCCAGGAATGCGAAGGGCCCGGATGCACCGCTGCTGATGCTGTGGCCTCTGCTCCTGCCCTGATAAGTCTCCTTAGTCATACCCAGCCCTGCTGAATGCACCCCTGCTTTTGAATTCCCCCAGTCAGTGTGGACTTACGAGTGGGAAAAGGAACGTTAAGATCCAGGAAGCCACCGTGGAGGCTGCCACGTGAGGGGCGGCTGAGGAACCGCCCTCTTTTGCTGAGCTTTACACTAAGCCCGTTCCTCCCTCCTTCTGCCAGGTTTCCTCCCTTCCCCTTGCCCTCTGGCTCCCCACAGTACCCCCCTTCTTACTGCAGGCACCCCTCGTTCTTTTCGATGGGAGCCTGACAGCTGGGACAGCGCTTGGAGATGAGCTTGGCCAGGTGCTTGCTCTGTGCCTCCACGCTCATGCCGTCATAGTAGCCGCCATCATCAACCCACTGAGACATGTGGCCACAGCTAGCAGGGTAGTGTGCCTAGGGCAAGAGGGCGTGGTAGGGACACAGCTAAGTCCTGAGGACAGCACAGCTGGTGTGCACAGGAGAGGGGGGAGCAGGCACAGGTCACATTTGGAGGGCTCCAGGAAGAGGAACAGGGCTCAACTGGGTGGCAGAGGCTGAGGAAGGACAAGTCACAGTCTGTGTGTGTGGCAGGGAGGGGGTATTAAGCAGGGAAGGAGTGTGAATCCTTGCTCAGGGTCAGGGCCAGTGTGGGGCTCCCACCTCAGGGAAGCTACAGTTGAAGCAAGAGGCCCAGCCACACTTGGAGCAGGTGGTCCCACAGCCCAGGCCCTGGCGGCACAGGATGCGGTCGCAGCCCTGGGGGTTGGTGCACCAGGTCAGGTTGGAGCAGCTCTCCACATAGCCACGCAGGAGCGCCTTCTCATACTGTGGAGATGCAGGTGTCATAAGGTGAGGGTATGGCTCTCCAGGATGCCACACCTCCAGGCCCCCAGACCCCGTAGCTTGGTCCACTCCCTGGGGCACACTCCTTTGGCTCCGCACTGGAGCCTCTCTCAGACGAGAGAGGATACCTTGGAGATGACCTCTGGCGAGGAGACGATGGCACGAATGAAGGCTCCGGTGGGCTGGGCGGGGCAGTCGGCAATGGGGCAGGTGCAATTCAAAACAAGGTTCTGCTCGATCCGAGTTGTCAGGTACTCATTCCAGCAAGACTGGGAGGGACAAAAGGAGGGGCTGCTCAGAGACAGTGTGGGAGCAGCACAGGGGGAGTGTCCTGGTAACTAAGCTAGCGTCCCTCCTTCCCTTCCCCTCCACTACCACGTGGAAGCCCAGAGACAAGCCTGCCTCTACATCAAACAATGCTGACTCCTCTCTCCGGCTTCACTGAGACTGGCCCAAATTACAGTTGTCTTTGAGGATGGGGTAGGCTGTGTATTTGCCTAATCATAATTACTGCTGGGATGGACAAGGAGGGAATGGGTAGAAATAATCAAGAAAAAGGAGAATGATTCAAATTCTAAGAAAGATATGCGGAGAGCAGGAAGGTCCGAGAGAAAGGAGGCCTGGGAAATGGGTCGCCTGGGTGGCTGACAACACGGCTCTGGTCTCTCCTCCCAACTCCAGTGGCTTATCTCCAATAACTGTCTGGATGCTCCTGTCTCCGACTCATGCCTCCAACAGACCCAGCCTCTTCTCTACAAAACTGACTTGCCCATTGCGTTTCCCCCAAACCCTGATCAACTTGCACCACTGTCCCCCTCATCACCAGTGTTGGAATCTTCATATCGTTCTCTTGCTCCCATGTCACTCCCCCGCCCATGCTAAATCAGGCCATTATCCCCTCATCCCTAAACCACTGTGAGAGCCTGTTCTGATCCATGGTCTCCTCTCCCGGTCTCTCCCCACACCATCCATTTGGTCTATGCACGAGCAGCCATCACAGCCGTCTGAGCCTCCTACAATACTCCACGAACGACCCCTGCCTCTCACACTGCCTATGGCCATGCTTTCCAAAATGATGGGTCTAAACTCTCAGGAGACCGTGTGTCCGTCATATCAAAGCTGCAGCATAAATGTGAAGCACCTGACTAGATCGTTTTTACTCAAAGTACCAGACCAAAGTAAACAAAACCCTTTCTGCATTGAAACAAACCCAGACAAGGCTGGGAAATTGAATGCAAATTCTTGCATTTTTGAGATAGAACAGGGAAAATTTTCTCTGAATTCAGACCCTACTCTTATAGGCACACTGGTGCCTCAGGATCCCCCCTCTGACCTGGCATCTCAGTCTGGGGACCCCCAGCTGCTCTCATGACTATTGTCCAACCCAAGTGGTGGGGCTCACCCTGGGAGCTGTCCTGCTGCTTCTCTTGCATTGCTGTTGTGCCGCTCAGCTGTGACCAGTGCTGCACGGGCTCCTCCTCAGCAGGGGCTTTTCAATCAGCCTGTTCATCTGCGTGGTTTTCAGGCCCCTTGTCTGTCTGTCTGTCTGTCTGTCTGTCTCTCTCTCTCTCTTTTTTTATACAGGGTCTTGCTTTGTCACCCACAGTGGAGGATAGTGGCACAATCATGGCTCAGCCTCAATCTCCTGGACTCAAGCAATCCTCCCACCTCAGCCTCCTGAGCAGGTAGGACTATAGGTGTGCACCACCATGCCTGGGTACATTTTTTTTCTATTTTTTGTAGCGACGGGGTCTTGCTATGTTGTCAAGGCTGGTCTCAAACTCCTGCGACCCCCCATCTCTCTATCTCTACAGGCTTGGTACCCTGAGTCTGCTTCTTTCTCCTTGGGTAAGGCCTGCCAGGCCTCTCTACTTCATTCCAAATTCAAAAATCCACTGTCTACCTGCCAGTTCCACACAGGTGTCCAACAAGCAGCTCAAACTTCACAGGGCCACAAGAGAGTAAAGATGACACATGCCATCCACCCAGATGCTCAGGTCAAAAGCACAGGAACCATCCTTGATTCCCCTCTCTGAAGCCCCTACATCTAACCCCACCAAATCCCATCAGCTCCACTTCCAAATGTGTCCCAATCTGCCCTCTCTCATCGCCACTGCCCCTAGTCCAAACTACCACCATCTCTTGCCTCTAGTACGACAGTCAGCAAATGGGCATCTCTGCTTCCACTCTTGCTGCATCCAAGCCTTTTCTCCATAAAACGGCAGAAGCAATCTTTTAAAAACTGTAGGGCCAGGCGCAGTGGCTCACGCCTGTAATCCCAGCACTTTGGGAGGCCGAGGCGGGTGGATCACAAGGTCAGGAGATCGAGGCCATCCTGGCTAACACTGTGAAACCCCGTCTCTACTAAAAATACAAAAAATTAGCCGGGTGTGGTGGCGGGCGCCTGTAGTCCCAGCTACTCGGGAGGCTGAGGCAGGAGAATCACTTGAACCTAGGAGGTGGAGGTTGCAGTGA
This sequence comes from Colobus angolensis palliatus, assembly GCF_000951035.1. Classification (NCBI taxonomy): domain Eukaryota; kingdom Metazoa; phylum Chordata; class Mammalia; order Primates; family Cercopithecidae; genus Colobus; species Colobus angolensis. Next base: position 13,779,474 of record NW_012118599.1, read on the forward strand.
GCTGAGATCATACCCCTGCACGCTAGCCTGGGCGACAGAGTGAGACTCCATCTCAAAAAATAATAATAAAATTAAAATAAATAAATAAATATAATATAAATATAAACCAGATCATATCACTATTCTGCTTAAACCCACTATGGCTTCTCATAAAATAAAATCCACTGTCAGGCTGGGTGTGGTGGCTTATGCCTGTAATTCCAGCACTTTGGGAGATCAAGACGGGAGGATTGCTTGAGACTGCCAAAATTCAAATCCTGACCTTTGGCAAATTACTTCACCTCCAAGTGTCTCCCTCTGTCATGAAAAATGGCAGTAACAAAAATACCTACCTCATATAACTAGTGTGAGAATTAAGTAAAATAATGCATGTAAACAGCACAATGCCTGGCTCAGAGTGAGCTCCCATCAATATTATTAGCTCTCTGGTCATTTCTTGCTGGGATTTTTTTCAATACCTCATTTAGCACCCAGTGCTATGCACATAAGTCCATGAGAAATATTTGTTGAATGAAAAAATGGAAGTGTAAAGGAAATAATTAAGAACCTGGGGAAAAGGGAGCATAAGCAACTATGTGAGAGGAGGAGCCAGAAGCAGAGCCAAAGGGAAAGAGGAAAATACACACACACACACACGCATGCATGTGCACACAAGCACATGCAGACACGTCTGTCACCCACTACTGGGGAAACGCTGTTGGGAGAAGCAGCTGGAATTCATGGCAACCAGGAGTGCCCCTCCTGCTAAACTGATGTGTTTGGGCTTGGCACCAGTTCTAAAGAGCTGTGAGGCAGGGAATATCGGACTCAGTGCTCCATGTTCTCTGTACCTCAGCCCCACTTTTTTTTACTTTTGAAGATGACTCACTCCCCATCTGCAAGCTTCTCTGTGTCCGCTGTATAGAAGCAAGCCTATACAGCAAGAAGACCCTATGGCAGGGTCTCACTCGGTCCTCCAGACTGAAGTGCAGTGATGAGATATTGGCTCACTACAGCCTCCACCTCCTAGGCTCAGGTGATCCTCCCACCTCAGCCTCCCGAGTAGCTGGGACTACAGGTGTGCACCACCATGCCCAGCTTATTTTTGTGTTTTTTGTAGAGACGAGGTCTTGCCGTGTTGCCCAGGCTGGTCTCGAACTCCTGAGCTCAAGCAATCTGCCCACATCGGCCTCCCAAAGTAAGGTGATTACAGGCGTGCACACTACCTCACAAGGCCCATTTAAAAAAAATTTTTGTATTAAGTGAGAGTATATGATAAAAGTAGCGATAGTGTGCTGAGATGACGGGACTTAAATGGTGATAAGGGAAACCACAAACTAGAGTTATCACCAATTTACTAACACTTTTGCAAACACTTCACAAAGTGCCTTGACATCTATTTTACACATATATCTCTTAGTTCTAACTTGGCTGATAATGGGAATCCCATGAGGATGCTTTAAAACTTCCTCCAGATTTCTCACCTCCAGAGATTCTGGTTCAATTAGTCTGAGGTATTGTCTGGGCATTAAGACTTATAAAAGCTTCCAGTGATTATAATATGAAGCTGAGCTGGAGAACCATTGATACATATCGCTAGATCCTAACCACCACCCTTTAGAGTGTCAAGGTAGGTGGTACCACTTACAGATGACAAAACTAGTTTAAGAGGGACTAAGAGACTAAATCCGCTATTGCCCCGGTGATGAAAATGGCAGTGCTGGGCTAGAACCCAAGAATTCCCAAGGAATTTTGTTAGGGTAGGGCAGAAAGCCAGGGGCAGGAGCAATGCTGGCGGGGCCTCACCTTACAGCAATAGTGCATGCAGCAGAGAGAGGGCAAGTCGTCGTCACACCCCAGAGGGCTCACGCAGACGGGGCAGTGGTCAGGCCGTGTGGGTACAGCCTGGACCTGAGGTACGCACAGCCCAGCTGCCAGCAGCAGTGGCTCAGGGTCCTCACTGTAGCTCTGCAGCAGCTGTTCGGCACCCCAGTGGGAATGAGCCAAAAGGTGCTGAGCGACATCTGGCTCTAAGTTCAGAGTCTCCTGCACCTGACACACCGTCTGCATCATCAACCCTTCTACTTCCTGGGGGCTCATGGTGCGGCCTGCAGGCAACTGTAGAGATGCCAGGGTAGCCACAGCTTCTGGGCTTGTGGGGAGGGAAGAAACACAAGTCAGTATTCCTGCCCTGTTATCCAGCCTACTAACTGAACCCACCTGGCCCCCAGCTCCCTACTTGAGCATACTTGCTCGCTTGCCTAACCAGCCTCAGGATAACCACCCAAACCAACCGTCAGAGTAGGTCCTCCATAGAAGCACTTATAAATGTCAGGGTGGGGCTGGCTGTTGCAATGACTGGGGAAAAATAGGTATCTAGGGGTCAGGGTGCTAAAAGACCAATAGCTGATGGGACAGTCCCACTGTAGGTCTCACCCCAAATGGTGGCAGCACCTGTAGTGAGAACAGCAATCTCCATCCTTACTGCTCAAGTGTGGTCTGTGGACCAGCAGCACAGGCATCAGAGAGCTCTGCTGTTAAATCTGCATTTTAACACTAGCTCCTTGTTGAGGTTTGAGAAAGATTACTCGAGATAATTCACTTTACACATGATGCAAACAGCATGATACAAAAAGCAGGGCCATAACAGCTTCCAAAGAACATTAAAAAGCTTTAGGGGTGCTGGCTGATTAGTGAAATCCTATGGCAAATTCCTCTGTAGAACAAACTTCCTGAAAGTTTGTATTTTTTTTTTTTTTCTTTTTTTGAGACGGAGTCTCGCTCTGTCCCCCAGGCTGGAGTGCAGTGGCTGGATCTCAGCTCACTGCAAGCTCCGCCTCCCGGGTTCACGCCATTCTCCTGCCTCAGCCTCCCGGAGTAGCTGGGACTACAGGCGCCCGCTACCTCGCCCGGCTAGTTTTTGTATTTTTTAGTAGAGACAGGGTTTCACCGTGTTAGCCAGGATGGTCTCGATCTCCTGACCTCGTGATCCACCCATCTCGGCCTCCCAAAGTGCTGGGATTACAGGCTTGAGCCACCGCACCTGGCCGAAAGTTTGTATATTTAACTGAGTAGAGTACATAGTTAGCAATCAATACACATTTGCAGGTCCCAATTGGAAAGGGGTGGTGGTGCTGGGAGGGTCAATAAAAAACTACCAAAGTTAGGGAAATAACAAGGATAGGGAAAAGGGGATTAGACAAAGAAAGAAGGGAAGTGTTTCTCCACAAGGGATCTTGGTTTTGGCATGACAACCTCTCCCACCTCACTGCAAGGGGTCAGGTGGGGTGGCTACCTAGGCTTGGAGGTTTTGCTGTGGCTGCCACAGAAAGGGACATCTGCCTGACCCCGGCAAGGCCCCATGGGCTCTGGGGCAGCATACATCAGGATCTGGGGCCGGTCATCACGCCGTTTCACGTAGCCCTGGCCTAAGAGGTGCAGGATGCAAGAGAGGACATCTGTACTGGTACAGGCCACGCCCCCAGCAACAGTGTGGCCCAGGGTTCCAGGAGGATTTGGACCCTTCTGCCAGGCCTCCAGCACCTGGATAGGAGGAAAGAAACAATAAGGCCACTTTTACCTAGGAAGCAGGCTGCTGGGCTCAATGCCCAGCTCTGCCACTTATTCCTCCCCCTCTTTTTTTTTTTTAAGAGACAATCTTGCTGTGTCACCCAGGCCAGGGTGCAGTGGCATGATCACAGCCCACTGTACCCTCAAACTCTGGACTCAAGTGATCCTCCCACATGAGCCACGGTGTCTGGCGGCTCTGCCACTTACTAGCTGTGTGATTGTAGATTAGTTACTAAGTTTCTCTCTCTCTCTCTCTCTCTTTTTTTTCCAATAGAGTCTCGTTCTGTTGCCCAGGCTGGAGTGCAGTGTGGCACCATCTCTCACTGCAACCTCTGCCTCCTGGATTCTCCTGCCTCAGCCTCCCAAGCAGCTGGGACTACAGGTGTGCACCACCATACCCAGCTAATTTTTGTATTTTTAGTAGAGATGGGGTTTCACCATGTTGGCCAGACTGGTCACGAATTCCTGACCTCAAGTGATCCACCCACCTTAGCCTCCCAAAGTGCTAGGATTACAGGCGTGAGCCACAGAGCCTGGCCACTACTAAGTTTCTCATACTTCACTGTTCTTATCTGTCAAATGAATAAAATAACATTTATAGGATTGTTGAGGATTAAATGATGACTTTTTTTCTTTTTGAGACAGAGTCTTGCTCTGTTGCCCAGGCTGGAGTACAGTGGCACAATCTTGGCTCACTGTAACCTCCACCCCCGGGATTCAAACGATTCTCATGCCTTGGCCTCCCAAGTAGCTGGGATTATAGGCCTTTGCCACCATGCCCAGCTAATTTTTATATTTTTGGTAGACACAGAGTTTCGTCTTGTTGGCCAAGCTGGTCTCAAACTCCTGGCCTCAAGTGATCCGCCCGCCTTGGCCTCCCAAAGTGCTGGGATTACAGATATGAGCCACTGTGCCTGGCTGGATTAAATGACTTAATCATGCAAACTCTTAGAATAGGGCCTGGCGCATGGTAAACACTCATGCCTTATCTTTACCTCCTATCTGCTCTGTCAGGCACAGAAAACCCAGATGGAAATGTCACCCTACAGAAGTCTTACATGGAAAGAGTTCACTGTGTTCATCCCCAATCCCAAGCATGACTCCCTCCCTCCCCCAACTTCATGGTCCCCTCTCTGCCTACCAGACAAACCAGCTGATCAATGTGGAGGCCCTTTTCCCCATGGGCTTTGAGAATACGAACAAGAAGACAGCTCAAGAGATTCCTCTTCTGTTCCAGGGTTCGGCCCTCATCCTTCTCTACGTTCAGGTACGCCTGGGGAGGTATCAGCCACAGGGCCTCCCCACTGCACTGGGGCCCAGGCTCATGAAGCCGCAGCACACCTGGAACCCACTCCCAGTCAGGTACCGGAGGAGGCAGAGGGACAGATGAATGGGGACTAAGATGACCCCATTCTCACCCCTACTACAGTCCCTCCATCCTGAGGGCGACCCCCCAACCAGCAGCAGAGGCTCAGCCCGGTCCCCAGTGACCTACCCCTGTGTGGAAAGTCCTGGCCCTCATGCAGGGTCAAAGGGCCATTCCCCGAGGTGAGGGGCACGAGTGCCTGGAGCAGCAGCTCTGGGGAGAGGGCAGAATCCTTCAGCAACGTCTCTACTGACACCTCCTGATGAGGAGAAATGCCCAGTCAGGAGTCAAAGGAAAGAAAAGAAGAGGGGAGGAAGGATGAAAGGAGAAACAGAGTTTAGGAGGAGAACAGCGACAGACAAGGTGGCAGAGAAGACAGAGAGAGGCGAAGGGCTGAAGCACCTCTGTATGATTGAAATTCAGCAGCAGCCACATCTGCACGGTGGACACATGCAGTGTCTGGTTCCCAAACTGCAGCTCAGCCCGGCCCAGCCACGTCCACTGCAGTCGCCGATGTGGTCCCATGTCTAGGACTGGATGGTTCTGACCTAGGCAAGTGTCAAGGAGAAGGGTGGAGACACAGAATGGGCGAAATGAGGGGTTTAGGGGTTGAGGTGTCAAGCTTTGCTCCTACTAGTCCCTGCAGGGAGGAGGGTCCCAGCATTTTCAGACAGACAGATACCTTGTCAAGCTTCCAGATCTCAACCTTCTCTGCGCCTGCCTCCCTGGTGAGCCACAGGTAACTAGGAGCCCATCTCTAGACCCAGAGCCTAGCCCTGAGCCAGGCAGGTTCCATGCAAAAACACCAGAGAGAAAGCACTTGCATTTTGCCCTCAAGGAGCTCACAGTTTTAAAGACCCACTGAGCTGGATCTCTTCCTCCTCCTGTTTCACTGCTCAGGCAAGGTGAGCCTGAGACATCTGTTCCTACTGGAAAGCAAGGAAGCTGTCAAAGGGGGAGTATTAAAGGGACCAGGAGCCTACCTGAGAGATGCTCTCTGACCAAAGACCGGACAATTTGAGCATCAAAAAAAAAAAAAAAAAAAATCTGCAATGTGTGATGGAACCACACAAAATATTTAAAAATCTATGAGTTCATAATGATATATTTTTAAAAGACCCCATTGGTTATATTTAAAACATACTAGAGAACCAACACATTATTTTTAAAACTAGTTAAAAATAATTGGAAGAGAAAACAATCAAGCCTTTCCTGTATAAACCGGACTTCAGGGTAAATAAACAGTTGGTGAAAGGAAGTTTCTCTTGAAAGCATTCCAGCTAATACATGAAGAAGGAATGACAGAACTAGATATAACTATTTCATAACCCCTAATGAAATGATAGACCTAAGCAATGGTACAAATGCCTGCCTGGTGAAAAGCTGATGGAAAATTACATGTAATGTATAGACATGACTGATACACTGAAATCCGCTGATTCGTCTCAACATCACAAAGGGAGGCTGAACCTGCCTCCTGGTGGAAGGACACATACCACCACTGAAGCGTTCTTGCCCGAGAAATCAAACCCAAATCTGAATAAGCCTCTACACCTACAAATCAGTTTTCAGGAAATAAAGGAGACAGACGAATATGCTTGAAGACACCACGTGAATGCAATCAGGAAAATCCAGCCTGTGAATGAATAACCCACTTTCCTCCAGAAATAACTGCAAGGAGGATAAAATGGGAGGTGGAAACCTATAGAGTAAGGGAGATGTAAGATAATGCAACCAAATGCAATGCATGGACCTTGTTTGGATCCTCACTAAACAAAATAACTAACCAAAAAACTCCAAGGCAATCAGGGAAATATGAGCAATGACTGTATACTTGATACAAATTGCAAATTTCTAAATATTTGATAATTGTAGTATCCTTTTTTTTTTTTTTTTTTAAAGAAAGAGCACTTATCTTTTAAATTTTGGGGGGGAATAGATGGGAGTACAGATTGAAGAAAGATTGGCCATGAGCTGATATATGCTGGAGTTTAGTCTGTCTACATTTGTATATGCTTGAAATTTATAATAAAAAGACTTTTTAAATGAGGGTGAAAATAACCCTTCTCAGACAAAAAAACTGGTAGGGTTTTCCACCAAACTCCTCAATGAAGATACTTTTTTTTTTTTTTTGAGACGGAGTTTCACTCTGTCCCCCAGACTGGAGTGCAATGACATGATCTCGGCTCACTGCAACCTCCGCCTCCCAGGTTCAAGCAATTCTCCTGCCTCAGTCTCCCGACTGGCTGGGATTACAGGCGTGTGCCACCATGCCTGGCTAATTTTTGTATTTTGAGTAGAGACAGGGTTTTGCCATCTTGGCCAGGCTGGTCTCAAACTCCTGACCTTAGGTGATCTGCCTGCCTCAGCCTCCCAAAGTGCTGGGATTACAGGCATCAGCCACCATGGCCGGCCTGAAGGCACTTCTAGCAGATGTATTTTACAAAGAAGAAGGACCAAGAAGCAAAGGAAATGGTGGCTAAAGCAATTGGCACAGTGGCAAATGTAAATATCCCTGAATAAATCATAATAATGACAATGTTGGGGGTTAAAAAAAGATAATTCTAAAATATGGAACAACAGTAATAAGTAATATGGGAATTAGAGCTGGAGTTAAGATTTTCTAAGATCCTTTTATTGTTCAGAAAGGTAGGAAGTGATATTAGCTAATCAAGGATACAGGTTAAAAATACAAGGGTATTCAATTATAAAAATAGAATGCCTAAGTTCTAAAACTGATATAGACAAAAAATAAATTTTTTAAAAACAATCAATCCAAAAGAAGAAAGAAAAAAGCACAAAAACCCAGGGTAGAATCATATGTACATAGGTGTTCAATTTATTCTTCTTTAAATATAAGAAGAGTAAACAAAAACACAAAATAAGAAGTTAGAAACAGCCAATTAATTAATGAATAATAAATGAATTCATTATGAGTTTATTATTTATGAATTTATTATGAATTTGTTACTCATAATGGGCTAAAATTGACATCTTAAAAAGAGATTGTCAGGTTGAACAAAAAACAAATTCTAGGTTTTTATAAGACGTGTGCCTAAAACACAAAGGGTATGGCAAAGTTAAAAGCAAAACAATCCCAGGGGAAATTCTAACTAAAGTAGAATACTGGCATGATTTTAAAGTATCTTCCCTGACAGACCGCTTATTAATTGTAGCAAGGAGAAAAAATATTAACTATATGAGTGGAGAAAGCAAACAACCTCTTGGCCAGGTTGACAAAATTAACACCATAAAGAAGGGGCAGATGAAAACTGTGTGCTTCAGGGTGTAAAGCCTTGAGAACATGCCTGCCACATACTTAGTATTTTGCCTGGGAATGTATAACCTGAATCTAATCATGAAGAAATATACCAACTAAAAATGAGGAACCATTTTTAAAAAGTAGGCCAGGAATGGTGGCTCACGCCTGTAGTCCCAGACTTTGAGAGCCCAAGGTGGGCAGTTCACAAGGTCAGGAGTTTGAGACCAGACTGGCCAATATGGTGAAACTCCATCTCTACTAAAAATACAAAAATTATCCGGGTGTGGTGGTGGGCACCTATAACCCCAGCTACTCAGGAGGCTGAGGCAGGAGAATTGCTTGAGCCCGGGAGGCGGAGGTTGCAGTGAGCTGAGATTACACCATTGTACTCCAGCCTGGGCAACAGAGCAAGACTCCATCTCAAAATAAATAAATAAATAAATAGATAAATAAATAAAATAAAAAATATAAAAGGGGACGGATGCAGTGGCTCATGCCTATAATCCCAGCACTTTGGGAGGCCAAGGCAGGCAGATCATGAGGTCAGGAGTTCAAGAACAGCCTGGCCAATATGGTGAAACCTTGTCTCTACTAAAAATACAAAAAAATTAGCCATGCATTGGTGGCGTGCGCCTGTGGTCCCAGTCGCTCTGGAGGCTGAGGCAGAAGAATCACTTGAACCTGGGAGGCAGAGGTTGCAATAAGCTGGGATCGTGCCACTGCACTCCAATCTGGGCGACAGAGCAAGGCTCTGTCTCAAAAAAAAAAAAAAAAAAAAAGTAAAAGGACCGTATTCTCCAGAAATGTCAGTGTCATAAAAGGCAAAGGATAGGGGATGGGGAACTAGTCCAGACTAAAGGAGACTAAAGAGACATGCCAACTAAATGTAACAGGTGATCCTAGACTGATCCTGTCCTGGACAAAAAAATGAAGTCATAGAAGACATGATGGGTCAGTTGAAACAATTAGAATGGCTGGGCGCAGTGGCTCACGCCTGTAATCCCAGCACTTTGGGAGGCCGAGGCGGGCAGATCACGAGGTCAGGAGATCAAGACCACCCTAACATGGTGAAAACCCTATCTCTACCAAAAATACAGAAACAAAATTAGCCGGGCGTGGTGGCGGGCACCTGTAGTCCTAGCTACTTGGGAGGCTGAGGTGGGAGAATGGCATGAACCCAGGAGGTGGAGCTTGCAGTGAGCTGAGATCACGCCACTGCACTCCAGCCTGGGCTACAGAGTGATACTCTGTCTCCAAAAAAAAAAGAAAAGAAAAGAAAAGAAAAATTAGAATATGGAGGCTGGGCGCGGTGGCTCATGTCTGTAATCCCAGCACTTTGGGAGGCTGAGGCAGGAGTTTGAGACCAGCCTGGCCAACATGGTGAAACCCCGTCTCTACTAAAAGCACAAAAATTAGCCAGGTGTAGTGGTGGGTGCCTGTAATCCCAGCTACTCAGGAGCCTGAGGCAGCAGAATCACTTGAACTTGGGAGGCGAAGGTTGCAGTGAGCTGAGATAGCACTACTGCACTCCAGCCTGGGGGACAGAGTGAGACTCCGTCTCAAAAAA
>NW_012118599.1:13789847-13808629 GCF_000951035.1 Colobus angolensis palliatus
GAGCTTGCAGTGAGCTGAGATCCGGCCACTGCACTCCAGTCCGGGCGACAGAGCGAGACTCTGCGTCAAAAAAAAAAAAAAAAAAGTTTAAGGAAGCCAGATACGGTAGCTCACACCGGTAATCCCAGCACTTTGGGAGGCTGAGGCGGGAGGATCGCTTGAGTCCAGGAGTTCGAGATCAGCCTGGCCAACACGGCAAAACTGTGTTTCTACAAAAAATACAAAAATTAGCTGGGAGTGGTGGTGCACAGCTATAGTCCCAGCTACTTGGGAGACTGAGATGGGAGAATCACTTGAGCCTGGGAGATGGAGGTTGCAGTGAGCCACCCGAGATCGTCACGCTGCACTCCAGCCTGGGTGACAGAGTGACACCCCCTCTCAAAAAATACAAGTAAAAGGACAAACTGCATACTTTGAATGCTTAAAATGGCAAATATTATGCTAGTTATTTAATACCACAATTTAAAAAAAAGGTATGCAAAAGATTAAGAACTTCTCTCCATGTAAAAACAAAAAGCTAAAGATAGAAAAAGATAAACTGGAAAGACAACAACCAAAGAAAGTTGGTATACTATTAATACCAGAAAAAAACAGACTTCTAGAGAAAAAGCTTTATTAGAAAGAAAGTCACTTCATAATAATGTTTCATTGACTCTGGAATTTCTAAACCTGCATGGTCCATCATAGTAGCCATTAGCCACATGTAACTATAAATGTTACATGTAACATTTATAGTTATAAATGTAAATTTAACTATTTAAATTTAAGCTGATTATGACTGAGCGCCGTGGCTCATGCCTGAAATCCCAGCAATTTGGGAGGCCAAGGCAGCTGGATCACCTGAGGCCAGGAGTTCGAGAGTAGTCTGGCCAACATGGTGAAACCTCGTCTCTACTAAAAATACAAAAATTAGCCGGGCATAGTGGTGCACACCTGTAATCCCAGCTAATCAGGAGGCTGAGTGAGGTAGGAGAATCGCTTGAATCCAGGAGGCGGAGGTTGCAGCGAGCCAAGATCAAGCCATTGTATTCCAGCCTGGGTGAGACAGTGAGACTCTCTCTGTCTCAGAAAAATTAAAATAAAATAAAATAATAAACTGATTACAATTAAATGAAATTATTTAGTTCCTCAGTTATATTAGCCACATTCCAAGTACTTAATTTCCATCAATGACTATCATACTGAATAGTGCAGAAAATAATTTTTCTATCATTGTAGAAAGTTCTACTGGATGGCACTGTTAAACTATTTTAACCTTCTAACAAAATAGCCAAAAAATATATATACAGTAAAACCAGTATGATTAGCAATTTTGAAAAACTCACCATCATAGTGGTAATTTTAGCACCCCTCTCTCAGTAGTAGATCAAGTAGACAAAAACTACTAACTTTACAGAAGATGTAAACAAAACAATTAACAAGGTCAATTTGGCAAAATATGTAGAATCCAGTTAAGAATACACATTCTTCTTAATCACACATGAAACAGGTAAAATATGACCATCTACTAGGCCATAAAGAAGCCTCAATAAACTGCAAAGATTCAGAATCATAGAAACCATGCTCTTTGGCCACAGGGGAATGAGGGTAGAAATATAAAACAAAAAAATAACTGAAGAAAAACTTGTTTGGAAATTAAAAATATATTCTTCTGAAAAAAAAATAAAGAAAAATTTAGAAATTTAAAAATTCTTAGAACTAAACAATAATAAAAATAATACATAATAAAAACTTAGGGAACATCCCAAATGTCCATCAATAGCAGAAAGGGTAAATACATCCATACAATGGAATATGACTCAGCAAAAGAAATGAATAAACAAATGATACCCCTGACAACTTGGATCACTCCCATGGACAGTATGTTTCGTGAAAGACATCAGACACAGCAGAATACTGTATGATTCCATTTACATGATGTTCAAATACAGGCACAAATCTATGGTGATAAAGGTTAAAAATAATGATTTCTCCTGGAAGAAGACATTGACCGGAAAGGGGGCATGAAGGAGAGAGCCTTCCATGATGCTGGAAATGTTCTGTATCTTGATGGGGGTGTGAGGGAGGTAGATACATGGGTGTATATTAATATAACAATTCATGAAGCCTTATAATTAAGATTTGTGCACTTTACTGAATAATAGTTATATCCCAATCTGAAAAATCTTTTTGGCCAGGCACAGTGGCTCACCGAGGTGGGTAGATCACCTGAGGTCAGGAGTTCGAGAGCAGCCTGGCTAACATGGTGAAACCCCGTCTCTACTAAAAATACACAAATAGCCGGGTGTGGTGGTACACGCCTGTAGTCCCAGCTACTCGGGAGGCTGAGGCAGGAGAATCGCCTGAACCCAGGAGGCAGAGGTTGCAGTGAGCCAAGATCACACCACTGCACTCCAGTCTGGGTGACAGAGTGAGACTTCATCTCAGAAAAAAAAAAAAAAAAATCTTTTAAAACTTTATAGGATGCCACTAAAGCAGTATTGAGAGGAAATGAAGTCTTAAATACTTTTATTTGGAAAAAAGTCTGAAAAGACTAAAAATCAATGTTAGAAAAAGAAAACAGAACAAATTCATAGAAAGTCAAAGGAACTGATGAGAGCAGAAATTAATGAAACTACAACCCATGCTTTCTCATCCCTCCGTAGGAGCTGATATTTTTCTTCATATCTATATCCTGTCCAAAGGTCCTCTCCTCTTCCTCTCTTGCCACCCCCAGTCTCACCCCGATCTCCAATTTCCTCTCCCTAGTTCCTCACTCTGGCTGTAGAAACTGGAGAAACGGTCAAGGGCATCACAGAATTCTGTGGGAAGGCACTTTCTGGGATGGTACAGGTAGCAGAGTGGGGAGACCGGCCAGCAGCGTGGTGACAGGACCAGTATAGAAACGGCTGGACTTGGATCTTCAATAAATAATTCTTTCTCAGCTTCCTCCTCCTCCTCTTCCTCCTGAAGGACAGAAGGATTTCAAGGGCCCTTGGGCTCCCTTCTTTGATCTAGTCTTCTCTCACTCTCCTATTCTCCCTGCTCTTACCTCCTCTTCCTCTAGTCTCTTTTCCTCCTCGTCTTCCTGCTCCAAGAACAACTTGTCGAGCCGCTGGAGCTGGAAGAGGTGGAACTGGCGCTGCAGCTCCTCAGAGGTACTCAGGCTCTGCAGCATCAGCTGGGGGAGGCGGTTGGGAAAACAGAGGCCAATCTCCTCCAGCAGAGCCCCCTCCAGCCAGCTCGAGCCAAAGCTCAGGAGACGGTCCGCCATGTAATGCCTGCAGCACACACAGCCCGGGCCAAGCCTCAGTGTGGGTGGCAGCGTGGCCCAGCCTCCCCCTCGAGAATGTAGGTCCCTCTGTCCCTCTGCCTGGGTCACACACCCTACCTCACCTCTTCTCTCCCACTCCCTTTCCACCAATACATGACCACCTCCACTTTTTTCTTTTTTTTTTTTTTTTTGAGACGGAGTCTCGCTCTTGTCACCCAGGCTGAAATGCAATGACACAGTCTTGACTCACTGCAACCTCCAACTCCTGGGTTCAAGCAATTCACCTGCCTCACCCTCCCGAGTAGCTGGGATTACAGGTGCCTGCCACCACGCCACCACTCCTGGCTAATTTTTGTACTTTTAGTAGAGACAGGGTTTCACTATGTTGGTCAGGCTGATCTTGAACTCCTGACCTCAGGTGATGTGCCCACCTGGCCTCCCAGAGTGCTGGGATTACACACGTGAGCCACCGCGCCTGGCCAGCCATCTACATCTTTATCTCTCCTCTGCACAGCCTCTTTTCTCATCTCCCCTATAAGACTCAAATCTGTCCACTCTCTAGATCTAGGCCTCCCATCCCCTACCCCTCCAGACCTCAGGTGATGTCCTGCCTTGGCCTCCCAAAGTGCTGGGATTACACACGTGAGCCACCGCGCCTGGCCAGCCATCTACATCTTTATCTCTCCTCTGTACAGCCTCTTTTCTCATCTCCCCTATAAGACTCAAATCTGTCCACTCTCTAGATCTAGGCCTCCCATCCCCTACCCCTCCAGACCTGCACTCACTGATAGAAGTGCTCAAAAGTTGTGGCCAGTTCCAGACCAGAAAGGACCATAATGGGTTCCAGGTGCCGCTGAAGCTGCCCCAGCATTTCCACTCCAGGGGCTCCACCAATCAGGCCACCCTGGATCTGCTGGTCAATGTACCTGGCAAACTGCTCACTCATCTGGGGGCAGTGGAAAGGGCATGGGCAGACCATGAACGAGGGAGTGGAGGAGACTGGGGAGTGAAAGGAGGTGAAAGGGCAGAGCAGAAAGCAATCAACTTGGAACATGAGCTTATAGCCCTGTGGGGAGCTGGTGGGACTCACGTGAGCAGCAGTAAGGAAGGACTGCTGCAGCAAGGCGCCAGAGAAGCCACTGCGCAGAGCCAGCGTGAAGGCTGCCCGAGGCCCAAACAGCTCGGAGCCTGCTCTCTGCAAGTGCTCATAGAGTTTACAGTAACGAGGCACAAAGTCTGGGGCCCCCCAAGCTGCAGCCAGGAATCTGCCGACCTGAGGAAAAAGGCAAGAAATGACATAAAAGGAGCAGCCCCTCCCCTCCACAGACTTCTGCTTGCTTCTGCCCACCTGCTCCTGCACCACGCTCAGCCAGCATTGGGTTATGTTTCTCAGGCTGCTGCTTGGAAGCACTGGCAAAGGCCCCGGGCTCCGGTCCCGACCCTTACTGTTCTTGCTGACTGTAGAGACAGAGGGAGAAGGAAGGGGTTTCATCTCAGCCTCTGGGTGAGTACACTGGTCTTGGGTAGTGATTTCCTGGAAAGGCCAGGAAGTCTCAGGGGCCTGGAAAGGCTGGTAGCAAAGCAGAAAGAGTAAGATCCAGGGAGAAGGGAACCAGATACACCACTGCCCGCAGTCTAAGCTCCATTGGCCACGGTTGGGACTTACAGGGCCGAGTGGATGGCTCAGGAGAAGGCCCAGGAGGAGGCTCCACATGCACCAGCAAGTGGCAAAGGCGACGAACTCGAGAAGCAAAGGACGCTGCTCGACTCAGGGGGTTCTGAGAGCTCTCTCTCTGTTCTAAGTACTGATCCAGCAGCCATCCCAGGGCACTTACACCTTCTGCATCTGAAAGAAGGTCAGGAACGGGTCTCTATGGGAGATGGGAGAACAGACAGCCCAGGGCAGAGGAGAGAGAAAGATCAATTGTACAAAAAGGCTTGAGGGGTAGTGGGGCCCTAGTCCTCCCCTCACCAAGGTTTGCTTCAGCTGGAGTCAGGGGAGATGGTAACAGGGCGGGGACGGGGTAGTGGGGAAGATTCAAATACCAGAGTCTCAGGGAGCAGTGCCTGGGGCAGGAAGGAGAGAGGAACAATGAGGTGACAGGCCTTCAGGGACAAAGACAGGAACCAAAAGAACCAAGAGCATTAACTCAGGTGATCACTGGGAATAAGGACAAGGAACTGGTTAGTGGGGCCAGGTGTCAGCATGGTTACCGGGAGAGGTGATGTTCTGCACCAGGGGGCTGACCAGGGCCTCCCAGCAGGTCTTGCCCAGTGCTTGGGCGGCCTCATCATCAGGGAGGAAGCGGTCAGCAAAATTCTGCTCATGGCGTAAAACCCTGTTCAGTCTGGGAACAAACAGTGCACGGTGGAGGATTAAAGGCACTGATTTCCCAGAGGCCTCCATTCAAGTGCAGATCAGCTCCCCATCACCCGTTTGGTCCCTGACCCAACTTGTCCCAATCAACACAAACTTCTCACCTATGTTCACCTTCCCCCTCATGTCCTGGCTGCAGCTTTCCCTTCCAGACTCCCACAGAAGCATCCCTCCTACTTCTTAGTGCCCTGTTCCCTTACTCATCTTCCCTCCTCAGGCCCTACCCACCTGGGACAGAGCTGGAGGAGGCGCCGGCGGTCCTCTGCTATGTCCCGGCTCCAGGCTTGTGCCCGAATTGTGTAGAAGAGACATGTTCGGCGACACAGCTGCTCCCGGAACAGTGGCCAGAATGTGGGCTTAGGGCCCAGGACCTCCACACCCCGAACCCGGGTGTCAATGCCGCCCTGGAACATGCACAGACTTATCTGTCACCTAAGCCGCTTGAGCCACTAAGTACTACCAAAGCCAAGCCTCCTGCCCTGAGCTCCCTAGAACTGCTCAGGACATCCCCACATCTCTGGGACTCCGCAGGTCCCTGGGCATCTCCCAAGCAGATCAAGGAGAAACCTTGGCTAAAGCCCTGGCCTCTAGATGCTAGAGAACGCGGCCACTCTGGAGACCCTGTGCCACCTCCTTCTCCTCAGCCCCGGCTGACGCCCTGGCACCACCTGCTGGCAGCGCTTTATGCGGATCTGGATGATAGGCCAGAAGCGGTTCAGATTCTCCAGGAGGATCACCCGGCTGGCAGAGGGCATCACATTCACCTGGCAGGGCAAGGGAGAAGAGGGAAAGGAGAGAGCTGTCACCTCCAGAAACAGGGTTGGAAAAACTGTTGACAGTAGCCAAGTTGGTCATGGTGTGTGCCCTTCACTTCTCCTGCAGAGCCCAGGGATGGACGTGGCTCTGCATCCCTAATCCCACTCTCACTGCTTACAAGGCAATGCCTTCCCAGGAGGAAGGGATGTCACCATTCCCCAGGGACTAGGTCCTTCCCACAGGCACTGGGACAAAAAGAAGGATGTGGAGCAAGGTGAAGGGGGGCACAAGGGTTCCCACCGTGTTGAGCTCAGTGCTGATGCAGCTGGTGCTGTCACCCCCAAACACCACCACCCTGGCTGGCATGTAGCTTGAGTCCTCACTGGCCACCAACAAAGTGAGCTGCCTGGGAAAGAAGAAAGGAAACAGTCAAAGCTTGGCCTCTGGACATGGTGGCTCACACCTGTAATCCCACCATTGTGGAAGGCTGAGGTGGGAGGACTGCTTGAGGCTAGGAGTTTAAGATCAATCTGGGCAATACTGCAAGACCCCACCTCTACAAAATAAAAATCAAAAGAAAGAAAGAGAAAGGCCAGAGCCCTGGTTTTAGTTCAAAACTATTTCAAGCCACCACTTCTTTCTCGGGCTCCTGTTTCTCTGCTGGCTCCTGATGCAGCTGTCCCCACAAGACCCTCTGCTCTTCCCTTTATATTCCGCCAAAGTGACTTAATTGAAACCCACAGTTTCAACTGAAAATTAATATACAGAGGACTCCAAATCCACATCTCTATCCCAGACCACTCTCCTGAGCTTTCATGCTGTGTCCCCAACAGGTATTTCCATGTCATGTCCCATAGGCGCCTCAAAGTCAACACGCCCAAATGAAATGATCATCTGTCCACATAAACTTGTCCTGCTTCCTATATCTCCCCTGGGAAATAAAACTTCCATGCACCCAGTACTCAACTAGCATACTGTCACTGTGGCCTTCACCTTCTCATGGCTTCCCTCACCCAAAGGCAAGCCTTGTGGACTCCACCTCTGAGGATTTCCCAGTCCATTCCCACTCCTGCTGTCTAACTGAACACATGGATCCTTTCTCTACTAGACCACTGCATAAACCTTCCATCTCTTTCTTCTGACCTCCAACCCAAACTCCCAAAATTGCCAGAGTGAGCTTTCTCAATAAAAAAATCCAGTTTTCGGCCGGGCGTGGTGGCTCACGCCTGTAATCTCAGCACTTTGGGAGGCCGAGACGGCGAATCACGAGGTGGGGAGACTGAAACCATCCCGGCTAACACGGTGAAACTCCGTCTCTATGAAAAATACAAAAAATTAGCCAGGTGTGGTGGCGGGCACCTGTAGTCCCAGCTACTCGGGAGGCTGAGGCAGGAGAATGGCGTGAACCCGGGAGGTGGAGCTTGCAGTGAGATTGTGCCACTGCACTGCAGCATGGGCCACAGAGCAAGACTCTGTCTCAAAAAAAGAAAAAGAGAAAGAAAAAAAATCTAGTTTTCCCTCTTCCCTTCTTAAAATCTTCTAATGGCTCTCCAAGTTTTGGAATAAAGTTCAAACTGCTTAGCTCACAAAACACTTTGTGATCTGCCTTTGCCTACTTTTCTGGCCTGTATCTTCTGCTACTTATAGTTTTCATTGCAGCCAAACATGATTACTAAAGTCCTTCCAAATACAGTTTCTTACTTCCATTTTGCACATATGCTGTCCTTGTGCCTAGAATATTGCCCCCTCTTTATCTACCTAATTTCAATGTCAAAACCCAGTTCAGTCACCCCCTCCTTCCAGAAGTCTGCTCTGATGCCTGTCCGTCTCAGGTCCACATGTGGACAGCAATGCTTTTTCTTACTCTGTGCTCTTACTTGATTTTCTAGTGTAGCTCCCCAGCTGGAATGTAGGTACCATATCTTATTGTCCTTCTATTTCCAGACCCTTGCACAGTGCCTGACACAAATGCTTGGCATTAAACAAATGCCCACAGGAGAAATGGATAAGTGAGCTGTTGATCTCCCTCAACACTAAGCACAGGGCAGTGCCATCTGTACCTGTTGGGGTACAGGTCACCAGATTCCAGGAGTGAGGGGAAGTCTATACTCAGCGCAGCAAAGGCAGGCCAATGTGTCTATGTGTTCACTGCACAAGAAAGGTTTGAGTATGTCCCTCAGGCATGTGGATTATAGCTGGGGTTGTGTGTATCTGGGTGCTTTGGGGAAGTATCCTGGGGCACAGCAGAACATTCATATATGTGTGTTCACACCTAACAAGAACACCACGGTGCATGTGCAGGGTGATGTAGTGGGAGCCGGTGCTGCCATTGGACTCCCAGTAGGTCTTGGGGTTGTGGTCCGTCAGCTTGCTGGCCCGGTGCGGGTTGGAGGACACCTCCACCTTCTCCCAGCACTTGTCCTCCTTCACTTCCACACTGGAGCCTGGGGGCAAGGGGGAAGGGGTGGCGGTCACAGCCAGGTTAGTTGAGAGAGGGAAAAGGAAAAGGTCTAGGGAGCAGGAAGGGAAGGGGAGAACAGACACTGGATGGGAGCCAGGAGAAAGCAGATGAGGGCACTAACCCTGGCAGAGATGCCTGAGGAACACATCAAAGAAGGGGATATTGATGGGTCGGTGCGTTCGTCTGTGGTCTTCGATCTGGCCCAGCACCATCTGCAGCCGGAACATCAGGGAGAATGAGGAAGGGGAGAGGGAGGAACACAGAGAAACACCCAGAAACAGGTCGACAGAAAAAGTAAAGGGTCAATGGTACACTCAACTCCTCTCTCCCCACATTTTGACAGAACCATGTGGAGTCAAGGTTAGGAAACAAGTGCCCCAGATTTGCTACAACCTGTGCCAAACAGGGATACCGAAGAGGAACACAGTGAATCCCCTTCCCCTGCTTCTGACTTGCATTCTCTCAGCTTGCATTCCCACAGCCGCTCCTCACCTGAATGCAGCCAGCCAGGATGCTAGAGGTGAGGTTGCTATAGAGCTGTGCGTACTTCTCACACTCTGTCACCAGGTCCCGAAGCTCACAGCCCAGCAGCAGCTGAGCTGAGTGCTTGTCCAGGACTTTGGAGAGGACCTCTTTTGCTCCCAGGCAGCAGAGCACCACAGCATAGTCTTTATGCATCAAGGCCAGGCGATGTAGGAAGCAGGTCAGCTCCTGAACAATCTAAGTCCAGAGCCACATAGATTAATTTACAGGAAACAAGAGGTAGGATATGTAAGGATTGAGGAGAGGGTTCAGTAAAGGAAGTGTTGTGGCTGAGATTGCGGAGACATGCCAACGCCCCGGGAAACAAGAGTGCCAAAGTCAGGGTGGAGTTAAACAGAGGAGTGCTGGGACTCCAGAATGAGATGGCAGAACAGAGCTTCGGCATAGCTTTCCAGGCTGCTTCTTGCCGGGCCAAGCTATGTTAACCCTGGTGCCTGAGCCTTGCTCTCCAATGCACAAACCCTGAAGGGAGGAAAGCTGTTTGGATTGGTGAATGTGGGCTTCTCCTTAGTCCAGAATCTCAAATCCAAATCTAAAATCATCTAAAAGGTTTATACTTCAAAGATCCCAGTTCTGGAGACTCTTAGATTACATTACCCTTCCTCTTCCTACATCCATCCCAGTGCCCCAAGATCCATTCAGAAAGGCCCTGCTGTGCCCTCCAGAGCCTCACAAGGAAGTTGGTGCCCTAGATGCTGCCCATCCCTCCCTTCCCCTTGCCAGGGTTCTAGTACCTCAAAGTCACTGCTAGGGCCACTCAGGCAGTTGAGGCAGGGTTCCAAGACCTCGTGCCAGGGGAGGACCATTGCCTCAGGGAAATCCAGCAGTCGGGTTATGACCCTGGTGAGGGGATAGAAACGAGTAAAGTCAGGTCAGGCGCAGTGGCTCACGCCTATAATCCCAGCACTTTGGGAGGCTGAAGCGGGCAGATCACCTGAGGTCGGGAGTTTGAGACCAGCCTGACCAAAATGGAGAAACCCCATCTCTACTAAAAATACAAAAGTAGCTGGGCATGGTGGCGCATGCCTGTAATCTCAGCTACTCGGGAGGCTGAGGCAGGAGAATCGCTTGAACCTGGGAGGCGGAGGTTGCAGTGTGCTGAGATCGCGCCATTGCACTCCAGCCTGGGCAACAAGAGTGAAACTCCATCTCAAAAAAAAAAGAAAAGAAAAGAAAAGAAAAGAAACAAGTAAAGTCCCTGAAGTCTGCCAGTTTCCCTCGCCCTAATGCATGGTGCCTCAACAGGCCTCTCACCTCAGCACAGACAGCAGCAGAGTCTTGTTGGGCCCCGGAGCATCCAGAGTCCGCAGCAACAGGAGGAAAGGCTGGGTCTCCTGCTGGAGGCGCTTGAGGAGGGGCCTCACAGCACCCCCGGGGCTGCCCTCCCGGCACAGCACACGCTCCAAGTCCAGGAGTAGTTCTG
This sequence comes from Colobus angolensis palliatus, assembly GCF_000951035.1. Lineage (NCBI taxonomy): Eukaryota > Metazoa > Chordata > Mammalia > Primates > Cercopithecidae > Colobus > Colobus angolensis. The sequence goes on from NW_012118599.1 coordinate 13,800,661, forward strand.
CAGATGGGCCCCCAACCAGGGATCGAATCAGTAGCTCAGGGGACCCATCCTGACCCTGGATGATGGGGGTCTCTAGAGCTGCAGCCAGACACACCGGAGGGAAAAATGTCGATGAAGAGTCTTAACAGTTTGCCAAACTGAGAACTGGGAAGGTCCAGAAAATCACCCCAAAATTTTCCTTCTATATTGAGGATGTCTACAGTTTTTAACCAAACTATGGGAGACTTTCTTTCCTGATCCCAAATACAAACCTAATCACATTTGAAAAAAAACTAGTATAGCAAGCATTGTCAAGTTAAACACAAGACATTTTAAATCTCTTATAGTCATATTATTAAATGTTAGCTATAGTAAATATTAACTATGATGATTACATTCCTGTACTACCTGCATGGCGGCTTTAGGTACACAGACTAAAAGATACATACATATTTCCTATTTTTCTTTTTTTTTTTTTTTGGAAATGGAATGTCGCTCCGTCACCCAGGCTGGAATGCAGTGGCATGATCTCAGCTCACTGTGACCTCCACCTCCTGCACTCAAGCGATTCTCCTGCCTCAGCCTCCCAAGTAGCTGGGATTACAGGCACCCACCACCATGCCTGGGTAATTTTTGTATTTTTAGTAGGGACGGGGTTTCACCATATTGGTCAGGCTGGTCTCAAACTTCTGACCTCAAGTGATCTGCCTGCCTCAGCCTCCCAAAGTGCTGGGATTAAAGGCGTGAGCTATTGCACCCGGCCACATATTTCCTATTTCAATATCCCTCCATACTTCTAGGTTTTCACTTGTTTTTCAATCACAAAGGGTTTCTTCCCCAGTATCAATATTTAATGTTTCCAGGCACAAGCGTTCTGTACCATAAATTATAATTCCTCTTAAGAAGGCCTCCCTATTCTGTGAAGAGAAAGTTAAACTTGGGCCAGACAAGGTGGCTCACGCCTGTAATTCCAGCACTTTGGGAGGCCAAGGTGGACAGATCACGAGGTCAGGAGTTCGAGACCAGCCTGACCAACACGGTGAAACCCTGTCTCTACTAAATACACAAAAATTAGCCAGGCGTGGTGGCATGCGCCTGTAATCCCAGCTACTCAGGAGGCTGAGGCAGGATAATTCCTTGAACCTGGGAGGCAGAGGCTGCAGTGAGCTGAGATCACGCCACTGTACTTCAGCCTGGGCAACAGCAATTTCCTTGCACATATTCCCCAGTCTCCCTCTTCTTGGTCGGGAAATTCTACTTAAGACCTAACTTGAGCACCACAATGCTCACTCATTTCCTGAAGTTTCCTTGTATCTTTCCAGTAAGGAGCTGATATGTAAACCTTAGCCTTCATGGTCACTGGCTGGCACTGTGTGATTCCTCTGCAAAACCACCCCTCCACAATGATACCTGCATGCTCAGGGCTGCCCGGCGGCTCTGAGTAGCGATTGAGAAGCATCATGAGGATGGTGCGTGTGGTAGGCATAGGTTCTGTCCCCGGTGCTATCCCTGAGTGCCTAAACAACGTGTCTCTTAGCTCTCTGGTTATAATCTGGTCTCCCAGAGTGTGGTGGTTGCACAAAAGCAGGTTGAGCAGGAGCAAGCCATTTCTCGCTGCAGAAGAGCACCTGGGAGGAGGGAGGTGACCAGGAAGAACCTTAGAGACCATGAATGCAATGGAAGTAGCAAAGCAAGCACAGAGGGCTGGGCAGCTAGGGAGCAAAGGGCTCCAGTGGGCCCTCTGAGCCAGGACATCTGATCCCCTGACCTCAGGCCACTCCTCCCAAACCCATAAAGGGAGGTCAGTGCGTCTCTGGTCTCTGCCCTCTCTGGGAATCTCCCTATCCCCAATCCACTTGGGTTCTCTTCCAACAACAATTGCTTAATCCAGAGGTGACAACATGAGGGGAATTTCTGTGGAGAACATGAGCCTGGAGCACAGGAGTAGCAGGGTTTGGGACTAAGCAGGAGCCTGGAGTTGGGAGGGTAATGCCCTGACCCCTCAGTGTTCAGCATCAGGATCACGGCTGCAGGGACAGTGAGAAGCAGGCTCTCAGAGCCCGGGCGTGTAGCAGAGTCGATGCTGGCGAAGATCTCTCTGGTCATCTGAGCATCAAACAAAGAGTGGATAGAATCTCGGCCAGTAACAAAAGTGGGGATCTCCGAGGAGCTGGCGATGGCCAGCATCTTCAGTGCCTGTGAGGGGGATGTGAGAGCAGAGTGAGGAGGGGACAGAGCCACCATGAGGAAAGGGAGGCCTCATTCTAGACCTCAAACTTTGGGGCACCTGAGCTGTTTGCAAATAGGTAGAATAGGAGACAGAAATGGAAGAGGTAGTGATGGGATATCAAATACCACAAAGAAAGGGAAGGAGGCAGGGAGGAAGGAAAAGAAAAAAGAAACTGAACAACAAAAAACCCTGAGACTGGATGGTAAAATCAGCCTTCCACTCCTCTCGGCCCCCAGGCTCCCAGCACCAAGGCTACCGGAGTGGGACAGCCACCCCTCCTGTATCTTCCCCTCAGGATGGTGCCCCTCCCAGCATCTAGTTGTCTTCAGGGGCTTCTCACAGTTGTCTCCCATCTCACTTGCACTTCTTCCTTTGCAAAATCTCTCTTCCCTTGAGCTCCATGACTTCACATCCTCCTGGCATTTCTCCTACCTCTCTGGTGTTCCTTTGCCCCAGGGAACTGAGGTTCCTTGTCCCCTTTCTCTGGACTCTGTACTCACCCACACTGAGGCAACCAGGTCCATTCCCATTGCTTCCATTACCACCTATATGCCAAGTCTCCAAAACCTGTGTCTCCTGGCCTTAGCCAGTATCCAGCCCTTCTAGACAAGACTTCTTGGTTGTCTCACAGGCAGTGGTTGGCATTATAGGAAAAATTATTGTAATGTGTAAACCTGTCTGCTGGGACTATAGAGAAAAACTAAATTAAAATAGATACTGCACAATCAGAGTGCAAATTGTCTCTCCTAGTGAAAGGGTTGATTCTCTACAAGAAATCCACGACAGATGGACTGGGCTAGAAATAATTCTCAGGACAATGCCTCTTGTAAGGCCTGGACCCTCCAAGCAACTTCTACTTCTCAATGAAGCTTTCTCCCTGTAGTTACACCACCCTCCCCCAGTTAGCTGAGTTCTGTAGACTTTAAGTTATTAACAAGATGATGTAATTTTATTTCAGGGCAAGATTTTTTTGAGATGAAGTCTCACTCTGTCACCCAGGCTGGAGTGCAATGGCACAATCTCAGCTCACAGCAACCTCCCCGTCCTGGGTTCAAGAGATTCTCCCGCCTCAGCCTCCCAAGTAGCTGGAATTACAGGCATGCACCACCACGCCCGGCTAATTTTGTATTTTTAGTAGAGACAAGGTTTCACCATGTTGGCCAGGCTGGTCTTGAACTCCTGACCTCAGGTGTTGCACCCACCTTGGTCTCCCAAAGTGCTGGAATTACAGGCGTGAGCCACCATGCCCAGCCATTTTTATTTTTATTTTTTTGCCATGATCTATAGTGGATGGTAATTGCTATGTTTTGGTCATGTAATTTGAGAGGATCAGGGAATTCTTTGAGCAGGATGGTCTAGACTATGAATGCCTGGCTGCTCTTGGTACCATAAAGAAAAGTACCCCCCAGGCTGGACATGGTGGCTCACACCTGTAATCCCAGCACTTTGGGAGACCGAGGCGGGAGGATCACGAGCTCAGGAGAGCCAGACATCCTGGCCAACATGGTGAAACCCCGTCTCTACTAAAAATACAAAAAATTAAGCTGGGCATGGTGGCACGCGCTCAGGAGGCTGAGGTGGGAGAATCGCTTGAACCCGGGAGGCAGAGGTTGCAGTGAGCTGAGATCGCGCCACTGCACTCTAGCCTGGGCGATAGAGCAAGACTCCATTAAAAAAAAAAAGAAGGAAGGAAAGGAAGGAAGGAAAGGAGGGAGGGAGGGAGGGAAGAAGGAAGGGAGAGAGAGAGGAGGAGGGGAGGGGAGGAGACAGGAGGAGAGGGGACAGGAGGGGAGGGGACAGGAGGAGAGGGAACAGGAGGGAAGGTAATGGAAGGGAGCCTCCTGGCCTCTCCCAGGACAGCCTGCTCTAAGAGGACACGTGCTCCCGTTCATGCTGCTGCCATTATACTACTGGAATACATTCTCAGAACTGCTCTGGCCAAAGCCTGCCTGTCTCCCTCAGGAACCCTCAGGCTATACAGAGCTCTTCTGCCTGCACCACCCTACCAGCTAGCACTTCTGTCTGGAGTAACCAGTAAGCCAATTCTTCTGTAAGCTACTCTGGATAAGGGCCTTCCTTCCCAATTCTCTGGGCAATGGCAATGCTGGCTTTGTTTTACCCAAATCTAGTAACAGAGTATTTTCTACGTAAGGGTGCCACCTGGATAAAAGAGGTAAAAAAAAACTTTTTGGTCACATCTAGAAAATTAGTTTTTAACCAGACACCTAATCATAACTAAAAAGGCAGGAACACTCAACATACCTGAAAACTCAACTCCTGACGTTCTCCCCATATCTCCTCCTCCTGCCACATTCTCTCTCAGTAAATGGCCATTTCATGCAACCCTGCTGCTTAATTTTATACCTGGGAGTCATTCTTAACCCTGGCCTCGGCCGGGCATGGTGGCTCATGCCTGTAATCCCAGGAGGCTGAGGCAAGAGAATCACTTGAACCCAGGAGGTGGAGGTTGTAGTGAGCCGAGACAGCGCCACTGCACTCCAGCCTAGGCAACAGAGAGAGACTCCGTCACAAACAAACAAAAAACCTCCTGGCCTGGCACAGTGGCTCATGCCTATAATCTCAGCACTTTGGGAGGCTGAGGTGGGAGGATCACTTGAGCCCAGGAGTTCAAGATTAGTCTGGGCAACATAGCAAGATCCTGTCTCCACCAAAAATAACTCCAAAACTCCCTTTTTCCTTTTTCCAAACACTCAATCCCCAAGAATGTCCGGATCAAACTCTTAAATCCATCTCCCTCTTTCCATTCCAAAGTCTACTCACTGGTCTGAAGCACCAAAGTATCTCCTCAAGATCAGTAGTCCCCAATCTGCCTGTCTTGCCCATTGTTCTCACCCGCCAGGCCGAATGTACTCACCGCCAGCCCAGCCTGCTGCACCAAGACAGAAGTCTTATATTCTTGCATGCAGACCAGTACAGCATAGATGCCACCCTCCCTGGCAAAGAGCGGCCGCCACTCGTGCTTGGTCATGAGCAGGTAAAGGAGGCGCAGGGCCTGCACCACCACCATCTTCTCTCCCACCTGGTTGGTTAGCAGCTCCACCAGCATCTTCACTAGCTTCTCTCTGACAAGAGAAGAGACATTGGGGCTCCCCATCCCAAGGAGTCTTGCCTGACCTCCCAGCCATGGCACCATCGGACTCCCTGACCAATCCCATCCACCGAGAGCTAGTCCATCCTCTCTGCCCCACCCAAACCTGCTATCCTTGCTTCAGTCTCACCCCAATCCCCTCCCCTCTGCAGCCAAACTGCCTGTGGCTCCTCAACTAATGAAGGAGGCAGTAGAAAAAATGTTTACAAACTCTGGCTCATCTTTTCAAATAAATCTATAAATTCAAAGTGATGCTAATCAAAATGCCTAAAAGGTGGTTTTGTTTGTCTGTTTTTGAGATGGAGTCTTGCTCTGTTGCCAGGCTGGAGTGCAGTGGCGCAATCTCAGCTCACTGCAACCTCCACCTCCCAGGTTCAAGTGATTCTCAAGCCTCAGCCTCTCGAGTAGCTGGGACTACAGGTGCGTGTTACCACATCCTGCTAATTTTTTGTATTGTTTTTCAGTAGAGACGGGGTTTCACTATGTTGGCCAGATTGGTCTCGAACTCCTGGCCTCAAACAGTCTACTTGCCTTGGCCTCCCAAAGTGCTGGCCTAAAAGGTTTTTAAAAACACCGTGACAGGCAGATCTAGGCCTTGGACATGTTCAGAAAAAAATAGTGGTGGCCAGGCGCAGGAGCTCATGCCTGTACTCCTAGCACTTTGGGAGGCTGAGGTGGGCGAATCGCTTGAGCCCATGGCTTTTGCCATGCGCAACATGGCAAAACTCCATCTCCACAAAAAATTATCTGGCATAGTGGCCTGTGCCTGTAGTCTCAGCTACTTGTGAGGCTGAGGTGGGAGGATCACCTGAGCCTAGGAGGTTGAGGCAGCAGCAAGCTGTGATCATGTCACTGTACTCCAGCCTGGTTGACAGAGTGAGACCTTGTCTCAAAAAAAAAAAAAAAAGTGGTAGACTTGCCTATTATTATCAAAATATAAATATAAACTTGTAATAACTGCAACCCTGGAACTGATATAGGGTAGCTAAATAGCTCAATAGATGAGAAGAGAGATAAGGGTGGTATACAAGCCAGTAAAAAAAAAAAGGAAGAACCACTTAAAATATAATGTTGTGTGGGCACAGTGACACACACCTGTAATCCCAGCACTTTGGGAAGCTGAGGTAGGTGGATCACTTGAGGCCAGGAGTTCAAGACCAACCTGGCCAACATGGTGAAACCCCATCTCTACTAAAAATACAAAATTTAGCCAGGCATGGTGGCGTGGGCCTGTAATCCCAGCTATTCAGGAGGCTGAGGCAGGAGAATCGCTCGAACCCAGGAGGCGGAGGTTGCAGTGAGTCGAGAATTGCACTGCTGCACTCCGGTCTGGGCGACAAAGCAAGACTCTGTCTCAAAATAGTTAATTAAACAAAATGTAATGTTGACTGAGGTGGGAGGATTGCTTGAGGCCAAGAGTTTGAAACCAGCCTAGGCAATATAGTGAGACTCCATCTCTACAAAAAAAAAAAAAAAAATTAGCTGGGTGTGGTGGCTCATTCCTGTAGTCCTAGCTACTTGGGAGGATAAGGAAGGAGGTTTGCTAGAGGCTAAGAGTTTGAGGCTGTGTGAGCTATGTGATCTTGCTACTGCACTCCAGCCTGGTCAATAGACTGAGACCCTGTCTCTAAAAGAAACAAAACAAAACACACATACACACACACACACACACACACAATGCAATTTAGAGATACCTGGCTATCCATATGAAAACACTGAAGCTGGAGCTCTACTTCACAACATTTGCAAAAATAAACTGCAAATGAATTTTTAAATGAATTTTAAAAATACAAAATCATGGGTATTTTTGGAAAATATAGGGAAATATTTTTATAATCCTGGAACAGAATAGATCTTTTTAAGTAGGACACAAAATCTAGAAGCCATAAAAAAGCTGAAAAATGTAGCAACAAACAGTCTGAAACTCTAGCATGATGAAAAAAACACTATACACAAAATTACGAGACAAGCGCAGGAGCTAGACAAAGGGGCCAGTGGCAACGCTGATCTAAGAGAAGAGGAAGAAGTGCCTCTCAAGTCCCAGATCAGGGTGAGGGTCAGGAGAGAAAATAGCAGGTATTGACTGTTGCTTAACAGTGATAGTGACGCCAACTGAGGAGGTGGCTTGGGAACTATGAGGGGAAAAAACACCGAAGGAGAACTTCTGGGAAAGAAGGCAAATAAAGGTACTGAGAAAGTTCTGCTTTTAATCTATCTTTTCTAAGAAGTTTTATAATGACAACAGTATGAATGAAATAGGCTTTAAATACATATCCCCTTCCATGGCCATGATTTCTTATATATTAGATAATATACATGAGTAATATATATGAATAGATATAGAAATATGTAAGGATGTTTACCCACATGTTAACAGTGATTGTCTCTGCCTTAATGGCTTTCAGATGTTTTTTCTGTCAGTCTCACTTGAATATGATCAGATAATTTTTATTTTAATAATTTTCTAACATTTTTACTGTATGTATTATTCTATAACCACAAAATAAAGCTAATATGATTTTTAAAAAGACAAGCAAAATATCTGCAACATAAATAACAAAGGAATAACCAAAATTCCTATAAATACATTAAAAAAGGCAAAGATCTAATTAAAAAGTGGGCAAAGGATAAGAACAGAGTATTTGGCCAGG
>NW_012118599.1:13808964-13826412 GCF_000951035.1 Colobus angolensis palliatus
AAAAAAAAAAACAGAACAAATGTATGCAAATATGCCTAACTTTACCAGAACTAGGTAACTAAAACAAAGAGATACCAATCATTTAAAACGCTGCCAGTTAGACAGATTAAAAAAGAAGACAATATTCAGTGTTGGCAGATGTTAAGGAAAAACAGACCCGTTAGAACACTGCACTTGAAATTGGAGATAACCACACTGCAGGGTCCTATGCAGCAGTAAACATGAGGCAGCTCCACGCAGACTGATATGGAAAGCCCTCTAAGGCACTGAGTGGTGGCAAAAAAAAAAGTTGTAGAAACATGTAGAATGTGATTACATAGACTAAAGCACAGACTCAGAAAATGCTCTATTTGCAAACACACAATTACAAATGCAAATCTATAGGATATAGTAGACTGATAACAGTGGTGAGAAAGGACTTCGGCCTTCCTATGTTCTTTTACATTCTTCAGATCTTTTAAAACGAGAATCCAGCTGGGCATGGTGGCTCACACCTGTAATCCCAGCACTTTGGGAGGCTGGATCATCTGAGGTCAGGAGTTCGAGACCAGCCTGGCCAACATGGTTAAACCTCGTCTCTACTAAAATACAAAAATTAGCTAGGCATGGTGGCAGGCACCTGTAATCCCAGCTACTTGGGAGGCTGAGACATAAGAACTGCTTGAACCCAGGAGGCAAAGGCTGCAGTGAGCCAAGATCATACTATTGCACTCTAGCCTGGGTGACAGAGTGAGACTCTGTCTCAAAAACAAGTAAATAAATAAAAATAAATAAATAAATAAATAAAATGAGAATACGTTGCGTGTTATTTGTATAATTTAAAAGTAGAGGGCTGGACGTGGTGGCTCACGCCTGTAATCCCAACACTTTGGGAGGCCGAGGCGGGCAGATGATGAGGTCAGGAGATTGAGACCATCCTGGCCAACATGGTGAAACCCCGTCTCTACTAAAAGTACAAAAATTAGCTGGGCATGGTGGCACGTGCCTGTAACCCCAGCTACTCAGGAGGCTGAGGCGGGAGAATCCCTTGAACCCGGGAGGCAGAGGTTGCAGCGAGCCAAGATCGCACCACTGCACTCCAGCATGACGACATAGCAAGACTCCATCTCAAAAATAAATAAATAAATAAATAAATAAAATAAAAGTAGAAAAAAATTTAAAATAAAGTAGGTTTTAAGGTCTAATGTGTTTTTAAAAAAAAAAAAAGTAAGTAAGGACAGAAAAAAAAGAAAAAGAAAGAGAAAAAACTCCAGTTCTAGAGCCAAAAAGACCTAGGTTTGAATCCTGGCTCTGCTATCTGTAAAACTCTAAGCAAGTTACTTACATTCTCTAAGCTTCAGTTTCCTCACACACACAGTAGGATAAATATTACCAACGCTTCCTCGGATGTTAGGTGGATTTAATGAGAGAATGCATGTAAAATACTAGCATTGGCTGGGCGTGGTGGCTCAAGCCTGTAATCCCAGCACTTTGGGAGGCTGAGACGGGCAGATCACGAGGTCAGGAGATCGAGACCATCCTGGCTAACATGGTGAAACCCCGTCTCTATTAAAAAATACAAAAAACTAGCTGGGCGAGGTGGTGGGTGCCTGTAGTCCCAGCTACTTGGGAGGCTAAGGCAGGAGAATGGCGTAAACCTGGGAGGCGGAGCTGCAGTGAGCTGAGATCTGGCCACTGCATTCCAGCCTGGGTGACAGAGCGAGACTCCGTTTCAAAAAAAAAAAAGAAAAAATACTAGCATAGTGCCTAGCATAACAGAAGCGCTCCAAGAATACAAGCCATTAAAACTTCCAACCTTCCTGCTCAGCTGCTCCTCAGGCTGAGCCTTCCCTCATCCCCAGCTTTTCTAATTCGTGATCTCAAAGCTCCTTCCCCCCTACCACCATCCTTTGCCTACAGCTTCAACCAAAACCTCTTCCCTCCCCAATATGCTAACCTCAGTGATCTGTCAGGACGGACCAGAGGGTGGTCCCGCTCAGTGACCTCCTCCACAGCCTGAGAGAGGGCACAGAGCCCTGAAAGCTGCAGGTTTGTGTCCAAGCTGGATATCTGCACAGTGCCCACGACCGCTGCCACATGTTGATCCAGGGAGCTGCGAGGACCGGGACCCCGCAAGGCTCTGGCCATTTCTGAAATTGGTGGGAAAAGGCAATGGCTAAAAGAACTGTGGCACCTTGAAGTTAGAAGTCTTTAAAGTCAAGCCCAGTTATCCTACCAATATTTAAATACATTATCGGCTACTGCAGCTTGCATAGTTTTCCAACTCTGTGTCAGGGATCTAATGATCAAACAAAGGAGATGAAGACACCACAGAAAAAGGATCCTCCTTTTCCAGAGATACTGAAGGGAGCGCTGGTTAATTAAATACAATCAAGGTCAAAAGGAAGAAGATGGACACATGGTTCCAAGGCATTTTCCCCCGCAAAAATGACCTTCCTCCATGGCTTTCCTTCGATCCTGACTATCCATTTCTTCTACTGAGACCACCCAGGACCTGTTCTAATTGCTTCCTCCCAGAACCTGACTCACCACTGGCTGACTCCTTCATCTCAGTGGGCAGGGTCATCCCCTCAGTCACCAGAAGCTGGTTAAACAGCTGCGAATCACTCTGTGCCATGGGGGGCTCAGTCCTTGTCTTGGTGGGCTCGGCCTCTGTCTTAGGGGCCTCGGTTTTTGCTTTGGGGGACTCAGTCTCTTCCTCTGAGAAGTTGGCCTCCGACTTGGACTCCTCTTCTGGATCTGGGGTACAGGAGTGATTTCGTGAAGTAGACGAGCTGCTTGGTTCATCAGACAGCAGCCCATACTTGGTGTAGATCTGGGAGTTGAGCAGGTCATTGAGAGTGCTGCCCTCAAATCGACTACTGAGAACCTGCAGCAGACTCTCGGCCATCTCCACGGACACAGAGATCTCACCTAGGGCCTTTTCACCCAGGGTCTGTCAACAGAAGGGGTATACGTTTAAGAGATAAGCAGACACAAAGGTCTTGGGGTCAGTAACAGGAAGGGTGATCACTCCCCACCACACCCTTACACCTTCTACATACTAAACCCTCACAGCACTTGCCTCCGCCCCCCAGCAGGACTTCTCCTAACTCTAACCTCTAGCTCCAGCCTCCCCCTAGTGGTATCCCCTATCTGAAACTCCCTCTAGAGAATCCCACCTCTAACCCTACTAGAAAATCCCCAGGTATCTCAGGCCTATAATACCTCATCCACGTTCTTCCAAAGATTCTGGAAAATTGGCTGCTGCTCACACAAGTCCAACTTTTTGATAAAGAAGAGCAGCTCCCACCATTCAGCCTGGGTCAGATATCCCACTCTCTTATTCTTCTGAGGTTCGGGCTGGAGGTACGGCAAAGGGTAGAGCCCATCCATAGGATTCCAGTCCCAGGAGGGAAATGCTGAGGACACAGGCATGGTGGGGATCAGCACCCCTCAGGAATGGGGTCCATTTCTGGACCCCTAGGACAGCTCCTGGTCAGAAGTGGCTTCATCCCCGTCACTACTCCTCTGTTCAGAGACATGCTATCCATGTCCCCTCTTAGGCTCACCTGTGCCCAACACAGTAGCCCCTGCCCCCTTCTCCACAGCTGCTGAAGCCTTATCCTCAGTGGCTTCCTCAGGGCCCAGGATCTCCAGCATGTGCCAGTGCACCCAGTAAGTGCGGCCTGTCGACTGCCAGAAAACCTGGTATGAGGGAGGAAGAAAGAGGGCAGAATAGAGAAGGCTCAACCATCTGAGCCTTGGCCTGTGAAGGCTTGAAAGGACATGCCCAAGCATAGATTTGGGGTGCACCCTCACATACACAGCTGGCTAAGCCTGGAAAAACCCCCATATGGCGAAACGCTTCCTTCCCTTATCAGGAGTGGGCCCTGCCTCTTTTCTTAACCATGATATTCTCTGCTTCCACATTCCTTCCTAGCCTCTTCCACTGGTGGTGGTCGGGAGGTATCTCCATTTATCAGTTCTGCTTCCTGGGTAAGTCTCCCATGAATGTACAGTCCACCCACACCCCACACCCCTGCCAGATTTTCTCAGCCCTCCAAATGCACCCCCCGCAAATGCCAACCCCCTTGTATCATTCCAATTCCCCAAGGGGGTTTCTTCTTGGGTGGCCTGCAGGAGTCCGCTGTATGAAGTCCCAGCTATACCCCACCCCAAATAAACTCCCAACAGTGTCTCACCACCATGTGCTGCCCACCTGCACAGGGGGAATGCCGTTGTTGCTCTGCCGGAACTCGCCCTCGTCCCCAGCACTGATCTCCTCATAATCATCCAGCATCCGCACTCGCATCCCCGGCTGCAGCGTCTGCTGCACATATTCTCCATAGCCACTACGGCTGGAGAATTCAGAGCGCTGGCGGAAGACCCACCCTTGTCTTCTGGGGGTGGTGACAATGGTGGGGAGCAAAAGGCTGGGGCCTGAAATGTAGGGCTGAAAGATGGACCGGGTTGGCCGGGGAGGTGACATGCCCTGTTCGCTGAGGTTCCGGGCCCAGCCCATGCTCCGCACAAGCTCAGAGATGAGGTTGCCCACAGCCATGCTGAACTCCAGCTCCTGCTGTCCCCGGCTTTTCTCTCTTGTGGCACATGGGGAGCTTTGGTCTCCAGCTCCCAGCTCTGGACTGTTATTCAGCTGATCCAGGAGGGAGGTGACACAAAGGTAGCGCTTCACCAAGGAGAAGAGCAGCTTTCCTGGGATCTGTAAGACACAATACTTGGGACAGGTTCATCTCTTCCTGGCTTGAGCTTCTCCCTTTCCCCCCAGTATCCTCCTCTACAGAAAAATATAAAGGCCTTCTCCCCAGGCCTGTAGTTTTCCAACTTTGATTTGTGTAAGAAAGGCACAGGGAGTGTCTTAAGACACAGATTCCTGGGTTCTCATCTCAGAAATTCTGAATGGAGAGAGGCTGAGAGGGAGGACATGAACCTTCATGTTAACAAGTTTCCAGGTGGCTCTGGTGCTAACATTCAGTCCTGAACCACGTTTTCAGAAATAATGCTTCAGCCCTTGTATACCGCATTTCCCTACAGCTGGTAGTGTACCTGAGGCAGATGAATGCCCTCAAAGGCCATGCAGTGTTCTTCAGAGGATGTGGTTTCTGCAAACAGCTCCAGCAATGTATAGCGACTGTCAAAATCCATGTGCTGCTCGATGCCATCTTGCTGGCTCAGTGACAGAAGGACGTGAGCCCGACTCCCTGTAATCCATACCCAATCCATATCTTCTCCTCAATTCCCAGTACTTTCTCCCTGCCTTTCCTAGATTCTATCTCCTATCCCAGAGGCTTTCAAACTTTGTTACTAAGACTCACAGCAAGAAATATGTTTTACATGGTAACCTGTTACAAACATACATACATATAACTGAAACATATTTTATGCTACAAAATTTACCCCTACTAAGTGCTACACACTAATGACTTAAGTTTTTTTAAAAATGTTGGTTGTAACCCACCAAACTGATTTCAAAACCAACTAATAAATCTCAATCCAGTTTCAAAAATACAGATAAATCCTATTCTCTTGTCTGGTCAATGCACTGAGAATGAACAGATAAGCCAGAGGCTATCATTTTAGCCTCTTTATATACCTGAAATAGCCTATGAATCTGTATTTTTCCTTTGCATCAAATTGATATTCACCAAATACTAGGTGTTCTTACAGAGCTAGGAAATCTCTCCTCTTTCTGTTCTTACTCCCTGTGGCCCCATTTTTCTCCATTGCTTTCTTTCTTCCCTGGCTGTCTCTTACCAGCATCGTGGGCTGCCAGAGCCTGCAGCATTTTGCCTGCACTCCGGCGGATCTGAGGCTCAGGATTGCACAACATGTGCATGAGCAGGTCCAGGGCTCCTGTCTCCCTGAAGACACCAGTGAGGGGCCCGATGCTGGCGTAGGCACTGAGCACGTGGATGGTGTGGAGCACAGCAGCCGTGAGGCTTGGGGTCCCACTTTCTGCCAGCTGCCTGGCTGCCCTGCGTACCAGTGCCTGCACATCAGCCTCCATCTCTCCCATTGCCACTTCATCCAGGCCTCCTGGATCTCGAGGAAAGCTTCCTGAAACCCCAGCTGGTTCGTGCTGAGGTCCCTTAGATAGTGCCCGCTCACCTAACAGCCCAGGGCAGTTGGCGTAGACCTCAGGAGCTGACAGCCACATGAGGATGTGCTCTGCTTTGCCTTCTTCCACACCCACTTTGCCCACTTCCCCACACTTCAGGACACTCCATCGGATCAGGTATTCAGGATGCCCATCATGCCCAGGCCTCTGTCGAATGAGTTCTTCAGGATATGCCCGCAGCCGAGGCCCTAAAGGCACCATGAAGTCCCCAGCATGCCGTTCCCCGACCATCCTGACCTCCTGGGATACATAAGGAGAAAGATAAGGCTGTATGAGAAAATTTTAAAAAAATACAGAGGGGGTGGAATCTTGAGACACAGAGAAGGTGGGTGGTGATCGGTAGGCTGCATGGTAGAATTTAGGAGGCCAAACAGAAAAGGCAAAAAATAGGATGGAATAAATAGCTGAACATACTTTGGGATTTATAACAGAAGGAGAATGGAGTGAAGACAGTGAGGGGATGAAGAGATTTAAGAAATGGAAGAGTTGGCTGGGCCCGGTGGCTCATGCCTATAATCCCAGCATTTTGGGAGGCCAAGGTGGGCAGATCACGAGGTCAGGAGTTCAAGACCAGCCTGGTCAACACAGTGAAACCCCGTCTCTACTAAAAATAAAAAAATTAGCCGGGTGTGGTGGCATATGCCTGTAGTCCCAGCTACTCAGGAGGTTGAGGCAGGAGAATCACTTGAACCCAGGAGGCGGAGGTTGCAATGAGCCAAGACCGCACCACTGCATTCCAGCCTGGGCAACAGAGCGAGATTCTGTCAAAAAAGAAAGGAAGAAAGGAAGAAAGGAAGGGAGGAAGGGGAGTTTACAAAAAGATAATGAGAAGAATAATAGGCAAGGTAACAATAAACAGTGACAGTTAAGCAAGACAGTTTAGGCAGGATAGCAGGGTGGCTGAAGGTTACAGATTAGGACTTAGAAGGATGACACAGATGGACAGGAAGCACAGCAGCATGACAGGCAGTGGGGTCAGAACATGTGAGGAAAAGTAGGACAGCGGAGGGGCACGACAAGGAGCATAAATGACAGAGTAAAGCTGCAAGGTGGATGTAAAAGGTGGGCCATGGCAGATATAGAGAATGGAGATGACAAAAGGCTGGGATGTTGGGGCAAATGACTGGATAGGAAAAGTGTATTCGCGTCTTGTGAAAGGGGGAGGGCCCTAGGGACCAGATAAAATTATGGGAAAGATGACCAGGTCCCACCCTGCACTTATGCTGTATGTATGGTAAGGATCTAAGTAAGTCAGGTAGATAAGATAGAGATGGCAATCATTGGGTTAAAGGTAGGAAATGGGGTCAGGAGAGAAGCAATATTCAGAGATTTTAGTGTCAGATAAATGTGACTCTGAATTCTGGCTCTTTGTCTCACTGTCTGCATAGTTTGGAACAAGTTACTTAACCTCTGAGCTTGTTTCCTCTTCTGCAAGATGGTAGTAATATTCACAGTTACTTCATGAATTTAATAAGATCATGTATGTAAAGCACTTGGAATAGCATCTAGCACATAATGAGTGTTCAGTAAACATAATCTATTATTATTCTTAGATGGAGAAGGTAGGGGAGTCATCAAATAAATGCAAAGTTATTAAGACCGATTATAAATGGGAGTGGAATGATTAGGAAAGATACGAGTGATATGAAGCAGTGCAGGAGCAACAGGGAATAGTGAGAATAAGAATGGAAGAAGGTAAACCCAGATGAAGATATGGGTGGTCAGGGCAGGGGTCATGTTGGGGTACAGGGACAGAAGATTAGAGTAGAAGTGAAGAGGAGGGAGAAAGAAGGATGTGGACCTCAGTGGAAGTAGGGATCCACTTAGGATGGGGGGCAAGCCTGGATGGTAACCAGCGATGTGCCGGTGGGCAACTGATTAGCAGCAGGGGGAAGTAAAACAATCGGATAGGAGGAGGTGGGGGGATGTAACGTGGGCCTAGGAGAGCAACAATAAACTGAGGTGTGGGGGTGAGGTCTGGACGCAGGGATGAGACCAGCAGATAGCAAGGTCAAGCCCAAGCTTGCAGAGCCGTGGGGAGGTGGAGGAGGCCAGCACTGCAGAGGGAACAGGTTTGGGGGGAGGGGGGAGGATGTTTGGGGGCGCGGCCCAAAGAAGCTGAAAAGATCCAGTGAATCTCAGCGAGCAAGACCTCGTTCCCTTCGTCAGCCCCATGGACAGTGGCTAAAGAACCGGGGAGGAGACAGGAGAAGGGGAGGGACCGGGTCGGCGCAGAACTCTCCTCTCACCTCCCACCGCCCGGCTCAGCCCTCGCTGGGACCCAGCGGCCGGTCCCGCCGTCCTGGCCCCGCCTCTTCAGAGCTCCCTTCCGGGTCACACGGCGACTGCACGCACGGCCAGGCACCTACGGGTCCCACCGCGGCCCACGCCGAGCGTGGCGGAACAGCGCGCGAGTGGAGCATGCGTGCTACCGCGGCGGCTGCATGGGGAGAGGGTCGTGGGGGCGCGCTCCCGGCGGAGCCCGGGATCGAGGTCACGTTGCTCCTCTCTCAGCAGCAGGAAGAAGCCCCCTCCTCTTCACTGGGTCAGCTCTCCTAATCCTCCCTCTCCCATCACAGCGATCATGCTAACGAAACATAGTAACCCACACTCCCACCTTAAGGCTGTCCTTTTTGACTTTTCAGTAGGTCACGTGCCCATGAGTTTCCCAAACCCTTCAGCAATGCTTTGGATTAGTTGTGTCACTTTTCCTGTCAATTATAATTGCTCCTCTGCGTTGGCCTTAACACCTAGCAAAACGACGCACAGGGAGAAGGTCCGCGGCCGTCCGCAAAACATTCCTTAAATTAAATCGTGTAGAATTAAACTGCCCAAAGCACACCTTAGCATTACCGTTCTCATCAAGCAGCCGGGATCGCTACTCAGAGCAGCAATTTTAGGAGTTTATGAGCCTCGCCTTCATACCCCCGTCCCTCCCTAAGTAGAAAAACAGAGCCAAAGACCCCACAGTCTGTGCACAAAAATGATACATTTATTGAAAGAGTATTTTTTTTTAATACAAAAGAAAGCTCTGTACATAGGACTGTGACCATGTCCACTATTCCTGGGTCAGCACCCCAGGGGAAGTAGAAACCACTGACATACACACTCACATTCACGCACACACACTCAGGCACACACACACACACACATACCCCAGAGCCACCGAGGAAGGGAAACACCAAGGGTCGCTGCACATAAAAATGCCACCTCAACTCATCCCTGACACACGTATGTCCTCCCAAGGCCACGCTCACACAACACACATTATAAGCACTTTGCCTGATTCACTCACGGGGTCTGTCTTTTGTGGGAAGGAGGAAGAATTCATCAAAGGTCTCCTCCCATGGGTGGGGGAGTAGGGAGTGAGTGAGTGGTGGTGGAGTGAAACAAGAGCAGAGAAAAGGGGCTGGGCAGTTACAGACCTGAGTCCCAAGCTCCCCTGCTCTCTGGCCCCTGATTTGCCATGCCCCAGCCTTGAAAGCCACCCATAAGCCCCAGCTATCTCCAGGAGAAAGCCCAGAAAGGTGACTTCCATCTTGGCACCCCAAACTGGGGCAAGACAGCAATGAGGGTTAGAGGTTAGGGGGTTCTCAAACATGTCGGCAAATCATCCCCTTGATAACTAGGCTGTGCGTAAAATCTGCCCCCATCCCTTCACCTAATCACAGAAGCCAGCTTGTTCCTACTGAAGGCAGTCTTGGGGTTAAGAAAATTTCACCCTTCTGCTGCCCCATTTCTGAAAAAGCTCCCTTTCTGGATATAGGTGGTGAAGGTAGGCTCTGACACAGGGTAAAAGACCCTCCCCCCTATGCTGGCCCACCCTCAAGGTCTACCCCAAAGGGGGAGGAGGGGGGTGGGGCATGGCCCCTGTACAAATTACATAAATACTGAGGTTACACTTAGAAAAATAAATTCATTTTCTTCAAGGCTTTTTGTCTTAATTTAAAAAAGTTACAGTAGCTGCTCACTCCCTGGGAGAGCTGCCCATTTCTGGCTCCCCTTTGGCTGCATTCAGCCCAAGAGCTGCTCCCACTTCTTCTGACCCCCATTCCTGCCTCTCACCCCCTCCCAGACCCCACCCTGCTCACTGCAACTTGGGCCCCAGGCAGCTGCAGGCCTGGGACAGCGCAAGGCTGCAATGCCCATGCGTGTGGCACAAATGAAGTCAGTTGCCTCCGCCTGACACCCTCCCACCCCTACCCCGACATTTGGTCTCCCTCTTCCCTCTCCCTAGCAACAGCCCTAAAGGGCAAAAAGAGGCCCAGAGCTGTGGGTCACCCTCCCCACCGCGTTGGGGCATGGCCTGAGGGCCCCTCCCCCGGCTTTCTCCTGGAAACAGCCCAGGACTGGGCAGACCCAGAATCTCCCCCACACACTGGCAGACCCCGAGCTCGTGGGGTGGCTCTGTCCCCAGGGGCCCAGCCAGTTCTGGGGAGCCCTTGGGCTCCCCAGGGAAGGGGAGTTTGGGCAGGGAGGGGGACGAGAAAAACGCCATAAAAAAAAGTTAAATATTTTAAAAATATATATTTATAGATTTGTTTTCACTTCGTCTCCTCAAATAAAAAGTTCAAAATCAACTTTAAGTAAAGCAGCTGGGAGGAGAGGGGGGAAGACAAGGGGGAGAAGGGAACGCTGGTGGTTCCCTCCAACCCAGGATCCCCTGGAGGTCCAAGGGGAGCGGCAAGGCAGGGCAGGCAGCCCCAGGAACCTGCCCAGTGCACAGGCCCAGCTACTCAGGAACTGAAGGGGCAGAGGGCAGCAGTGTGAGGGAAGAAGCCCCTGTCTCCCCAGCTGGCCCCCTGAGGGGCAGGGGCAGGGCTCTTTTGACCCAGCCTGTGGCAGACACAGGGCTGACCTGGGGTCAGCAAGGAGGCTGGCAAGAGGGCCCCAACTGCTTCCTCAGAGGAGGACACAGTGCCCAGCCCCACAGAAGGCCTGTGTGTGGGGAGGCAGGGCACGGTCCCATTGGGTAAGCTAATACTTATGGCAAACATCGAGCCAAGCTGGCAAGGGGGTCCCAGGAAGGAGGACGGCCCCTCCAGCAACAGAAATGGGAGGTGGGGCGGGAAGAAGGGGAGGCTGAGGGAGGACGGGTGGAGGCAGGCAGGCCCATTTCTTTGGCTGGAGTGAGAGGGCTCAGTCCTGTGGCTGCCCATTCCTCCTCCCCGCCTCCCTCCTGCGGCCCGTCAACGTGTGTGTAAAGAAAACGTGAAAAGGCAACAATAAATAAGTGGTGCCGTCCCTTGGGCCATCTGTCCAGGGCGGCGGGCGGATCATTCACTCTTGGTGCTGTGGGCGGTGTCCAGGTTCACCACCTGTAGCTCGGTGAGGTTGCTGCTGCTCCCGGCCTGCTGCCCTATCACAGCCATCTGGAGGGAAGGGGGTGAATGAGGAGAGGCAGGGACTGGCCAGCCAGCTCAGGCTCCCCTGGCTTCCCTGCCTGCCAACCACAGGCCTGAGCAGAAAAGCAGATGGGCTTCCAGGCTAGGGATTTTGGCTTTGATGAACTGGTAACAGGAGCCCCCAAGGTCAAGACAAAGAAGTGGCTATCTGGGATGGGGTGAAAGATATCCCTGCCTACCTGGTGGAGCTGAACTGCTGAAACAGGGATCTGTACTGTCCCAGATGATGCTGTCAGGAACACCTGGGGGACGCCACCTACATTGGAAAACCACAGGAGATACTCAAATTGTTTGTTGAAACTTCCAGATATTAGAGGAGTGGTGACAAATGCACAAGTGACCGGGGGAGTCTCAGATGTAAGAGCCCAAGGGAAAGGGTGCCAGTGTGTCTGAGGGTGCATGTGGGTGTGAGTGTTCAAGTGTGCATGGGTGTCCAAATGTGTATGTGAGCATCCAAGTCTGTGTTGTATTTGGGTAGAAATATTTGTAGGCATCAGTGCATACGTGTGTGTGCGCGTGTGTGTGTGTATAAGGAAGGAAACGGTCCTCCTTTCCTTAGCCCTGTTCCTCTACTCACCTGGCTCCTGGACCTGGCTGTGGGACACCTGCATGGTGGATGGTGCCTGGGAGAAGGCATTCAGCACGGTGAGGCTGCCATCACCCAGGCCTGAGGTGGGGGCATACATCACCGCATGCGGGCTAGGGTACATCATGTGGCCACCCACAGTTGTGGGCACGGATGACGTCATGATGGTGGCGGGCAGCGTCACTGGCAAACACAGACATGTGTCAGCTCGGCACTGGTCCCTACTGATATCTCCCATTCCGTCCCTAGGAATTCCAGGCCCCCAGAGTCCTCTTGCCATTTCCCAGGTCAGAAGCTAGACACGACTAGTCCTCTGCTCCATCATCAACTAAGAAAAGCCTATTTTTTCTTGAACATGACAGCATCAATTTTAATTGTATCCTATCACATTGTAGTATTCAACTGTCTATCTGCTGAATTCTCTAAGTCCCAAATCTTGGGAAAAACAAAGATTATGACCGACCTACTCTCAGAAAACTCAGATACTCCCCTTTTAGGGAACTCTAACATCTTATTTTTTATGTTTTCATTCTCCTTCCTTCTTAATGCTCAGCTAACAAATTCATCTTTCAAACAGGCACTTCTCAAATGTTAATGTGCATTTTATAGGAATCTTGTTAAAACACAGACTCTGGGCCGGGCACAGTGGCTCACGCCTGTAATCCTAGCACTCTGAAAGGCCGAGGCAGGCGGATCATGAGGTCAGGAGATCGAGACCATCCTGGCTAACACAGTGAAACCCCGTCTCTACCAAAAATATAGACAAATTAGCTGGGCATGGTGGCGGCCACCTTTAAGTCCCAGCTCTCGGAAGGCTGAGGCAGGAGAATGGCATGAACCCGGGATGCAGAGCTTGTGGTGAGCCAAGATCGCGCCACTGCACTCCAGCCTGGGCAACAGAGCGAGAGTCCGTCTCGAAAAAAAAGAAAAAAACACAGACTCTGATTCAGTAGGTTTGGGGTAAGACTCAATATTCTGTATTTCCAACAAGCTCCCACGTAATGCTGGTGTTCCCAGTCCACAGGCCACACTTTGAGTAATAAGGTTATAAATAATAAGAACTTAAAATTAACCTTATTTTCAGAGTATCTCATCATTTCTGAAATGTCTAGAGATTCCTGAGGGTAACTGTGGCTACTCAAAACCTGTAAGACCCTCACACAAAGAGAAAACTGCTCTCTAAGTCCTTCCTGAAAATTAAGCAAACGTGTCTTTGAGCAAGTAACTTCTTATTTCTAGGCCTCAGCCTCCTCATCTGAATGAGGAGGTAGCATCAATGGTCCCTAATTTTCTCCTGGAATCCACAGCCCACTGCAGGGCGGGATTCAAAACTCAGTCATCCTCACCTGACTTTCCCATAATTATTAGGCCAAAAGCCTCAATCTCCACTTTAAGAAATCCCTTGACTTTAGTTATAAGAGGGTTACTGTCGGGTACCTACTGCTAGGCCGCGTGGGGGAAGGCAGGGAGGGAGGGTGACAGGGCTGCAAGCTATACCTGTCCCGCTGGAGGAGGTCTGCGTGAGGTCTGTGCTGCTGTCACGGGAGGGAGACGCCTGCTGTGGGGCCTGGTGCACTTGAATGGCCTGCACTGGGACCTGCTGGGCCACTGCCCCACCTGTGAAACACAGAGTCTTATTTGTGCTCTGTCCCACCCAACTGCCACCTCCACCAAGTACCCACGGACACCCCAGTCCCAGGGTCTGGCACACTGGTCCCCAACTCCCATCACTATCTTTCCTGGAAGCCAAAGAGGCCCTTCATGCCCGAATCTCCCCTCTGGGGGCTTCCACACTCTGCTCTTGCCCATCCCTCCTCCTCCTGCCCTGGGCCTTGCCTCTCTTTTCTTCAGTTGACCCAAGAGCTGGCAATAACCCATCAAGGACATGATCTGCCTTCCAGTCAAGGCAGGAAGTGGTGAAACGTCTACTGCCCTGTGGCAATAGGGGCACGGGGCTGGGGTAGCTAGACAGGGCCAGAATATATGGTTGAAACTTACTGACAAGGACAGCAGGGGTCTCAGTGGGCAGAGGTATGCCTGCCAACGGGACATAAGAGGCTTCTCTCAGGCTCTGGCCCCTATTCACCTTCCTTCTGAGCAGGGAAAGAGGTTCTCTTGGTGCCAGCCCTAAACACATTCTTAGCATGCTTGATTTGCCCCAGAGAGGACGAATCTCTCCCTTCCCCTCGTGACTCACCAGGCATTAGGGTGAAGCTGGTAGGCAGCTGCATTAGGCCCCCAGAGGAGACAGGGCCACTGCCTGTACTCTTCAGCACAGTCCCATTGGCACTGCTGACAGCACTGGGGCTGACACTAGCAGACACTGGTGCCAGGTAGTTGGTGATGGGAAAGGAGGGGCCGCTGCTGACTTGCATGGTGGTAGAGGTGCTAGGTGCTGTTTGGATGGTAGAGGTTGTACCCGGCAGGTTGGTGACTGTGAACGCCGGCTTCAGTGTGTCCTATACCCAGAGTAAAGATGAAGCAATGAGCCTCTACCAGATCCTGCCTTTGCAGAAGTTTTGTGTGGACTGAGAACCCAGACTGAAACCAGTGAGCTTGGGTTCAAATCCCATCGCCACATTTACCTGATGCCTGACTCTTGGGTAAGTTATTGATATACTCAGCTACAGTTTTCTATCGGTAAAAGGAGAATAATACCTACCCCTTAGGTTGCTGTAAGGATTAAGTAGGTTAGCATACGTAAATCACTTAGAAAACAGTACCTGGCACATAAAAAAAATAATAAATATTTATTGCTCTTACGATGATGATTATCATTTTCATCATTATAATCCCCTGAGTCCTCTGCTCCAGTGGACTGTGGTAATCTCATTGGCTGGGGAGTCAGGATACCAAAGTCTGTTCCTAGCTCTCGTAATGACTATCTAAGTGACCCTCAAATAACCACTCCCCTTTTCTGAACCTCAGTTTTCTTCTTCTATAAGCATAAGGGGGCTGGGTTGCTATGTTTTCTTTAAGAGTTCTTCCAGTTGTAATTTGTCAGGCTTCTGAGATATGAACTGAGAGTTTCTCAGGGAACTTAGAGTTTGAGAGAGATCTTGAGGGTCTGGCAATGACACACTATATGTCAAACACCCAAGATGTAAACTACCAAAAGAATGTACTCATCCAACAAAATTTCCTGGGAATAAATGAGCCCTACTGTTATAAAAGTTTAAAAATTATTACAGATGATATGCCACTAAGAGAGCGGGAAGCCTACAGCACGGACTCTCTCCTCAGGAAGACTTCCTTCTTAGAAGGGGAAGGAGGAAACTGAGAACCAAGCCACCAAGCCCAGACCCCAACTGAGTCAACCAGAAGCTCAAAGGCTGGGGGGTGGGTCAGTACGAGACGTTTGCTAAGCAGCTGGGCCCAAGACCCTTGATTGGCGGAGGCGTTGCTAAGGCAAACAGTACCGCTTCCTCCCATTGGCCAGTCAGTTAAGTGCCACCCGGAAGGTGGAGCTCCCCAGACAGCAAGGGAGGAAGCCCCACCCCTTCTCCTTACCGGGAAAAGGAAGGGGGAGGAGTAACAGCGCAGGCATCCCTAGCAGCAGGCAAATGCGTTCTCTAACTGCCCAGGCCCCCAACACCCTGAAGGGGCAGGAGGCTGGCTTGTAAGGTAGTCCCCCGTGCAGTCAACCAGCCCGCCTGCTAAGAGTGCTGGGTTCTCAGGACCCCGGGACCAGAGTGCTCCCTTTCTACTCCCTGGCGACCCAGCCCAGAGGGCCGGGCTAAGCTACACCCCCGCCCCTAGCGGGGAGACAGCTGGCGGGAGGAATGCAAAGGCCCTGCCAGGCAGGCGGGCTGCGGGCGGGAGGCCGGCGTGGAGCCCGAGCCGGCCTTATATGGGCACGGAGGCCGCCCGCTTATCTAGGGGGCCGGTCTTCTATCAGGAAAGTGAGGATGGACACCTGTCCCCTAGGACAAGGGTCGTCAATCAGGATCCACTCCACATCAGTGGGTACCTATCCACCTGTCCTGGGCCAGAAAGAGAGAGGGACCCCCCTCCTTTCCCTCCTCTCACATAGGCAACCCAAACACACCTTGGTCTCCCCACTGCTGTCAGACTCCGACACCTGGTAGGTGAGATCTGTCTCTTCAAAGCCAGTGGCACTCATTCTCTGGTCTGTTGTGGGGTCTGAGCGGGGTGGAGAGTCTGGAGAGTTGAGGCAGGTCTGAATCAGTGCCTTGCCGGTCTCACTGGTGATCATGGGCTGCAGTTTTCGTGTGGCAAAGGTATACACATGGCCTGTCTCACTGGCCACCAGCAACAGCACCTGTGTCCCTGTCAGCGTAGACAGCTCATAGGCCTGAGGGGTGAGGACGGAGATGGGCAGGTCAGCAAACTTTTTATCTCTGCCTTCTTTGAGAAGTTGGAAAAAGAATTATACAGTGATGTCATTCCCCCATTCCCATAATGACCTTCGTCTCTAGTGACTCTGGGGGCAGGGTGTCCTATCAGGATCTCTGGAAGCAGCAAAACTACCAATGCTCCTCCTTTGAAGAGCATCCCCATTGACCTGAAGATACCACAAGCAAACAATAATAGCCCCTCAGTGATGGAACATATAACCTCAGGGGATACGGAAGGACTCAGCTATAGCTGCTCCCCGACGCAGCTTAGTGCCTGGAAAGTCCCGGAGCCTCAAACATTCTCACGGTCACAGGGACCAGGATGGATCCCTACCTATCACACTGGAATTTGTACATTAGTGATAAGGGACCACTTCAGCTCCAACTGTCCCATGTTTCTTTCCAGAAACTGCACAGGCTCCAACTTGTTGCCATAGCCTAGTTTCTCCTGTTGTTCTGTAATACTTTACTGCCCTTTTTACTTTGTCTTGGGAAGAAGGTTATGGAAGGGGAGAAGAGAATTTTCCTTCATTAATTACCTCCCTCCACAACCTTCTCCACTGATGATCAAGTGACAAGGGACATTGATACAACAGTGTCTGGAGTGAGGGGAGACGAGACCTAGATTAGCACTAAACATCCTGCCATGAGCCCAGGAAGGAGACCTTCAAGGATGGCCCCACAGATACCATACTCTCCCAACAAAGTTCTACGAACCACCTTGGAAGCAGCTCCGGTTTCTACATGGGACAGAAATAAACACCAGCCAGCGTTCCCAAGGATCTAGCTCCTTGTCTCCCAATTCTTCTGCTTTCATCCCTTCCCTTATCATCTACACCCCAAAATCACTCCTTTCCTCACCACTTTTCATTGGCTGGCAGAAGAGGAATTCCTAGGTACCTCTGCAAGCCCCCCTGATTTCCCCCAAACCCCATCCATGCATAGATTCTCCCTAGGGCTGGAAACCCCACTTGTCCTAAC
>NW_012118599.1:13827876-13829418 GCF_000951035.1 Colobus angolensis palliatus
GGGGCCGGGACCACGCGCTGGCGGCGGAGGGATCCCCCGACCCTTCCCCCCATATAAAGAGATACAATGTTTCCTTTTATGGCGAGGCCGCTCCTTATATGGTGAGCCCCAGCGCCCCCGCCCCATTGGTCCATGGTTCCGGCACCTCCGCTCCCCATTGGCCCGCAGGGGGGCGCTTATTTGCATAGACATACCGAACTCGTTCCTCTCCTCTCGCGTCAGACCGCGACTCCGAGAGGGGTGGAGCCGACGCCTCTTAAAGGAACCGGAGAGCAGGCGCGACTCCGCCTCCCTGAACCCGAGAATGATAGAACGATTTGGGAGGTACCCGCGGAGAAGCAGCCTGGGACTGGAGCGCAGTCTTGCGGAAGAGAGGGAGCAGCACTAGGAAATGGGCACCGGGACCGCTGGAGACAAACACTGGGGAAACCCCTGGGTAGATTGTGGGGTTTGCAGTAAATTAAAAAAATACAGCCCAAATTCCAAGGGAAGAGTGCAGGGATTGATTGGAGCATTTCCTCACGCCTTCCTAAAGGAGGCACAGTTATTAGCTGAGCGGAGGGAGCTTGGATCCCCGGTGTCCAGACTCGTAGCACCCCAGCCGCTCAGCTCTAACTTTTCCCCTCCCCCCAACTTCCCTTCCCTTTCCCTTGCTTTTGTAGGCGACGACACTTTCCCACCAGACTGGCTCGCGGGTCCTCATTCATCATCCTCTGCACTGGGGGGTCTTTGGCAGACATACAGCTGGAAAAGGCGGGTGGAGGGGAGGGCGAGAGACAGAGATCGGCCTCCCAGTCCCAAGGCGGGCAGGGAGGAGAGACGGAGATCGTTGAAGACTTTCAGCTGCAGGCTGGCCTGGGGGAGGGGGGCGTCCCGAGGATAAAGCCCACCCTACAGCCAGTGCAAAGACGGGAAATTGTGGCCCGACAGAAAGTTTAAGCAAGCAAGCACGCTCACGCACACACACGCACCTACACACCCTTCTCTGGAAAGCCTGTTGGAGAAAGAAAAAAAAAAGTTTCAGACAGGGTATCGCTCAGTCGCCCAACCTGGAGGGCAGTGGTGTGATCTGAGCTCATTGCAACCTCCGCCTCCCGGGTTCAAGCGATTCTTCCACCTCCGCCTCTCACGCAGCTGGGACCACAGGTGCGCGCCACCACTCTGGCCTAATTTTTGTATTTTTTGTAGAGATGGGGATTTGCCATGTTGCCCAGACTGGTCTCGAACTCCTGTCATCAAGCTATCCTTCACCCTCGGCTTCCCAAAGTGCCGGGATTATAGGCATGAACCACCGTGCCTGGCAGAAAAAAAAAAATTACTTAAAGAATAGAACTGGGGTGCTGCAAAGTAAGGTTCAAGCTCTGGGTCTGGATCTTTTCTCCAAAGCAGTGAAAATAGCATGGACTTTGCTGTTACTGAATTATTTAAATCTGGAATCTGCCTCTTGGTAAGTCCTGTGCCTGGAAACAAGTGACAAGTGATCTGATCTCTCCAAACGCAATATTCATCAATGTTGCTATCCATTCCATGAGATTTTTTTTT
>NW_012118599.1:13831013-13834035 GCF_000951035.1 Colobus angolensis palliatus
CAGGATGGTCTCGATCTCCTGACCTCGTGATCCGCCCGTCTCGGCCTCCCAAAGTGCTGGGATTACAGGCGTGAGCCACCGTGCCCGGCCTCAACTGCATTTCTTACTGCGAGTCACAATCCAAAAACTTTGAGAAATACTGAAATAAAATATGTGCAAGTGATCAGTAAAATATAGTGTGTATAGTGAATAAAATATAGTGTGTATTTTTTGTCATATAGAGATGAGGTCTCCCTATGTTGCCCAGGCTGGTCTCAAACTTCTGGGCTCAAGCGATTCTTGGCCTCCCAAAGTGCTGGGATTAAAGGCCTGAGCCACTGCGCCCAGCCCCCAATAGTTTTAAAGAGGTCACCCCTCCCCCCACTAATTTACTCTTTACAACAGGTACTTAAACATATGGAACGTGTTAGCCCAAGAGGAAGAACAGGTCAAACAGATAAATAGGTTCCAGAAGGGTTTTAGGGACCACAAATGATGCCTGGGGTCATGTTTTGTCTAAGCACCATAATATTACAGCCAAAGCCCTGGGATTTCATTCCCACCTGCCCTCTAAAGACCTTTTCATTTGAGTCCCCTAGTTTAGACACATGCAGGGGTGACATCCCTCAGCAGGGACAACTGCTCTCTGCCGCATCTATAGGGGAGCGTGTCTGGGAAAAACACAGTCCTTAGCATCCCTCCAAATAGGCTGCCCTCTCTCCAACTTCTCCCAACTCCTGGGTCATTGTGCACCAGTGTTAGTGTCACAGTTTCTCTGTCCGCTTGGGATGACCCATATTCATGTCCTTTGTCACCACAGGGAGTCAGGATGAGACTGATACTCACACTATCAGATTACTGCAGGTTCCAGAGCCAAAAGTATTGCTAGGGATAAAGTCAACTGTCTCACAGAGGTGTTTTATTTGGACCTTATAACATTTAAAAATCATGAGAGTTTACATAAAAATCTGAATATCTGGCCGGGTGTGGTGGCTCACATCTGTAATCCCAGCACTTTGGGAGGCTGAGGCGGGTGGATCACTTGAGGTCAGGAGTGCAAGACCAGCCTGGCCAACATGGCAAAAAGCCATCTCTACTAAAAAAAAAAACAAAAAATTAGCCAGGCATAGTGGCACACACCTGTAATCCCAGTTACATGACAGGCCGAGGCTCAACCTGGGAGGCAGAGGTTACAGTAAGCCGAGATGGGGCCACTGCACTCCAGCCTGGGCTACAGAGTGAGACTCCTTATCAAAAAAAAAAAAGAAAGAAAGAAAATCTGAATATCCGACCTCTCTCAAAAAAAATCAGAATTTTTGGTAACACTGGGCCT
The DNA here is from genome assembly GCF_000951035.1 of Colobus angolensis palliatus. Taxonomy (NCBI): domain Eukaryota; kingdom Metazoa; phylum Chordata; class Mammalia; order Primates; family Cercopithecidae; genus Colobus; species Colobus angolensis. The sequence goes on from NW_012118599.1 coordinate 13,832,326, forward strand.
AGGTACCCACTGGAGCACTATAACCTGGAGCTGATGACAGCCACAAAAGAGGCATCTGCTCTCCACTTTACCATAGACCCCACGCAGCCTATTGAGCCCAGGTAAGCTCCCGCCTGGCTGCTCTGAAATGTGAAGTTGAAATGTTCCTCCAAAAAGGCCTGATCAGAGTAGCCCCTTGCAACAGATGGGAGCTCATGTCCACCCCAGACCATGAAGGAACTCTGGAAGTGCATGGGAATTTCAGCCAGATCTCTCACACCACACAGATTCCACCCCAACCTTTCTTTCTTTCTTCTGATTTTTATCACCCAACTAATAACAAAACAAAAATTAAGGATTGCTTTTAAAAATTACTGTCATGGCTGGGTACAGTGATTCACACCTATAATCCCAGCACTTTTCTAGGTCAAGCTGGGAGGATCACTGGAGGCCAGGAGTTTGAGAGCAGCCTGGGCAACATACTGAGAATCCATCTTTTCAAAAACAAACAAACAGACAAAAAAACGCAGCCAGGCAAGGTGGCTCATGCCTGCCTGTAATCCTAGCACTTTGGGAGGCCTAGGTGGGTGGATCATCTGAGGTCAGGAGTTCAAGACCAGCTTGGCCAACATGGCAAAACCCCATCTCTACTAAAAATATAAAAATTAGGTGGGCCTGGTGGTGCATGCCTATAATCCCAGCTACTCAGCAGTCTGAGACACAGGAGAATCACTTGAATCTGGGGGGCAGAGATTGCAGTGAGCCAAGATCATACCACTTCACTCCAGCCTGGGTGAAGGAGTGAAACTCCATCTCAAAAAAAAAAAAAAAAAAAATGCTGGGGCACGGTGGCACACATCTGTAGTCCTAACTACTAAGGAGGCTGAGGCAGGAAGATCGCTTGAGCCCAGGCTGCAGTGAGCCGTGATGGCACCACTGCACTCAATCTGGATGAGAATAAGACCCTGTCTCAAAAACAGAAAAAAAAATACTATCAAAATATCCTAAATCTGTTTTCATTTGGAATTAACCTTTACCCAGGGATTTATCATTTTGCACAAAGGCAAAGAGGGTACCAATTGTGATGGCAGCATCAGAAGTAATGGAAAAGAATTTATGAGTCATTGTGCCCAGGAAAAGTCTGGAAAGCCACACATCAAACACTAATAGTGCTTACCTATGGAGAGTAGGGTTTGGGAGGACAGGGGTGTGTTTTTTTGCTTTATATAAGTACACCATGTGACTTCTTTGACCATCAATATGACTTTTATATTTTTATATTTTTCTTTTAAAATTAAGCAAAAATAGGTTGGGCGCGATGGCTCATGCCTGTAATCCCAGCACTTTGGGAGGTCGAGGCGAGTGGATCGCTTGAGGTCAGGAGTTTGAGACCACCCTGGCCAATATGGTGAAACCCTGTCTCTACTGAAAATACAAAAAAAAATTAGCTGGGTATGGTGGCAGGCACCTGTAATCCTAGCTTCTAGGGAGGCTGAGGCAGGAGAATCGTTTGAGCTCAGGAGGTGGAGGTTGCAGTGAGCCGAAATCAAGCCATTGCACTTCAGCCTGAGGGACAGAGCAAGATACCCTCTTAAAATAATAATAATAATAATAAAATTAAGCAAAAATAGGCTAGGTGTGGTGGCTCATGCCTGTAATCCCAGCACTTTGGGAGGCTGAGGCACGTGGATCGCTTGAGCTCAGGAATTTGAGACCAGCCTGGGCAACATG
>NW_012118599.1:13835168-13836886 GCF_000951035.1 Colobus angolensis palliatus
TGAAGAGGAAGGTGTGGCCAACAACGTTAGCTACTATGGCCTGCTCAAGGAAGAACAAGAGTTAGAAGAGGATTTAGTAATTAATGACTTTCCAGAGCAGTGCCTTTCAAATATTTCTGCATGCAACCCAGTCAGAAATCATTTTTATATTGCAACCTGTGGTCAATTAGATTATTGCTTCCAACTCTTCACACCTTCTGTTGGAATTATACATCAACATCCTAGCTGTGTGACTTTCCAGCATGTCCTACTGGTGTTGATGTTGGGTTTTACTGTGTGACTTGCTTTGGCTAATAAAATGTTAACAGACGTGTGTGTGTGTGTGTGTGTGTGTGTGTGTTTCAGAGATGGGGTCTGACTATTTTGCCCAGGTTGGAGTGTAGTGGCTATTCACAGGCACAATCATTGCACACTACAGCCTCAAACTCATGGGCTTAAAGCGAACGTCCTGCCTCAGCCTCCCAAGTAGCTGGGACTACAGGCACATGCCATGGTGCCAGCTCAGACTTGTGGTTTGAAATGTGCTTGCATGGTTTGGCTTGACCTCTTGCACTCTGCCACTGCGTAAGAACATGCTCTGGGTACCAGCAGACTAGACCTAAGCCAGACCTTCAGCCTGGCACCAAGCACAGCCAAAATCAGCCAACCCTCACCAACCTGCAGATACATGAGTCAGAAAAAAAAATCTTGTCAGCTAGTAAGATTTGGGGATTACTATGCAGTATCACCACCCAACAGTTAACTAACACACTATCCAATATACACATATATGCAGCAAATATAACAAAATTTTGTAAAACAATTCCCCTTAAAGTATACAATGTATGCTGACATGCCTATTATGTTTCTTTTTTCCCCTTTTTTTCATTTATAATGCTGGTTGCAACCCAGAGTTTGAAAAATACTGCACTAGAAAAAATTTCCCCACTTCAACACATCTGAAGGATGCAATGCATGGTGTATACTGGCGACTATGGCTCACTTACTAAGCTGTGTAACCATGGGCAAACTACCTGACTTCCCTTGAGACTCAGTTTCCTAATCTGTGAAATGGAAACAATCTTATCTGGTTAACAGAGTAGTTGGCAGAGATTAAATGAGATAAGGCATATTAAGTGACTAGTGCAGAGCAAGTCTTCAAAAACATTAGTTTTTCTTTTTCTTTTTTTTCTTTTGAGACAGGGTCTCACTCTGTCACCCAGCCTGGAGTGCAGTGGTGTGAACCTCCTGGGTTCAGGAGATCCTCTCTCTTCAGCCTCCAGAATAGCTGAGACCACGGGCATACTCCACTACACGCAGCTATTTTTTTAAATTTTATTTTATTTTATTTTATTTTTGAGATGGAGTCTCACTCTGTCGCCAGGCTGGAGTACAGTGGCATGATCTTGGCTCATTGTAACCTCCACCTCCCAGGTTCAAGCGATTCTCCTGCCTCAGCCTCCTGCGTAGCTGGGAATACAGATGCATGCACCATGCCCAGCTAAATTATATATATATATATTTTTTTAGTAGAGACCATGTTGGCCAGGATGGTCTCTATCTCTTGACCTCGTAAGTGCTGGGATTACAGGTGTGAGCCACTGCACCCGGCCCCACACCCAGCTAATTAAAACATTTTTTGTAGGCCGGGCTCAGTGGCTCAAGCCTGTAATCCCAGCACTTTGGGAGGCTGAGACGGGCGGATCACGAGGTCAGGAGATCGAGACCATCCTGGCTAA
>NW_012118599.1:13837921-13844331 GCF_000951035.1 Colobus angolensis palliatus
AGCCAGGATGGTCTCGATCTCCTGACCTCGTGATCCGCCCGTCTCGGCCTCCCAAAGTGCTGGGATTACAGGCTTGAGCCACCGCACCTGGCCACCTGGCTAATTTTTAAATTTTTTGTAGAGACAGGGTCTCACTATGTTGGCCAGGCTGGTCTCAAACTCCTGGGTCCAAGTAATCCTCCTGCCTCAGTCTCCCGAAGTGTTAAGATTACAGGTGTGAACCACCATGTCCAGCCTGCTGTTATTTTTATTATTCAGAAGTTTGGTGAGGAGTAAACGAACTAGAGCAGTTTTGGAGTTCAGGACTCGTTTCTTTTGGATGGTGAACCAGGTTGAAGTTACTGGAATGAGGCAGAGGATAAATGATGACACAAGATCCAGGCATTAAGCACCATTTCTCTGCTTAGTTCTACCTACTTCGCTTCCCTCCTAGGGTCTTGAAAGGCCTCAGAGACCTGAGTCTGTCACTAACTCCTTCTCCAATCCTACTCTAACTTGCTCCCCTTCACACTTATAACCTCCCCATCTGAGCTCAAGCATTAGGCCCATCTAGGTGACAGTCAGAGGGCTGCATAGAGTTGTACAGACAACAGGTGATCTTGCCTCCTTCATGCCTGCATGTTCACCTGCCCTGCAAACTGGAGAGAAGAACCAGTATCCACCGGTTCATCCTGTCCAAGTCCCACCAGACTCCATGAAGGCACACGGCCCTTTTTTTTTTCTTTTTTTTTTTTTTTTTTGAGACAGAGTCTCGCTCTGTCTCTCAGGCTGGACTGCAGTGGTGTGATCTTGGCTCAATGCAGCCTATGCCTCCTGGGTTCAAGCGATTCTCCTGCCTTGCAATTCTCCTGCCTCAGCCTCCCAAGTAGCTGGGATTACAGGCACCTGCCACCATGCCCAGCTTTTTTGTATTTTCAGTAGAGACAGGGGTTTCGCCTTTTTGGCCAGGCTGGTCTCAAACTCCTGACGTCAGGCGATCCACTAGCCTTAGCCTCCCAAAGTGCTGGGATTACAGACATGAGCCACCGCACCCGGCCCCCACACGGCCCTTTCTGATCAGTGGGGGAAGAAGGAACATCTTCCACGAGCAAGAGCAGAAAATGAATCTCAGAAACAGGTTGTAAAAAAGGCTTCTTTATTGAGAGCAGCGAGTGTAAAAACAAAAACAAAAACAAAACAAAAACAAAACAAACAAAAAACAACAACAATAAAAGTGTGGGGTAAGGGTGGCCCGTCCTCCTCATCTCCTCCAGGGCCCACCCCTACCTCCCATGCCCACCCACCCCACGCTGCAATTACATATAAAAGCCGCCCATGGTGCATACAAAAAGGGCGGGTTATATAGTGTCAAAAGCTCCTGAAAACTCCTTCATCTGCCAGGCACTTAGGATGAGGAAAGGAGAGAAGGGTGGGGAAGACATGGGTCTGGGTCGGTGTGCACAAGCCCACAGTGTGGAGGACTCACTTGCTGTGTCCTCCTCAGTCCTGGTCTAGACCCCCAAGTGGGACCCGTGGGCCAAGAGACTCATTAACCCTGTGTGCTCAGAACTTGAGAATATTAAGGAACTCCCCCCAAACCCAGCTCATCCCAAGCCTAGCCCTCCCCAGGCAAAGTTGGCAGATGAGTGGCAGAGTTGGACCTGGTCAAGGGGAGTAGTTGAAGGCCAGAAATTGGGGTTACCTGCGGTACCCACACTGTCCCTGATAGGGGAAGAGGTGGCAGGGAAAACTGCCCAGCTCAAAGCCCTAGTTGCCCAGTTTGGGTCCAAGTCAGCCTCCCAAAGGATAAGGGTGAGGAAGAGGAGGAAAGGCCAGGCCCTGCTCAGACCTCAGCAATGCCTGTTGCACTAGGGCACGAGCCTCAGGGCCCAGGAGGACAGGGATCTTGCCCATCATGCTGCGAGCTCCCCTTTAGAGATGCCCTCCCCTGCCCACGCCATCCTGAGGCACAGCCCGCCGGGCTCCCTCCTCACAGCTTGCTGTCCACGGGGCTGTCTCCCAGGGTGCTGGCAATCTCGCTGAAGGAGGGCCGATCCTTGGGGCTGAGGGCCCAGCAGCGCTGCATCAGCCGATAGAGCTTGGAAGGGCAGCCCTCAGGCTGAGGAAGTCTAGCCTTCCCAGCCTGCAAATCTATAGGGAAGACAGCAGGTGTAGCGTTGGACAAAACATTCAACAACTTGTTCAACACTTTGTGGAGCTTGCAGTTCATACAAGCAGCCACCCAAGGATGCCTCTGAGGCAATGCTGGCCAGTAGTAGGTGGGTACTTGCAACGGAAAAAGATGACTCCCTTGGCCCTGCTCACTCTGGCTGGTAAGACGGGGTCCACGCACAGGAGCTGAAGTGGGTCGGCAGACAGGCATCAGAGTGGCTGGAGTGGGCACTGGGGGCAAAAGCTATCTACCAACAATATAGAAGTATTGCAGTATTTCTGGCCAGGTATGATGGCTCACGCCTGTAATCCCAGCACTTTGGGAGGCCGAGGCGGGTGGACCACGAGGTCAGGAGTTTGAGACCAGCCTGACCAACATGGTGAAGCACCCCCGTCTCTACTAAAAATACAAAAATTAGCTGGGCATGGAGGCGCGTGCCTGTAATCCCAGCTACTAGGGAGTCTGGGGCAGGAAAATTGCTTGAACCCAGGAGGTGGAAGTTTCAGTGAGCGGAGATCACACCACTGTACTCTAGCCTGGGTGACACGGCAACACTCCGTTTCAAAAAAAAAAAAAAGTATTGCAGTATTTTAACAACCAGAGTGGTCATATCTGTGTGCCTGCTCAGTAGCAGCCCTGAGAGGGGAGGTAGGCAGAACCGACCCTGGGGCCCTGAGCAGGCTCCATCTGGGGCCCATCTGGAATCATCCCCTAGCAGTGTGGCTGCCTACCTGCCAGCACTTCATCATCTGCCTGCCCACCATGGGGCATCTCTCCATGTGTAAACACTTCCCACATCAGCACACCGAAGGCCCAGACATCAGACTTGGTAGAGAAGTCACCCTCCAGGATGGCCTCAGGGGACATCCAGCGCAGCGGCACCCAGGCCTGGCGGAAGTGGTAGTACTCACTGCAGGAGAGAAGCAACCCAGGGGTGAGGTGGGGTGGGGAGCGTGGCCTGGCACTGCAGCCTCATCCCCCCCATCTGGAACTCGTCCCCAAGCCAGGGCCCAGCCCTTCTACACACAGACACCAAGAAATTGGTCACATGTATGCTGAGCATGGGAGTACACTAGACAAAATCTGGAGGTAACCACATGGGGTTTGATGGTTAAAAAATTCCATTAAGAATCAAACTTTGCCTAAATGTTAACAGAAAAGTTAATAGTCATACATACTTTCTATATTGGTTGTAAAAATATAAAAACTAAAAACTGTTAAATGGAAAGAGCTTTATTAGTGATAAACCAATCCTCACTACAGCTATAGTCAGACAAATGGGGGTGACCTGGAACCAGGGGGACTTGAGGGGATGTTCCCGGCAGTGCTGCAGAGCCCACATAGGCTGCCTAGAGCAAGCTCTGGCAGGGGGGCTGAGGCATAAGTCTCAGACTTTGAAATAATAATGACTGAATTCAGGAAGTTACAGAGGGAGCCATATAAATCCTTATCATATTTGCCTATTTTTTTAAAAATATTTATTTATTTATTTATTTATTTAATCACTAGAGATATTTTACAACCACCAAGGGAGTGCACTGGGAGGGAACCCTGCTGCACCCTTAGAAAAAGGATGAGAAAGCTCTTTCCTATCCCAGGCCCTCCAGCTTTGGACTAAGCAGGGACTAAACCCTTTCCCACCACCACCCCAAACTATCTGTCCTCTGCCCCTCACCCTCTGGGAAAAAATGGGGAGCCCCCACCCCACACATGCCCTTCTACCTGTTGTACACATCCTTGCTGAGGCCCAGAGCAGACACCTTCACTTGTCTCTGGGCGCTGACCAGGCAGTTACGTGCAGCCAAGTCCTTATGCACAAAGCGGTTGTTGGACAGGTGCTCCATGCCCAGGGCTACCTGGGTGCACAGGGCCACCTGGAGAGATAAAGGGGCCTGTCAGAGCAGCCCAGGACTAGGCGTCAAGCTGACCACCCTCAACACAACCCTTGGTAGGGTTTCAACGCTCTTGGTGTTCTGCGTAGGAAGCCCAGAAGCACAATAGCCGCATCTTCCTTCTCTGTAAAATGGGGATAATAACCATACCTGCCTTCCTGGGTTGTTAGAAGACTGAATTAAGCAAATTAAAGTGTCTGACACCATGCTAACACACAGCAAGTGCCAGATTAAGTGAGTGTCACATGGGCCTAGGGACACACACATAGCAACAATCTGTCCAGTGAAAAATGAGTGGGCAGAAATCATAGCTGGTATTTTTTATTTTCAAGTGACAGGGTCTCGCTTGTCACCCAGGCTAGAGTGCAGTGACACGATCACAGCTCACTGTAGCCTCTAAATTCCTGGGCTCAAGCAATGCTCCAACCTCAGCGTTCCAAGTAGCTAGGACTACAGGTGTCCATCACCATGCCCGGCTGTCACTCTGTCGCCCAGGCTGGAGTGCAGTGGCATGATCTCAGCTCACTGCAACCTCCGCCTCCCAGGTTCCAGTGACTCTCATGCCTCAGCCTTCCAAGCAGCTGGGATTACAGGTGCCCACCACGACACCCAGCTAATTTTTGTATTTTTAGTAGAGACAAGGTTTCACCATGTTGGTCAGGCTGGTCTTGAACTCCTGACCTCAAGTGATCAGGCTGTCTCAGCCTCCCAAAGTGCTGGGATTACAGGCATGAGCCACCGCACCCAGCCTCAGACTTTAATTCTAATGCCAATGGGTTGTTTCCAGTTTGGGGCTATTCCGAACAGTGCTATTATGAACACTTTTATAAGTGTACACATGTATGAGTTTCTCTAAGAGACCTAAGAGGAAGTCTAGAATATGAATATCTCTAGCTATACAAAATAATGCCCAACTCTTTTCCAAAGTGTAAGAGAGTTGGGGAGATTTTTCATTCACTAATACTCTTTGTTGAATTTTGAGCCAATGTGAATATATTATACACTATACATGAAATGTTAACTAAACTACAATAACTTTTTTTGTTTTTTTTTTTTTAGATGGAGTGTTGCTCTATTGCCAGGCTGGAGTGCAGTGGCGTGATCTTGGCTCACTGCAATCTCCCCGTCCCAGGTTCAAGCGATTCTCGTGCCTCAGCTTCTCGAGTAGCTTGGATTACAGTCACGTACTACCACGCCCAGCTAATTTTTGTATTTTTTCTAGTAGAAACGACGTTTCACCATGTTGGCCAGGCTGCTCTTGAACTCCTAACCTCGTGATACACCCGCCTCGGCCTCCCAAAGCGCTGGGATTATAGGCGTGAGCCACCGCGCCCGGCCACATTAACATTTCAAAAGTATATATGAATGCACTGAACAAATATAAATTGAAGCCAGGCACCTGCAGTCCCAGCTACTCAAGAGGGTGAGGTGGGAGAATTGCTTGAGCCCAGGAGTTCAAAGCCAGCCTGGGCAACACTGAGATCCTATCTCTTTTTTTAAAAAAATTGAGTATCTACCACGTGCCATATACAGTGGGTGCTGGTGGAACATAACAGGGCTGGCCGAAGCAGGGCTCTTGATGGGGGGCTGCAGCCAGGTCACTTAGTGCAAATAAGAAACCACCCATTCACAGAGAAGGGGAAGGGCCATTTGGTGGGCACCGGCCTTGTGGGCACACAAGGCCAGCTGCCTCTCCCCACACGTGCTCTGTGAGGCAGGGCTCAGCCTTGGCTTCTTCGAGGGGCCCATGGCGAGGCTAGTGCCAAAGCCTGGCACTTCCCTACCACTGCAGCCGCCTCTCTGGGTCACATCACTGCTGATGGACTGTCTGCCCACCAGTTGGCACAGAGGTGGGACTGCTGGCTACTGAGCTGGCCCTTCAGCATCCCTGGCTAGCTCAGAGCAGCTTTTCCTGCCTGGCTCCCAGAGGTCACAAGAAGGCCAGCAGGGGTGCCAAGCCGAAATGCTACGAGGGGACACTCCAAAGACACCTCTTCTCGGTTTTCTTGGGCACTGGCCAGTGACATCCCTGTGGGCCCCACTGCCTCCACTGGTGGTTTGCTAACTATGGTCACAATCTGTATGTCATGAAACCAAATTAGGGAATCTTAGCCACCATTAAAGAAAAAAAAAAAGGGAATAGAAAATAGAGTGCATCACAATAAGAACATCATTCATGAAATGTTTTCATCTTAAAAATATAGGGCTGGTCACGGTGGCTCACCTGTAATCCCAGCACTTTGGGAGGCCGAGGTGGGTGGATCACGAGGTCAGGAGTTCGAGACCAGCCTGACCAACACGGTGAAACCCCATCTCTACTAAAAATACAAAAATTAGCTTGGCGTGGTGGCGGGCGCCTGTAATCC
>NW_012118599.1:13844859-13847225 GCF_000951035.1 Colobus angolensis palliatus
CTCCAGCCTGGGCGACAGAGCGAGACTCCGTCTCAAAAAAAAAAAAAAGTCTAAATCTGTGCTGTCCTATACAGTAGCCACTAAACCCATGTGGCTATTTAAATTTAATTAAAACTTTTTTGTTTTTGTGTTTTGAGAGACAGGGTGTCTATTGCCTAGGCTGGAGTGCAGTGGTGCAATCACAGTTCACTGCATCTTCAACCTCCCAGGCTCAAGTGATCCTCCCACCTCAGCCTCCATAGTAGCTGGAACTATTGGCATACACCACCATGCCTGGCTAATTTTGTTTATTTATTTATTTAGAGACTGAGTCTTGCTCTGTCACTCAGGCTGGAGTGCAGTGGCACTATCTAGGCTCACTGCAACCTCCGCCTCCCGGGTTCCAGTGATCCTCCTGGAATTACAGGTACCCACTACCATGCACAGCTAATTTTTTTATTTTTAGTAGAGACGGGGTTTCACCATTTTGGCCAGGCTGGTCTTGAACTGCCCTTAAGTGATCCCCCTGCCTCGGCCTCCCAAAGTGCTGGATTACAGGCATCAGCCACCATGCCCAGCCTATTTTTATTTTTTAGAGACAGTCTCACTTTGTTGCCTAGGCTGGTCTCAAACTCCCGGCCCAAGCAATCCTTCCCCCTTGGCCTCCCAAAGTGCTGGGATTACAGATATGAGGCACTGCACCTGGCTTTAAGTTAATTAAAACTCAGTAACGTTTAAAATTCAATTCTGGTTGGCATAATAGCTCATGCTGGCCTGTAATTCCAGCGGTTTGAGAAGCTGATGTGGGAGGATTGATTGAGCCCAGGAGTTTGAGACAAGCCTAGACAACATAGTGAGACCCCATCTCTACAAAAAATTTAAAAATTAGACAGGTGTGGTGGTGGGTGCCTGTAGTCTCAGCTACTCAGGAGGCTGAAGTGAGAGGATCACTTGGGCCCCTGAGGTCGAGGTGGCAGTGAGCCATGACTGCACCACTGCATTCCAGCCTCGGTGACGGAATGAGACCCTGTCTTAAAAAATAAAATACAGGCCGAGTTGGTGGCTCATGCCTGTAATCCCAGCACTTCGGGAGGCCAAGAGGGGTGGATCATGAGGTCAGGAGATTGAGATCATCTTGCCTAACACATGGTGAAACCCCATCTCTACTAAAAATACAAAAAAATTATCTGGGCGTGGTGGCGGGCGCCTGTAGTCCCAGCTACTCAGGAGGCTGAGGCAGGAGAATAGCATGAACGCGGAAGGCGGAGCTTGCAGTGAGCCGAAATCACGCCACTGCACTCCAGCCTGGGCAACAGAGCGAGACTCCAGCTCAAAAAAAAAAATAAATAAATAAAAATAAATAAATAAATAAATAATAAATAAATAAATAAATAAATAAATTAAATTAAATAAATTCAGGCCAGGTGTGGTGGCTCACGCCCGTAATCCCAGCACGTTGGGAGGCCGAGGCAAGTGGATCACTTGAGGTCAGGAGTTCGAGACCAGCCTGGCCAACGTGGTGAAACCCCATCTCTACTAAAATTACAAAAAATAGCCAGGTGTGGTGGCACGCACCTGTAATCCCAGCTACTCAGGGGGCCGAAGGCAGGAGAATCATTTGAACCTGGGAGGCGGAGGCTGCAGTAAGCCGAGGTCCTGCCACTGCACTCCAACCTGGTCGACAGGGTAAGACTCTGTCTCTAAAAAATAAATAAAACAAAACAAAACAAAATAAAAAAAAAAAAAATTCAGTTCTTCTGCTGCTCTAGCCAAATTCCAAGTGTACAGTTGCTATATGAAGCTAGTGACAACTGTACTGACCAGCACAGATATGGTACATTCCCATCATCGTCCTGATCAGTGCTGCCTGAGGCTCTAACAGGCAGCGTATTAATGCAGAGATGCTAAATGAATGATGTAATTAGAGTTGGGAAAAACCTCATCCAGACGGAGTCTCACTCTGTCGCCCAGGCAGGAGTGTAGTGGCACAGTCTCGGTTCACTGCAACTGCCGCCTCTCAAGTTCAAGCAATTCTTGTGCCTCAGCCTCCCAAGCAGCAGGACTACAGGCACGTGCCACCATGCCTGGCTAATTTTTGTATTTTTAGTAGAGACAGGGTTTCACCATGTTGGTCAGGCTGGTCTCCAACTGACCTTAAATGATCTGCCTGCCTTGGCCTCCTAAAGTGCTGGGATTATAGGCCTGAGCCACTGTGCCTGGCTACTTTTGGTACATTTCTTTATCAACAGTGAAGACACAAAATCTCAGGATAGCTTTCAGCTAAACGTGTAACCAGTGAGGAAGTTTAAAGAAGAGGGCGGGTGGGCTGGGAGCACTGGCTCTCGTCTGTAATCCCAGCACTTTGGGAGGCCGAGGTGGGCAGATCA
>NW_012118599.1:13851425-13853579 GCF_000951035.1 Colobus angolensis palliatus
TGGGAGGCGGAGGCTGCAGTGAGCCGAGATTGTGCCACTGCACCACCCAGGCTGGGTGACAGAGCAAGACTACATCTCAAAAAAAAAGCTGAGTCTACATCCCTAAAATAACCCCTGGAGCACCGTCCTCAGAATGCCCCACGTGCACTGGTGGTAAAGGGGCCGGGCCGCTTCAGTGGCCATCATGAACAGAGACAACTCCACTTCAGGTTTCAAAATCCCAGGGCATTGTCCAACCTTGCTTGATTCTCTGTAAGTGGCAGGCAAAGGTTTTGGTAACGTGCCTTCATCAGACTTGTGAGTCCCCTCGGCCTGCTCTCTCTGATCTGGCTCACAAGCTAAACAATCTGCTGCTAGTCAAGGTAAACAGAAGAGGGTGGACTTGGCATGGTAACTGACTTGCTATCTTTCCAGAGAGGTGGTGCTTCCGGAAATACTGGCTAAGCAAGGGCAGTAAAAGAGAATTCTGTTAGACTCAAGCCAATTAGGTGTTTCCTTAACGCTGGGCAAGATGCCATCAGATAGCCACTGGATTAATTCTCAAATACTGTTATAAAAGAGCCATTCTTTGGTAAGGATCAGACCCACTCCTTCCTTTCCAATTTTAACACCCCAGGGGTTTGCCCATGTTCTGGCTAACCCACTGTGATGCTACTGAGATCTTCTCACAAGAGGCCTTCTGTTTCCTGCCATGGCATCTGACTGCATAAAGTGTGGTCCACCAGGTGTGCTAAGCTGATCCTGCTTCTCATCGCGTCATTAATTCACAGGTGATCCGCGGAGCAATTACAAATTACAGCTCTCTGACATCATCTTATCAGCTACTCTAGACGGCATTACCTACCATTATGCCAACACCCAGGACCCATGTCTTTGATTTCTATCACTACCTCACTGCTCTCTTAAAATCCTCCTGAGGCCCCCCTCAGCCCACTCACACCCAATATGGCACGTTGGTTCCAACTTTAGCTGGCCAGGGAACACCCTGCCTACCACTCCACCTCCCTAGAATACTTAAGTTTTTCCCCTTCCGTTCTAGGTCCTAGGAGTATAAAGTGACAGGGCAGCTCCCTACATAATTAGCACGATAAAGTACCTACAAGTTTTAGTTCATCTTTCCCAAGAATTTTCATTTTCATGGAATCCCCAAAAGCAGTGCTTTTCAAACTGCTGATCGAGACCTACATGGGTCTCGAAACCAGTTTAGTGGATTGGGGAAAAAAAAAAAAAGGATAGAAAAGAGGCCGGGCACAGTGGCTCATGCGTGCAATCCCAGCACTTTGGGTGGCTGAGGCAGGAGGATTACTTGAACCCAGGAGTTCAAGACCAGCCTGGGCAACACTGCGAGACCCCCATCTCTACAAAAAAAATAAAAATAAATAGAAAGAGGACAGGATAGAAAACATCAACTGTTAGCCGGGCACGGTGGCTCACGCCTGTAATCCCAGCACTTTGGGAGGCCGAGGTGGGCGGATCATGAGGTCAGGAGATCAAAACCATTCTGGCTAACATGGTGAAATCCCGTCTCTATTAAAAAACAAAAAGTTAGCCAGGCGTGGTGGCAGGCACCTGTAGTCCCAGCTACTCGGGAGGCTGAGGCAAGAGAATGGCATAAACCCGGGAGGCAGAGCTTGCAGTGAGCCGAGATCTCGCCACTGCACTCCAGCCTGGGCAACAGAGCAAGACTCTGTCTGAAAAAAAAAAAAAAAGAAAAGAAAAGAAAGAAAACATCAAGCACATCAAACACAACGTTGTGAAAGTTTAATTTTAGTTACATGAGCCTGCATACTAGATCATGAGTAAAATGTGTTCCTTTTTTGTTATTGTTAAGTGATGTAGGTCTTGCTATGTCGCTCAGGCTGGCCTCAAACTCCTGGGCCCAAGGGATCCTCCGGCCTCAGCCTTCCAAGTAGCTGGGATTACAGGCATATACTACCGTACCATCTTAAAATGCATTTCCTAAAAGGGATTATAATCAAAAAGCATTTCAAAGCTACTAGTCTCCACCAGGGCTCCTTGAACTTTAATGAGCTTAGGAATCAGCTGGAGAGCTTGTTTGAAAAATTCAGGTCTTCAGACCTCACTCTTAAATACTCTAATTCCCTCCTTCTGAGTCATGGTCCAGAAATCTCCTTTTTTTTTTTTTTTTTTTTT
>NW_012118599.1:13854008-13862282 GCF_000951035.1 Colobus angolensis palliatus
AGGCACCTGCCACCATGCCTGGCTAATTTTTGTATTTTTAGCAGAGATGGAGTTTCACCATGTTGGCCAGGCTGGTCTCGAACTCCTGACCTCATGATCCACCTGCCTCGGCCTCCCAAAGTGCTGGGATTACAGGCGTAAGCCACTGCACCCTGCTTTTTTTTTAAAGCATCCTCTCTATGTAATGAAGAGTATTGTCCTTGGAGAGTGTAGAACCCAACTTATTAAAGCTCTCCTATCATATTTAAGACACTATGACAAAAAAAAAGTGTGAAAAAGATGTTTAGCAAAGATGGTGATGATTTGCAGTCAAATAGAGTGCCTTAGATCACGAGAAAGGTAACTGACTTCCTGTAAGCCTATGTCTCAACCCAGCCAGAGAATCCCACCTTGACTCCCCTGACTCCTGAAGCCATCCCCTTCCTGCCATTCAACTACTTCCTGTCCTTGCAAACTAAACTTAAATGGTTTTCTCTACTAGGAAAACTTCTTTGTTAACCACAACCATCTGTCCACCTGAAGGACATGGGTGTCTTCAACATCTCTTAATGCCTCCCACTTGCTTTCTGTTTTACCTCAAGTCTGTAAGGCACAGGTCATACTCATGTACCTAATCTCTCCGCTAGATCATAAGTGCCCCAAGGGCAAGATGCCTGTCCATTTTTTTTTTTCTTCTTTGAGACAGGATCGTGCTCTGTTGCCCAGGCTGGAGTGCAGTGCTGCAATCATGGTTCACCGCAGCCTCGACCTCCTGGGCTCCAGTAATTCTTCCTCCTCAGCCTCGCAAGTAGCTGGGACTACAAGCACGCCCCCGTGCCCGGTTAACTTTTTATTTGTTGTAGAGACAGGGTCTTGCTATGTTGCCCAGGTTGGTCTCAAACTCCTGAGCTGAAGCAATCCTCCTGCCTTAGCCTCCCACCGCACCTAGCTGATGCCTGTTTTAATTTTGCATTCCCAAGGGCCCTTGGGGCCACACTTGGCTCTGTGAGGATTCACTGGCTCTGTGAGTGTCCTAATTTGTGAGCTCTTCAGTCCTGAAATCTCACTTAGCTGGTGTAGCAAGTCCCATCCTGTGGCTTCTCCTCTATAGCCACTGTACACAGTTCCTGCAGCTTCATGGGGATGGAAGTAGGGGTGTGGTGTCAGGAGGCCAGGTCACTTGTCCTGTCTGGGTCTTAGTAAATTCACATGTAATAAGAGAGGGCCAGCCTGAAGGGCACAGAGCTGCTCCCCCAGAGAGACTGGGGGCAGCCAGGGTCCCATTCACCTGACTCATCTGCCAGCCATGCCTTTCTGTTTTGCCTCTAGAGTCGGTGACCTGGGACAGCCTAGCAGGCAAGGAATGGTCCCCTGGGAGAAAGGGCAGAGCCTTCTGCCTACCCTGCCCCGAGCTCTGATTTGGTTTATGAGGTCACTTCACTGCCAGCTTGGAAGCAGACTCCCCAGTCACATGGAAGGAAGTAGATCCATTTCAGAGGGGAGAGGAGGCGGCTGTGGACAAGAAGAACCTGAGGGAAGGAAGAAGGGGCCGGGCCACAGCAAGCCCCGGGCACTGGAAAGGTATGGACTGAGGTGGCAGGGGGTAGCAGGCAAGTTTTCCCTTCTTCACTATTTCAACCGAGGTCTGCTCCACCACCAGGGCCCCAGCCAGGGCTCTGTGCCCAGAGCAATCTCTGCACAGAAGGCAGGAGGAAAACTAGAAGGAAAGCCTGGGCAGCTACAACCCAAGGGAGAGGGCAAGATGCAAACCACAGAGGGGGAAACCCAGGCAGGCAGCCCATTCACAGAAGAGTCTTCTCCACTCAGAGCTGAAGAAACAAGCTCAGGCCCACACCCAGCCCAGCAGGCCCCTGCACTCAGACTGCTTGCTGCTTCTCCAGCTCAGAGCTCACTGCAGATGGGCAGGCGTCCTGCTCCAATGCAAGTTCCTGCCCAGGGGCAAGGTCCGAGGGTAGCTCTTCTCCGTGAAGCCAGCATGGCAATGCAAAGCCACTTCTAGGATACATGACCTGGGACAGGTCATACAACCTCATAAGCCTCAATGTCTTCATCCACAAAATGGGGATAGTAGTATATATTTCAGAGGACTACCATGATAATTACGGTAACACATGTGAAGTTCTTACCATAGGGCCTGGCTCATAGAGAGCCCTCAATAAATGGTGCCTCTGTTGCTCCCTGGGCACCCTCTCCCTCCCTCCTTCACTCCATCCTCACCTTCTGCTTGGTGCTGAGGGGCTGTGACTTCAATTTTTCATCCTTGCTCTTGGAAATCCTCAGGAACTGCTTGAGGTCTCCCTAAGGGAAAAGCCAGGCATCGTGCTCAGGTCAGTGCAGAGCCATTGGCTGTAAAGCCTCAGACAAAGCAGGTGCTCGCAGAATTCCTGCCTGGGGAGGCAGTGAGAAGGCCTAAGCTAGCCTGGGCCCCTTTCCTGGGGAAAGTTCACTGGGAGTACAGAACTTAAAAATATATAGGAGACGCCTCCTAGAGGCTCTGTCAGTCAGAAAGAGAGGAGAATTGGCATTTTTACCCCAAGGGGAACCTCCAGACAGGTGGGGCAGCAGAGCCCCTATCTTCAGTGAGCCAAGAGGAAAACAGTCCCCTACCCACTGTCCTCAAATATTCCAGAGAGGAAACCCTTGTCCTCTAGAGCTTTACAATTGAATAGAAACAAACAGAGGAGAACACCAGCAGCAGAAACATACATAAAGTATTCATAAGTACTTGTTTATTTGTTTTTAACTTTTTGTAGAGACAGAGTCTTGCTATGTTGACCAGGCTAGTCTCGGACTCCTGGTCTCAAGTGATCCCCCTGCCTCAGCTTCCCAAAGTGCTGGGATTACAAGTGTGAACCACTGTGCCCAGCTGCATAAGTACTTGTTAATGGAAAGATTGATAGGACTCCTGCCTGCTTTTGCCCCAGAGCTAGGGATTTGACAAGCAGCAGTTTGAGGACCATGGGGCGAGGGCCAGGACCAGCTGGGGAATGAAGAGGAAGGGGCAGCTCTGGGAACGATGCCCTGAGTGGAGAGGAGAAGGCTGGTGGCTGGGGTAACACTCATGTCACAAGTGGTGCTAGGAAGGAGGGAAGGAAAGTGGGTTCTGATATATTTATTCTCAAGTGGGGACAAGCTTTTGGGGAGGAAAAAATAACAAACCAAAGAAAACAGGAGTCAGAGAAGATGACCTGGAAGGCATCCCTGCAGTGTGACAGTGAGAAGTCCCAGAAGAATTTAGGACCAACCCCTCCCCCGAGATACAGATGGAAAGACTGGGTGCTGATAAAGGGAATGCAGGCATCCAAGAGCAGGGAAGGCAGAAGCTGAGCATCGCAAGGTGGGCAAGGTGTAACAGCAGGCAGGCGAGGTCTCGGCTGAGACCGCACAAGACAAGGTTTTCACGGTGCTCCAGCCCCTGACTCCCACCTTTGTAGGACACTGCCCTCCCTACCCGAGACCCCCGCGTCCGCTGCCAACAGCATACCAGGTCCACATATTCCAGCACCATGTAATGGGGCTCAGCCTCCCGGCAGAGCCCCAGGAGCCGCACCACGTTGGTGTGGTTCAGCTTCCCAAACATCTCCAACTCCCTCCGGAAGTCCAGCTGCTGCTGCTCGTCCTTGCTCTGCAGGCTCTTCACAAGTACCAGGGTCTCCGCCACTCCCTCCTCCAAGCCCTGAGCCTTTGCCAGGAACACCTCCCCAAACTCACTCTTTCCTGTGGGTACAGTCTGAGTCAGCCAATCACCTTCACCCGGGCAGAGGCAGCTCCTGACCTGGGGGAGGGGCCTAGCCTCTACTACAGTGGGGACTCACCCACCTGGGCTGGGCATGAGACCCGGTTCTGCTGTGACCCCCTCCCTCCGAAGGCTTCAGTGTCTCCAGCAGCAAAATAAAAGGGTTGAACTAATATTCAGCATTTTCCAAAGGGTGATTCGCATGAGAATTTTTGGTGGCTCATGGTAAACATGTCTTAATGTATGCTAGGAAGAAACTTAACTACAACAAACCCATGATTTCTCTTATTTTTTCCTACAACAAAGGTAACTTAGCTTTTCTGTTGTTGTCTGTTTTTTTAAAGAGTCAATTTAAATAAAACATCAAGTAAGTAATACTACAGGTAGTACACAGGAATGACAAAATCTGTACGAAAGGCAGTGAATAACAGGCTCTGGGGCCACACTGGGCTAGATCTCTATCTACACTTCCGTCCACCTCTAACATTCTAGGTTTCAGGGACTTCGGAACACTAGCCTGTACCCAGCCTCAAGACACAGCTGGTGACTTGCAGTTAGGCAGGGGCAGCTGTGTTCAAGGCAACATACCCAGAGTGGTGATGGGCTGCAGGCTGGACCGTGGGAAGTGCATCTTATCACTTGTGCTGTGGCGTTTGTTGGTGGCTGCGGGGCCAGAGCCCAAGCTGGTCAAGGCCACTTCCTCTTGGATCTCTGCTGAGGGCTGCCCGTTCTGCAAAGGCCCGCCTGGGCAGGAGGACAGGAGCGTCACGATGAGACCTGACACTCTGGCCACCACGGGGATTTCTGTTCCGTCCCCTGGTCTTCCACTCTTGCCAACTTGGGTCCAATTACAGTACTCCACATGAAGGGGCAAGCCCAAATGATAAAATGATGGGGCTGGGGCTGGGTGGGGGAGGTATGGGCATCCCCTAGGGTATGACCCCTTAGTGATGCACAGCTGATTACAACCTCTGAGATGGAGCCAACTGCAGACGTCTAATCTGAATCACTGGTCCCTGAACACTATAGCTACACATAAGGATTGTTGCTTTCATGGGGCCTCCTACTGGGCAAAGTCCTAAACAGGCACAAAGGGAAAATCACAATAATGGAGACCCAACCCCTGCTCCTGAACACCTGAGCTGATAGGAGAGACCCAGTAATGACCTCAGGGAGCTCCCAGTCCAGGGAAGTGGGGATAGGAGAAGGGAAGTAAACGGAAAGACTGCCCTTGGGGGAACTCTTAGACTCATGGGGGGAAACAAGACGTGCAACAGCAACATGTATACGTATACTAATGGTATCTGTGGTTTCCTGCTGGGAGGAGGAAACAGAAGGAAATCACAGGAAGCTGGTCCCAGGGGCTCCAATGAAGAAGTCTCAAGCCAGGCTGCTCAGAAGCCGAGGCCCTGGGAATCAGCCAACTCCAGGCTTCCCACTAGGGGTGTGGCAGCCCCACCTCCAGGATCCAGCAACAGCGGCTCGGTTTTCTGAGGGCTGGCGCTCTCCCCTCCGTGGCCGCGGGAGGGCGCTCAGCTCCTACACACGGGTACCACCTCCCCCTCCAGGGCCTCTCACCGTTGAGACATTCCATCTCTGGCTCCTCGCCCTCGGGCTGCTTCTGCAGCCGCTTGGCTTTGCAGCGCTTCTTGCAGTAGAACATGAGACCCAGCACGGCGATGATGTAGGCCACAGCGGCACCCACCGACAGCCCAATGGTCTGGATCATCTTGTAGGGGGGAGGGCTGCCAGGGCCCTCCGACTCCTCTGGCACAGGCTTGTCTGAGAGACACACAGATGGGTCTGGGCAGGCGCTGCTAAGCAAAACAAGCCCTGCTTCTCCACTAACTCCTCCCAGCCCCATCAACAGGACAACTTAACAGATGGCCCGGGAGGGTCACCACCTTCACTGGCTTTAACAAGGGCCAGCAGGTCCTCATGCCCCACTGAGGTCAAAGGAAGACTCTGAAGGAGATGAGGCCAGGGGTTCCCAAGCTGGTTCTGCATCGCAAGTCAAGGCAGGCGACATAGATACGCACACCTGTCAGGAAGCCACCACAAACCCACGCTATTTGTTAAGAAGCTTCCCGGCCGGGCGCGGTGACTCAAGCCTGTAATCCCAGCACTTTGGGAGGCCGAGGCAGGCGGATCACGAAGTCAGGAGATCGAGACCATCCTGGCTAACACAGTGAAACCCCATCTCTACTAAAAAATACAAAAAATTAGCTGGGCGTGGTGGCGGGTGCCTGTAGTCCCAGCTACTCGGGAGGCTGAGGCAGGAGAATTGCTTGAACCTGGGAGGCGGAGGTTGCAGTGAGCTGAGATCACGCCACTGCACTTCAGAAGCCTGGGCGACAGAGCAGACTCGTCTCAAAAAAAAAAAAAAAAAAAGAAGCTTCCCAAGGGACTTGATAATGTGAGCCAGGCCCCAGAGAACAACATTTGGGAGCTTCAGGTTTAGAATTCCAGGCACTGCCTGGCACAGAGCAGGTTTTTCAACGAACAGATCTGTAGAAGGGATCTGCTGGTCTAGGGACCTTTCAATGGCCCCCACCGAGGGGTCTCAAGAGGCACTGGGGGAATGAAGGGAGAGAGACCATGCAGGATCCCCCCACTGCCACACACACCCCAGTGGCTCCCACCAAGGGGCCTCCTCACTTCATTTTCATCCATTTAAACTTTCACATTATACTTTGGCTAGAAAAATAACTGCTGCCAAACCAAGAAAGTTTGAGAGCTTCTCATTTAAACCACCTTCACCTGTGGATGCAGAAACAAGTCCCCAGAGGAGAAATAAGTCTCCCAGGGGCACAGAGTTAAGTGCAGGGCCTTTCACTGGACCCATCATTCTCTCTGGGCCTCCTGGAGAAAAGAACTTTGTCCTACTGCATTCTGACCTGGTCCTCCTCCCCAGCCACCCAGAGATATGTGTGGCTGCTGCAGGAACCTGGGAGGCAGCATTGTAGGAAGAGAACACCCTCCCCTGCAACACACACACACACTCACCGACCATGGGATGTTAAATAAACGACAGCCCGGCTCTGAGCAAGGACTCTAAGACTGTGCAGTGGCATGGTGAGACAGCCGAATCCCCTCCTCTGCCACAAAAATGGCTTGTGTCATGTTCTGTACACAGGGGCTGACTGAGTACAAGGTGACAAATGTCTGGGTCCACCACTTCCTGTGCAGGACACCCCTCCCCAGCCCATACCCACGACATAGAGGGGGGCCTCCGTGTGCTTGATGTTGCAGCTGTTGCCTGCAATGCAGGTGTAGCGGCCTGAGTCCTCAGGGGCCACGTCGTGGATCACCAGGGAGCCATTCTGGAAGATGTGCATCCTGCCAGGGGAGAAGCCACAGCGCTGGCCAGCTCGCAGGGAGTGGGCACTGCAGGAGAGGAGGGGCTGGTATGGGAGGGAGGCGGCCCTACCTGGGTCCCAGCTTGGTGGGGTCCAGGATGCGGTCCTTGCCCTTCCACTGAATCAGTGGCTTAGGGTCCCCCTGGGCCTCACACTGCAGCAGGGCTGTGTGGCCCTGGTACACAGTCGTGCGCTCTGGCTCTACTTTGAAGGTGATAAAAACTGGAAGGAAAGAGACCAGCGAGGGGCAGGGAGGGGTGAGCCAAGGGGCTGGCAGGGTACATGGTGCTACCCCAAAGGGCCCTCCCAGCCCAAGGGCCCCTGCCACGGTCGCACCTGCCACAGTGAGCTGGACATGGGCACGAATCTGGCCCTGCGGCCCATTGGAGGCAATGCAAGTGTAGTTGCCAGCGTCATCTCGAGTCACCCGGGCAAAATGCAGGGTCCCAGCGTTGTCTGTCACCCACTCTGGGAGGCTGCTCCCATCTGCAGGAGTAACGAAGGGAAATTATGGAAAGGATCAGGGTTACACAGATGGCTGACAATGCCTTCAGTCCCTCAACTCGACTCCAAAACACACCATCGCTCCTGACCACCCACAGGCAAAGTCCAAACTCCTCAGCCAGGTGTTAGAAGCCCCCCATTATTTACCCCTCTTCCAATTCTTCAGTCTCACCTCTTCCTCCTATTGCCGTGTGACATTTCACTTCTGCCAAACCGGACTCTGGGCCCAGATTGGCTCTGTTCCTACCCCGCTGCCTGTCACTTCTCCCTCCTAGAGCCCATCCCCACTCTTTGCCATCCCAGGCTGTAGATCCATTTTGAGCCTCACCTCTCCTAGAAAGCTCCCCCAGACCTGAGCAGAGGTAGCCTACTTCCTCCTCAAAATCTACAACTCTACTCTCTCACTCTAAGTGGAAATGTCAAAATTGGTCCAACCTTTTTAAAAAACAATTTGGCAACTCACATCAAGGGCTATAAAAATGTTCATACCCCCTTTCATGCGTAATTATTCCAATTCTGGGAATCTTTCCCAAAGGAAATAAACCTAAATCCAGAAAAAAACTTTGGCTTAAAGATGTTTATTGCAGGCTGGGCGCGGTGGCTCAAGCCTGTAATCCCAGCACTTTGGGAGGCCGAGACGGGCGGATCACGAGGTCAGGAGATCAAGTCCATCCT
>NW_012118599.1:13863272-13865309 GCF_000951035.1 Colobus angolensis palliatus
AGACAGTCTTGCTCTGTCACCCAGGCAGGAATGCAGCGGCACGATCTTGGCTCACTGCAAACTCCGCCTCCTGGGTTCACGCCATTCTCCTGCCTCAGCCTCCCAAGTAGCTGGGACTACAGGCACCCGCCACGACACCCGGCTAATTTTTTGTATTTTTAATAGAGACGAGGTTTCACCGTGTTTGCCAGGATGGTCTTGATCTCCTGACCTCGTGATCCGCCCACCTCGGCCTCCCAAAGTGCTGGGATTACAGGCATGAGCCACCGCATCCAGCCAATTTTTTGTATTTTTAGTAGAGACGAGGTTTCACTGTGTTAGCCAGGATGGTCTCGATCTCATGACGTCATGACCCACCCACCTCAGCTTCCCAAAGTGCTGGGATTACAGGCGTGAGCCACCACACCCAGCCTCTCCCAGTATTTTCTAAAGGAGCCCATGTAACTTTTTTTCTTTTTTTTTTTTTTTTGAGTCAGAGTCTCACTCTGTCACCCAGACTCTAGTGCAATGGCATGATCACGGCCCACTGCAGCCTCTGCCTCCTGGGTTCAAGCGATTCTCCTGCTTCAGCCTCCTGAGTAGCTGGGATTGCAAGCATGTGCCACCACACCTGGCTAACTTCTGCATTTTTAGTAGAGATGGGGTTTCACCATGTTTGAGACCAGTTTGAGGCTGGCCTCAAACTCCTGGCCTCAAGTGAGCCACCCACCTCGGCTTCCCAAAGTGTTGGGATTACAGGCATGAGCCACTGTGCTCGGCCTCCATGTAATTTTTATGTTGGAAAAGATAAACGATGTTGGAAAGGGAGAAGGGAGGACTTTATAGCATTGTCTGGACCAATCCAATCACTTGTTGCCTTGAGTCATCTTCCATGTTGTCCAAGGCTGTAATCTGACCTCTTCTGTGTCTGGCTTTTTCCTTCCTAACTCAACTATACATCAGCCCTGCACTGCTTGTCTAATCTCCACATTTCTGGGCACAGTGTGGGGCACCCAGCTGGCCCTCAGGTATGCATCTGATCAGTGGACTGCCCTGCCTGCCCCCACCCTATGCCGGCACTGTACCCACCTGCCCGTTCCCACTTAATAGTGGGCTTCTCTCGGCCTGTGGCTGAGCAAGGCACCGTGGCCTCCTTGTCAAACTCCATGCACTGCTGCGGCTGGGGTGGTGGTGTGAACTTGAGCTTTTCTGTTTCAGCAGAGGGTGGGTGGAAAGAGGAGGAATTGGGGCTTCTGGAGAGGCTGTGGCCAGGCCTGCTGCTCCCTCCCCTTTCCTCTCCTGCCTAGCCGGGAAGGGTGCTCCCCCAAGACATGCCGGCTCACCCAGCACTTGGACACGGGCTTGCGCCTCGATGCTGCCAGCTGGGGTGCTGCTCACACAACGGTACCACGTCCCATCGTACACCTCCACGTTGTTGATGCGCAAGGTCCCATTCTTGAAGACCTCGAACCGTGAGTCCTGCAGCACAGGTGAGAGGCCTCAGAGCCTGAACCCATATCCACCTCTCCCTGGAGGCCACCTCCAGGGAAAGAGTGCTATGGAGGTGAGCACAGAAGAGGGCAGGTGGAGGGAAGGCCCCGCCCATCCAATAGTAACATTCTTCTTTCTCACCTCCGAGATGAGCATCTGGTTTCTGTACCAGACAACTGTGGGTTTTGGTGTGGCCTGGGTCAGGCAATGCAAGTAGCCGGGTTTGCCCTCCTCCAGCTGGCTGTCTTGGGGCTTCTTCAGCCAGGTGGGCACAGCTAGACGGACAGGAAGGAAACAGTGAAGGCTGCTTCACAGGTCTCCAAAACCAAAGGACCCAACTCCAAGAAATTCTACTACCATTCTAGGCCCTGAGTTCAGAAGCCCCATGCTACTCAGATGGCAGGAGTTTCCCTTTAAGGAAGACCCAGGTGCCAGCACCTTTTTTTTGTTTGTTTTTTTCTTTTAAGACAGGTTCTCAGGCCGGGCGCGGTGGCTCAAGCCTGTAATCCCAGCACTTTGGGAGGCCGAGACGGGCGGATCACGAGGTCAGGAGATCGAGACCATCCT
>NW_012118599.1:13865479-13870282 GCF_000951035.1 Colobus angolensis palliatus
GACAGAGCCAGACTCCGTCTCAAAAAAAAAAAGACAGGTTCTCACTCTGTCACCCAGGCTGGAGTACAGTGACACAGTTATGGCTCACTACAGTCTCAAACTCATAAGCTCAAGTGATTTTCCCACCTCAGCCTCCCAAATAGCTGGGACCACAGGTATGCACCACAATACTTGGCTAATTTTTGTATTTTCTGTAGTGATGAGGTCTTGCTATGTTGCCCAGGCTGGTCTCAAACTCCTGGTCTCAAGCAGTCCTCCCTCCTTGGCCTCCCAAAGTGCTAAGATTATAGGCGTGAGCCACCACGCCCGGCCACCAACATCTTTTGAACATTATCTTAGTTAATTGTCACATTAATTAACTTAGTTAACATTATCTTAGTTATAAATCCCCATGGTAGGCAGGGAACGGTGGCTCACACCTGTAATCCCAGCACTTTGGGAGGCGGAGGCGGGAGGGCTGCTATGAGACACTGCACTCTAGCCTGGGCAACAGAGTGAGACCCCCATCTCTAAAAAAACAAAAAAAAACCCAAGATATGTATTCTAACACCCATTTTACAGCTAAGAAAACAGATACTCAAAGAAGTAATAGTGGCTGGGTACAGTGGCTCACGCCTGTAATCCCAGCACTTTGGGAGGCCAAAGCGGGCAGATCATTTGAGGTCATGAGTTCAAAACCAGACTGGCCAACATAGTGAACTGAGATCACACCACTGCACTCCAGTCTGGGCAAAAGAGTGAGACTCTGTCTCAAATTAAAAAAAAAAAAAAAAAAAGAAGTAGTAATGGTGATGTGCTAATACCCAATAGCGATAGAATTTAAAACTCTCGTCTATGTGACTCCAAAACTCATGTTCTATCTTTTTTTTTTTTTTTTGAGACAGTCTTGCTCTGTCACCCAGGCAGGAATGCAGCGGCACGATCTTGGCTCACTGCAAACTCCGCCTCCTGGGTTCACGCCATTCTCCTGCCTTAGCCTCCCAAGTAGCTGGGACTACAGGAGCCTACCACCACACCCGGCTAATTTTTTGTATTTTTACAGACAGGGTTTCACCGTGTTAGCCAGGATGGTCTCGGTCTCCTGACCTCGCGATCCACCCATCTCGGCTTCCCAAAGTGCTGGGATTACAGGCGTGAGCCACCACGTCCGGCCCTTTGTTCCTATTATTATACCATAAAATGCCAAGGTGCAGTCCTCAGAAATCTGTTCTGTTTTAGTCACATTCACTCATCCAGTCCACAACCTTCAGTACAGTATGAATGGTTGGTTCCCAAAACTACATCCTGATTCCTGTAAATCCAATTGCCTACTGGAATTTCCAACTGGATATCCAACAGGCATCTCAAACTTTACGTGTGCTAAAGGGAGGACCTGACTTCCCCCAAAACCTGCTCACTCATTTTCCCTATCTCAGTCAATAGAACTATCCAGTCAATTAAGAAAGCCAAAAAGCTAGCCTTGTCTTCTCTCTATACCCCACCCCCATCACACTCATTCTACACAAACCCTATCTACTGGGGCTCCTAAATATATCCTGAATTTGACCACCTCACCCCCACTGCTACTGCCTCTGTTCAAGCTCCTTTCAGTATCTCCCCTAGACTATCACAGTCATCTACTAATGGGTCTCTTTGTTTATACTCTCGGTCCTAACATCCTAGTCTCAAAACAGCCAGAGTGATCTTCTGAAAAACCAGTCTTCCACTCAAAACCCTGCAAGGTCTTCCCATCCAATGTGGTGTGGTAGGCTGTTTGCAATGATAGTTATAATTCTCCCATCCCTTTCATCTCTTTGCAATGTGATGTTGACACTTTCCCATCAAGAGGTGGAGTTTATTTATTTCTGTGTGTGTGAGACAGGGTCTCACCTGTTACCCAGGCTGGCGTGCGGTCATGCCATTATGGCTCACTGTGGCCTCAGCCTCCCAGGTTCAAGCAACCCTCTCACCTCAGTCTCCCAAGTGGCTAGGACCACTGGCGTGTACCACCATGCCCAGCTAATTTTTTTTTTTTTTTTTAGTAGAGACAGGGTCTGGCCATGTTGCCCAGGCTGGTCTCAAACTCCTAGGCTCAAGCAATCCTTCCAACTTCACCTCCTAAAGTACTGGGATTGCAGCGTGAACCACTGCACTAGGTCACAGTATATTTTTATAGTCCCTGGAATCTGGGTGACCTGTGACTCCCCTTGTCCCAACAGAACACAGTGGTAGTGTTGCAGCTTCCACTTTTGCCCTCTCGGAACCCAGTCACCAGGTGAGGAAGCCTGGGCTAGCCTACGGGAGATGCCATGTGAGGAGAACTAAGGCACCCTGGTCAATACCCCCGGTCAACTGCCAGACAGGTGAGTGAGGCCACCAGGAACCAGCCAGCTCACCACAAACATGTGTACACCCAGCTGATAGCACACCAGGTGGACGAGCAGGCCCACCTGAACCTGTCCAGAGAATCATAAGCATATCAATGGCTGTTGTTTGTTGTTTCAAGTCACTACGGTTTTGGTTTTGTTTGAGACAGAGTCTTGCTCTGTCGCCCAGGCTGGAGTGCAGTGGTGCAATCTCGGCTCACTGCAACCTCCATCGCCTGGGTTCAAGCGATTCTCCTGCCTCAGTCTCCCAAGTAGCTGGGATTACAGGCATGTGCCACCATGCCTGGCTAATTTTTGTGGGGTTTTTTATTTCTTATTTTATTTTTAGACAGAGTGTCACTCTGTCGCCCAGGCTGGAGCGCAGTGGTGCAATCTCGGCTCACTGCAACCTCCGCCTCCACCACGTCCGGCTAATTTTTGTATTTTTAGTAGAGATGGGGTTTCAGCATGTTGCTCAGGCTGGTCTGAAATTCCTGACCTTGTGATCCACCCGCTCTGGCCTCCCAAAGTGCTGGGAATACAAGGCGTGAGCCACTGCGCTCAACCATTTTTGTATTTTTAGTAGAGACGGGGGTTTCACCATGTTGGCCAGGCTGGTCTCAAACTCCTGACCTCAAGTAACCCACCTGCCTTGGCCTCCCAAAGTGCCACCACAGTTTGAAGTGGTTTGCTATGTAGCAATGGATAACTGATGCCAAAGCCAAAGTCCTTACTAGGTTTTTACAAGACCTAGGTAATCCAGTTTCCACCTCTCAGGCAACTTCAACCCCTCTCACCATCGTTTATTCAACTCAAGCCACACAGGCGACAACTGTTCCTCCAACATACAAGGCCATCTCCATCTCAGGGCCTATCACATGGCTGGCTCCCTTCTTAATTTAAAGACCAGCTCAAATGCACCTTTTACAGAAGTCTTCCCTAAACTCCCTCTGGCCCTGCCCTTTCTCTATCACTTGCCCTATTTTATTTTTCTCTCTTGTTCTGCTGGCACCTAAAATTATATTTGTTCATTTGATAGTTTTTCTTACTGGCTTTGTCACCCCTACTAGAATATGAACTCCACAAGGAGAGGGGCTTCTGCCTGCTTTGTTCACAGTTGCATCCAGTACTGGGAACAGATCTAGCACAAGGAAGGTGCTTGACAAATCTCTATTGACTGACTGCATTCCCAGAGTTCTCCATCCTCTGGGATCTACCCTCTAACACCCAGCACCTGATCTGGCCCTGTTTGCATCACACACTCTCAAATGCCACAGGCCTCCTTCTCAGAGCATAGCAAGGGACACTGGCGTGGCTCAGTCAGTGTCAGCTTCAGTGAGCATCTGTGGAATGACTGATTAAAGCCAGTAGTTCCCAAACTTGAGCACACATGAAGTATCACCCAGAGCACTTGTTAAATACACACCTGCCTGGGTCCCACCCCTAGAGTCTGGGTTGGGAGCTGTGGAGTGGGGCCCCGAATTCTGCATGTTTTTCTTTTTTTTCAAGGCTCCAGCAATGTCCTAGACATTTTTTTGGAGACAGTCTTGCTGTCATCCAGGCTCCAGTACAGTACTGGGATCAGAGCTCACTGGAATCTCCAACTCCCAAGCTTATCCTCCAGCCTCAGCCTCCCAAATAGTTGGGACTATAGGTGTGTACCATCATACCTAGCTAAGTTTTTAAATTTCCGTAGATATAAGAGGTCTCACTATCTTGTCCAGCCTGGTCTCAAACTTCTGGGCTCAAGAGATCTTCCCATCTCAGCCTCCCAAAGCCTGGGATTATAGGTGTGAATCACTGCACCTGGCCTGCGTTTTAAAAAGTATTCCTAAGGAGGCCAGGCGCAGCAGCTCACGCCTGTAATCCCAGCACTTTGGGAGGCCAAGGCAGGTGGATCACTTGAGGTCAGGAGTTTGAGACCAGCCTGGCCAACAGGGTAAAACACTGCCTCTACTAAAAATACAAAAATTAGCTGGGTATGGTGGCACACACTTTTAAACCCAGCTACTTGGGAGGCTGAGGCATGAGAATCGCTTGAACCTGGGAGGCGGAGGTTGCAGTGAGCCAAGATCACGCCACCACACTCCAGCCTGGGGAACAGAGTGAGACTCCCTCTCAAATAAGAAAAGACAAAAAAAGAAAAAAAGTATCCCTAACGAAAGCAGGTGATTCTCAGACCTCAACTGGAGGAAGGCTTGACTGTGCATCTTGCCTTTGCACCTGCACTGTGAGTGTCCTGAGCACCTGTTACACGTGTGCTGTGATTCCCACCCAAATCACTGCCTGAGTGTGGGCGCATGTCTTCTAAGATTTCAGTATCCTAATGGGAACACTAGCATCACAACTTCACATTTACAAAGCCACTTTCCTGGCCGGGCGCGGTGGCTCAAGCCTGTAATCCCAGCACTTTGGGAGGCCGAGACGGGCGGATCATGAGGTCAGGAGATCGAGACCA
>NW_012118599.1:13871462-13895547 GCF_000951035.1 Colobus angolensis palliatus
GCCAGGATGGTCTCGATCTCCTGACCTCGTGATCCACCCGTCTCGGCCTCCCAAAGTGCTGGGATTACAGGCTTGAGCCACCGCGCCCGGCCTCGTTTGGCCTTTTCAACCACCTTGCGGGGTAGGTAGATTACTGGCTCCGTTTTATGGATGAGGAGACTGAACCCCAGTAAGGTGGGTGATTTGCTACCATCATCACTCTGTGCGTTGGGAGCACAGTGGGACCCAGGTCTCTAGACTCCTAGTCCATTGCTCTTTCCTCTGCACCTAGAGGACCGTTTTTCTGTGAGGACTGTCACTATTTCCTCCGGAGCACCCACCCTAACCCCTGTGCCTGGCTCTCTACTGTCTACTCCGACTCCCAGTAGTGAACTGATTTCCAAGCCTGCAGGGCCCAGAACCGAGAGGGCCTCAGGTGAGCACCAGGGAAGCCTCTGTCCATCACACCCAGATCTGCGTTCCCCTCCACCTCTCCTTGACCTTCAGAGCAAAGATGCTCACTGGCCACAGTGATGTTGACATCCTGTCTCCGCTGACCAGCCAGGTTGGCCGCGTGGCAGGTGTAGACACCAGCATCACTTTCAGCAATACTGGCCAACACCAGTTCGTGGCCCTTCTGGTAGACCCTGCCATGGGTGGGCAGTCGGACTCCTGCGTGCTCCCACCACACACTGGGCTCTGGCAGACCCTTGGGGGGAAGGCAGGTAACACGCTCCTCGCTGCCCGCTGTAAACACCCGTGGCTCAAATACAGGCATGTCTTCAATCTCTGCAAGGATATAAGTGGGAGGAATGGCCCGATTACTGTGGGTCTCAGGGTACATGATGTTCTCCCACAGCAAGCCTAGGCCCTTTTCCAGCACAAATCCTCCCCTGAAGCCCTCTGCATATCCTCCTCCTACCCCCAGCATCCGCTTCTTCCCCTGCCCTCCAAGCTGCTGAGTAAAAACAGGAGCCTAAATCTCTATGTGCCAAAAATGTTAAAGGCAGTCCCCACGTCAGCACCCCAGACCCAGAGACTCACCTGCTAGATGAAGTGTGGCCTCCAGGATGACAGGTGGGCCCCTCTGCCCCTGGCCGATGCAGCGGTAGACTCCTGCATTGCGTGGCCGGACCTGGGTCAGCAGCAGAGACCCGTTGGCAAATACTGTGGCTCTGCGAAGGTGTGGGGGGCTGCAGAGGGGAGAGTGCAATTTGGAGAAAGTGGCCAATAGGCCTACTTCTGAAAAGGAATGCAAGAGAACCCCTTTCCTGCAAAAGTTGGAAATGTAGTAAGGAATCGACCAGGAACAGGGCAGAAAGAAGGAAGTTGACACTCCACACTGGTGTGTGTGCCTGCATACACTTGCTCAGGTGTACGTGCAGGTGTGTGTTCCAACTACAAGAGATCAGCTCGGGAAGCGATGAGGCAAATGACAAGGCAGGTGAGAGACAGACTGATATGGTTTGGCTGTGTCCCCACTCAAATCTCATCTGAAATTGTAGCTCCCATAATTCCCACGTGTTGTGGGAGGGACCCAGTGGGAGGTAATTGAATCATGGGGGTAAGTCTTTCCCATGCTGTTCTCATGATCGTGAATAAGTCTCACGAGATCTGATGGTTTTAAAAAGAGGCGTTCCGGCCGGGCGCGGTGGCTCAAGCCTGTAATCCCAGCACTTTGGGAGGCCGAGACGGGCGGATCACGAGGTCAGGAGATCGAGACCATCCTGGCTAACATGGTGAAACCCCGTCTCTACTAAAAATAGAAAAAATTAGCCGGGCGAGGTGGCGGGCGCCTGTAGTCCCAGCTACTCGGGAGGCTGAGGCAGGAGAATGGCGGGAACCCGGGAGGCGGAGCTTGTAGTGAGCCGAGATCGCGCCACTGCACTCCAGCCTGGGCGACAGAGCGAGACTCCGTCTCAAAAAAAAAAAAGAAAAAAAAAAAAAGAGGCGTTCCCCTGCACAAGCTCTCTCTCCTTTGCCTGCTGCCATCCATGTAAGACATGACTTGGTCTTCCTTGCCTTCTGCCAAGATTGTGAGGCTTGCCCAGCCATGTAGAACTGCAAGTCCAATTAAACCTCTTTCTTTTGTAAATTGCCCAGTCTTGGGTATGTCTTTATCAGCAGCATTAAAATGGTCTAATACACAGAGTAACCACCATGTGCAACTGTCAAGACAGGGGAGCCACCATCCTGCAGGGCCACACTGATAGGGCACCCAGCTCCAGAGTCAGATACCCCTCAGCCATACCAGGCAGGCTACTGATGATGTCCTCAGGGCTGAAGCCAAGTGGCATCCAAGTCCCTAGCCTAGGAAGCCACACCCCCAAGGACCATGGTCATGTCTGATACTACAAAGGTGTTCTATGCTCTCCTAGGGTCCAGGCAAGAACAGAAGTCCCTGCAGTGGGGCTGGAACCTTCTAGAGGTATTTGCTTCCTCCAAAAAGTGTGTGTGTGTGTGTGTGTGTGTGTGTGTGTGAGATGTCTTTGCCATACTGGATCATGCTATCTAGACTGTGACCACCTGACTACCAGGTCTCTTGTGTCTCTCTCATCCCTGGGGTCTCTACCCTTCCATCCCAGACGACTCATGTAGGCAGTGGGGAGAGAGAAGTAGAACCACCACTAGCTCAGAGGGCCTTTGTGCAAACTGGAAAACAGCTCTTCCCAGAGACTCTTCCCTGTGTTAGACTCATCTTATAAAAGCAAAACATTCAACTGTGTCTGTTGGAAATTTGAAATAATACATGTCCAAATCTGTGATGTCTGTGATATGAACCGCACCCCCTTCTAGAGAATGCATGTGTGTGGTACATGATACTGGAATGTCTCCGGCCAGATGCCTTACCGACTGCGGTTAGTGACGGGAGTCTCATCCTCAAAGAGCCACTGCAGGCTCGGGGGTGGCTGGGCTGAGAACTGGCAATGGAACATGGCCTCCTCATTCCTTGCTACTATCACGTCCTGGGGTGCTAGCACCACCCTGGCAAAGCTTTCATCTGGAGAGGGAAAGATGGGGGAGCAGGCAGGCTGGGTGGTGAGGCCCTCCTGTACTTACCTCATCCCTTCTGCCCCCAACCCAGGCTCACCAGCAATGCTCAAGGTGAAGTTCTGACTGCTGCAGGCCTGGCCAAAAGCATTGTGGGCGCAGCAGGAATAGAGCCCACTATGCTCAGGACCAGCTGGCCGGAGCATCAGGTTCCGCTCCTTGCTGCTGACTGTGTTATTGCTCTGACCATCAGAAAGGGGAGTCCCATCTCGGAACCACTGGTAGGTGGGCCTGCAGGGCAGACACAGTCAGCAGTCGGGGGCAGGGGTACTCACTGGCCAGTGGAGAGGATACAGAATCAGAGAGTCAGGGCTAGACCTTTCAGTTTATACATGGAGAAATGGGCACTGGGGAGGGGAAGGGACTTGCATAAGGGCACACAGTAATTCTGATTCAGGGACAGAATCAAGTTGAGATTAGATCTCTCAGCTCTACACACAATATGGCCCACTCTTCAGGTCACCAGGGGCCGGTGTAGGGCAATATCTCGGGGGAGGCGGGGTGAAGAACACTGTGGTGATGGAAGGAGTGGTCACAGAATGGAGCGAGATAACATCTGCATAGAGTCCAGGATTTGGGGAGACATCCCTGTCTGGAATAACCCTCTCCCATTCCCACTTCCTTGACTCCTTACCGAGGGTGCCCATCAATGTGACAACGAAGTGTGACCTGGGTCTGT
The DNA here is from genome assembly GCF_000951035.1 of Colobus angolensis palliatus. Lineage (NCBI taxonomy): Eukaryota > Metazoa > Chordata > Mammalia > Primates > Cercopithecidae > Colobus > Colobus angolensis. The sequence continues at coordinate 13,875,172 of NW_012118599.1, forward strand.
GGCTGGATCTCAGCTTCTGAGGCTGGATGTTTCAGGACCACAGGACCTGCCTCAATCCCTGTAGCAGAGGCCATGGTTGCAGTGAGGGGCAGAGCAGGGCAAGGGCGGGAAGGCAGAGGGCAAGGAGGACAAGCAGGAAGCCGTGGAACCTCGAGGCTCTGTGCCAGCAGATACAAGGAAGCCCTGGAGGCTGAGGCTGGGGCTACAGGTACCAGATACTAAGTGCCTGCCTGGTCCCTGGCAGGTCAAGTCTGACACTTGGCCAAGGGCTCAGCCACCCTTTCCATTTGCACAAGCATGCAACAGATAAATGGGCCCCAGACTTGAAGGAAAAAATTTTTGGAAAAATGTAACTTTTAATTTCCTCTTATCCACATGAGCAAAAAGGGCTGATGATAAATGCATTCTGCCTGCCCCATTTAACTGGAAATGGGAGAAGCTGAAGCAAGGGAGGGGTCCTCCAGGCCTCAGACATTGAGGGTCTGACAAGGGGACTGGGCACAGCCCCCTGGCTCTCACATTTGATGTTGAAGGAGGCATTGGCACTGCGGGCTTCTTCTCCAGTGACATCATCCCGAGCCACACACTGGAAGGTGCCAGAGTCCTGCAGCCGGTCCACAGCCGCAAAGCTCAGGCTACTGCCCTGGGTGAAACGCCGTTCTGTGTCCTGGACAGGCGCCCCATCGAGCAGCCAGTACACATGTACCAGGCCCGGAGCCTCGACCTCACAGCGAAGCAGTGCCCGGCGCCCCTGCAGTGCATCCTGGGAGGACGGCTGCTTGATGAAGACGATGGCTGCCTGGGTACCTGTAGATGCGGACAGAGGAGAGGCAGGGTCAGCAGGAGCTAGCCTCTGTCCTAACACAGGCCACCCTGTGCATAGGAGGAAAGGGACTGTGTACACAGGAGGCATCCAATAAGTCCAGGTGTGAAAGATCATGATGCCACAATTGCAAGAGTCCCCTGAAAAATTTTTCTTTTTCTTTTTGAGATTTCTTTTTCTTTTTTCACTCGTCATCCAGGCTGGAATGTGGTAGGGCGATCTCAGCTCACTGCAACCTCCACCTCCTGGGTTCAAGTGATTCTTCTGCCTCAGTCTCCCAGGTAGCTGGGATTACAGGCATGAGCCACCATACCCGGCTAATTTTTGTATTTTTAGTAAAGACAGGGTTTCACCATGTTGGCCAGGCTGGTCTTGAACCCCTGACCTCAGGTGATCTGCCCACCTCAGCTTCCCAAAGTGCTGGGATTACAGGTGTGAGCCACAGTAGCCTCTCCTCAAAAGGTCTCAAGACTAGAGGGGCACACAGAACACAGTTACAGTCACATAAATGCCAAATGAACGGGGTAGGCAGGCAGCAGTGACTCTGGAGCAGGAAGGAAGAAGGGACCCCTGAGGGCTGGCTGCACAGGGAGGCTTCCCAGCAACAGAGAGCCTGGGCCTGCAGGGTCAGAACACAGAAGGTTTTGATGCCAGGCTGAGGAGCCAGGGACATTGCAGGTCACTTTCCCCTAATCCAGAATCAGGAGGTTTAGTAAAGTTAAATCATGACCCAAACAGCACCCTGGAAAGATGGCTTCATTCACGCCCCTTGACAGTGCCAACATCAGAGGTGGCCAGACGGGATGCTTTGAATCTCACCCACAAATGCTCTGCAGCCCAACGTTCCCCAGACGCTTCTTTGAAAAAACCCACCCCATCACTGGAGAAGCCAGTATTCTCTAGAAACCTGGGCTGCTGCCAAAGACAAGCCATCCTGTGTCCTGTGTGGTTTTTTTTTTTTTTTTGAGACTGAGTCTTGCTCTGTCAGCCAGGTTGGAGTGCAGTGGCGAGATGTTGGCTCACTGCAAGCTTCACCTCCCGGGTTCACGCCATTCTCCTGCCTCAGCCTCCTGAGTAGCTGGGATTACAGGCGCCTGCCACCACGCCCAGCTAATTTTTTGTATTTTTAGTAGAGACAGGGTTTCACCGTGTTAGCCAGGACGGTCTCAATCTCCTGACCTCGTGATCTGCCCGCCTGGGCCTCCCAAAGGGCTGGGATTACAGGTGTGAGCCACTGCGCCCGGCCCCATGTCTTGTTCTTTATCCCTAAGAATCCATCTGTGTCCAAGGTCAGCTTCTCTGTGGTTCCAGAGTTCCACTTGAAGCCATTCCCCTTCCTGTACTATTATAGTTCAGCTCTGGCCACGGGGTCCCTGCAACCAAAGGTGGAACCGCAGTCAGTGGGAACAAAGGAAAGAGGAAGAAGCCTACACTGCATGGCAGATGGGTTTAGGGAGGCGGAGGGCAGAGCCAGGCAGGTGGGTGGCATGGTTACGGCAGCGGCAGGAGCAACACACTGGCCTTTGTTCTTAGCCCGCGTGGGCGCCTTGCAGAGGCCTGGAGCCACTGGGCCTTGAACACAGAAGAGGACTCCCCGATCCCACCCCCCAGAAGAAGAAACGGGCCACCTGGAACTGCTACACGAAGCAGCAGGCTCTGCCTTGAGCCAAACTGGCTGGGCAAGTGCAGAAAGGTACTAATGGGGTCTTTTCCATCTCTTCCCAAACCACTGGAAACTAATCCAAGTCCCCGGAGATGGGGTTCTGTTCTTTACGGGATGAGAATCAGTCTTCTCCTAAAGTCAGTGTCAAGACAATTCCAGGATCCCCCATCCTGGGTCCAGATGAGGGGCTGCCCCTGGTGTTGGTCCATCTCCCAACAAGCTCATAGGTGCCAGCCCGCATCTCCTGACACAAAACCCAGTCATGGAGCTGGAAGCAGCTTAGAGCAGCCAACTCTGTGCTCTTCCCAGCTCTGCCCAGAGACTCAGAAACAACCCTCGAAGCATCTGATCCTACAATGAGGAGTCACATTCCCCACTGCCAGGTAGTGAAGTGGACACACCTCTTGCAGACAATGCCAGGCACACAAAGGCACCCAGCAAGCACTGCCTGAACTGAAGTGACCTCAAAGGAAGCGTGGGGCAAGAACTGATGCACGGAGTACTTCTGGAGCACCTCTCATGACGCAGATGAGCAGAGTCAGACTGAGTCCCCAGTGGGCCTCTGCAAATGTGACTCACCAAAATCCTAGGACTTTTTTTTTTTTTTTTTTGAGACGGAGTCTTACTTATTCTGCTACCCAGGCTGGAGTGCAGTGGCGCAATCTTGACTCACAGCAACCTCCACCTCCTGGATTTAGCGATTTTCATGCCTTTGCCTCCCAAGTAGCTGGGATTACAGGTACGCGTCACCACGCCTGGCTAATTTTTGTATTTTTTGTGGAGACAGGGTTTCACCATGTTGGCCAGGCTAGTCTTGAACTCCTGACCGCAAGTGATCCACCCACCTTGGCCTCCTAAAGTGCTGGGATTACAGACTGCCTGCCCAAAATCCTAGGACCTTTGACCCAGAATTCCAGGAGGCTTGTCAAAGACCAAAGAGAGATCATCTGCCCTCGAAGTGTGGGCAAGTCCCCACCTTCCCCGCTCAGTTCCTGCAGACATGGTGGGGAGCCAGGAGTCTCACCTACATGCAGTAGCAGTTAAGGGGCTGAATCAGACAGGCTGGGCTCAGATCCTGACCTGTTACATTCAGTGTGTCTGACACCTTGGATAAGTAACACAGATTGTGTCTCAGCTTCCTCTGCCTCTCTCACAAGGCTGTCATGAGTCGTAAACCTGGAAACACATGAAGTGCCTTGCAAAGGGTTCACCTTCAGTAAATGGCAGCTACTGTTAATATTCTTATGATCACCCTTCCTGCTCAAGGACTCAACTTCTAAGAAGATTAGAAAGCTCTCCATTTGCCAAGTGCCAGGACCACTCCCAGAGCCTGGACAGGGGAGGAGCCGCCACAGCAGAGAAGTCTAAAGGGAATAAGCAGGTGGTGGGTGGGATAGAGGGGAAGGGGACCTGGGTTTGCAGGAACCACAGACCACCTACCATAGAAACCCAAGCTGGGAGAAGAGACAGTGTGACTCAGAGACCCCAGCTCAGCCTTGGCCACCCCCAGCTCAGCCTCTAGCACCCACTCCTGGGGCTGGGACTGGGCTGCTCCATAGCTGTGGTGAGAGATGCTGCATTCCCAGACTGCCACTCAGAGCCCCCTGCGCCCCAACGACTGGGCCTGGGAAACATCAAAGCCGGCCCCGAGGGGGCCTCTGTCCTGACGTCAGCTCACAGCAGGTCCTGGTTAGTGCTTGGCTGGGACAGACTTTAGATGTTTCTTTTTTCTTTTCTTTTTTTTGGGGGGTGGGGGGGTGGAGAGGGACAGAGTTTTCATTCTCGTTGCCCAGGCTGCAGTACAATGGCATGATCTCAGCTCATGGCAACCTCTGCTTCCCGGGTTCAAGCGATTCTCCTGCCTCAGCCTCCCGACTAGCTGGGATTACAGGCATGCGCCACCACGCCCAGCTAATTTTGTATTTTTAGTAGAGACTGGGTTTCTCCATGTTGGTCAGGCTGGTCTCCAACTCCCGACCTCAGGTGATCTGCCCGCCTCGGCTCCCAAAGTGCTAGGATTACAGGTGTGAGCCACCCCGCCCGGCAGATGTTTCAAAAGGCAGAAAATGCAGCTCCCAGGCCTGCTCGAAGCCCCTGGCCCCTGCTATAAGCACCTCAACCATAAGGCTCCTTATTCAGGTTAGCCCAGTGCTGCGGCACCCATGTTTGCTCAGAAGACAGTCTGTGGTGTGCCCAGCCTGGCCATCTGCCCAGTTTGCAGGAGGGGACGTTGGTCTGCTGTTTGTTGTTGGGCTATTCTTGAGATAGGGTCTCACTCTGTTGCCCAGGCTGGTGTACAGTGGTGCAATCACGGCTGACTGCAGCCTTGACCTACAGGGCTCAAGCGATCCTCCCACCTCGGCCTCCAAAGTGCTGGGCTTACAGGCATGAGCCACACTGTGCCCGGCTTTGGTCCGCTGTTTTGTTTTGGGTAAGCAGACAAAGGAGCCCTGGCAGAAAGGTCAGACTCCAAGAAAGGAGCTGGGACGCAAGGGACTCTACTTTTGCTTTGTCAGAAGATTTGCTGATAACAAGAAATGGAGGATAGCAATGACAGAGAAGAAGGCAGGCATTTCGGGATGGAGGTGGTACCTGCCTCAAGGTGATGTAGTCACCAGCACATTCCTGTCCCATCCCCTTGACCCGAGTATGCCCCCAGAACTGTGGTCTGGGAAAGGTCCTGGGCTTCCAAGACTACCTCCTCTTTCGCCACCAGGCTATGCCATGCAACCCCCTCCACTGCACACAAGCCCCCATGGAGATGCAGGCCACGTGACCCCGGAGGCAGCCAGCTCCATGTGCAGCTTTGCTGCTGACAAACAGCCCTGCCTCCGCTGCTCACTAGTGACGCTACCTTACTGTGGCCTCTGCACGCTTCTTCTTTGCTGTGAAATGGGGACAGTGGGCCCCACCATCCCGCCTGAGTGAGGGCTAACAGGTTCACATTCGCAAAGCCCACACATGGCACAAAACACAGAGGGTGCTGCTTCCCCGGTAGGAGCCTGCCGCACCGGGCTCAGCAGGCAAGAAGCCCTCAGCAACGACAGGCAGGCAGGGCCATCTGCCCACACCAGGCGCCGACCCCAACAAAGCCGGAGCTGCAAACACCCAATAAGGACATTTTCCAAGCCATTTCCTTGGCTCCCTAACAGCCATCTATATGCAGACACTCACTTTGCCTGCGTCTCCTGCGCCTGCCCTCCACCCCCACCCCCGCCAGCATCTGGTCTGGTGCCCACCCTCCGTGTTGCTCTCTGGGCTTGGGCCCAGCTGGCCCATGTGTGTATATGTGTGTGTGTATACACATACATATGTGTAAACACAATTGTTACAGAGAGCAGAGAGCAGCAGGAAGTTTTTCCTAAGCACTCCTACTCTTAAGTAATTTTGGCTGCTTCAATCCAAGGATCCATCTGGGCCACTCAGCTACCCATCTCTCAGGAGCTAGAACTCCTGGTTTAGGAAAAACACCCCCAGGACCTATATAGGCTCCAGAATCTGCCACACATCACTGTTCGATTCTATCAATCAACTTCTCTCTCTCATTAAAGAAAATGCCATCTGGCCGGGCGCGGTGACTCACACCTGCAATCCCAGGATTTTGGGAGGCCAAGGAGGGCGGGTCACGAGATCAGGAATTTGAGCTTGGCCAACATGGTGAAAGAAAATGCCATCCTTCACATGTCTCAGGACAAGGTGAGATAGAAAGACTCTGGCTGAGTAAGGAGCTTGATGCTACCAGCCCAGAAGTCCTCCAGGAGTGTGCTCCACAGAGGCATGGGGATTTTGCATGGTGGAGCATGACTCTGTGAGTAATTGCAGGATCTCCCACATCCAAAGTCAACCAGCCATACACATGTCTGACTCTTCCACACCAGCACCACACTAAAGACTCAGTCCTTTGGCCGGGTGCAGTGGCTCTAGCCTGTAATCCCAACATTTTGGGAGGCCAAGGCAGGTGGATCACCCAAGGTCAGGAGTTCGAGACCAGCCTGGCCAACATGGTGAAACCTCATCTCTACTAAAAATTAGCTGGGCATGGTGGCACGTGCCTGTAATCCCAGCTACTTGGGAGGCTGAGGCAGGAGAATCGCTTGAACCAGGGAGACAGAGGTTGCAGTGAGCTGAGATCACGCCACTGAACTCCAGCCTGGGTGACAGAGCAAGATCCATCTCAAAAAAAAAAGACTCAGTCCCTGGCTCCACAGCCCAGGTCCCTGTAGGGGATATCCTGAATGCCAGATGGCCCCTAGAGTCCAGGCCAAGGTGGGTGGCTCCTGTAGGGCATACATAGACCCCCAAGGGAGACGTTTGCCAGCTTCCCAGTGTAGGGAGACAGCGCCAGGCCGCAGGCCAGGAGAAGCAGCCCTCAACCTGAGAAGCATAAGTGTTCCAGGGGAGGAGCAGCCCCGGGGCTCCCTGACCCACAGAGGACAAACTTTCTCTCACGTCCCCACCACTTGGAAACTCTGAAGGCCAAACCAGAGGGCCCAGGATGCCTCCCCAACCCCAGAATAGCTTACCTAATCCTCCCCCAGGGCCCAGTGCACCGTACCGCAGACCTCATACCTTGAAGATCTGACTGATACTCTTGACTGCTCTTGAGCCACCCCAAAGGTGTGTGGCCCATTTTTTTCCTTTTTGAAATAGGGTCTCACTCTGTCACCCCACACTGCAAAATGCAGTGGTGCAATCACGGCTCACTGCAGCCTCAACCTCCCAGGCCCAAGCAATTCTCCCACCTCAGCTCCTAAGCAGCTGGGGCCACAGGCATGTGCCACCATGCCCAGCTAATTTTCAAATTTCTTTTGCAGAATTGGAGTCCCCCTAGGTTGCCCAGGCTGGTACTGAACTCCTGGGCTGAAGTGATCCTCCTGCCTCAGCCTCCCAAAGTGCTGGGATTACAGGTATGAGCCACCACCACGCCTGGCCACATTTGTAATGTTTTGAAGAACAGTCTCAATCACTGCAGGAATGTCACTTGAATGAACAGTAAGTCCAGTCATCTCCCTTTCACTCACATTGGCAGAAACACAAAATGTTGCAGGGGTATTTGTGACTCTGAGGATTTAGAATGTCTCCCCCGACTACTACCAGTACGCTGTATGTGGTTTCAGTGCAAGCAATCCAGACTGTCTGATGGTGGGCCCAGAGCATGAGGGTTCAGAGGTCGCTGAAGATGGACAAGCTGACTCCAAGACCCAGTGAGCTGCAGAGCACAAAATTCTGCTTCACTTCTGTCTTCCCAGGGTCTATAAGAGGCCCCAGGTTCACCAACAGCAGCCCTCCAAAATCCATCCCAGCCCTTGCCCTAAGCAGGGCAAGAGGGAGCACAGCCAAGGACCCTGCTGAGTTTTCCTATCCTGGGACTTAATATCAGTATCTGGAGAGGTTCCCACATCCAGATTAGAGAAACAGAACAGGATCACCAAGGACTGGGGCAGAAACAATTTAGCAGGCCGGCTCTCAGATCTCAGATGAAAACTGAAACTCAGACTTGCCTGTCCCACTCCCAGGAGGCCCTGGAGGGGTCAGATTAACCTCTAACGGCAGGAGTAAGGCCTTGGGTCCGGCATCATGTGGTGGTATCCAAGCATGGAGAGACAAAAATGCCAGCCAGCTGAGTCAGGCACAGCGCCTGTAATCCCAGCAGCTTGGGAGGATGAGGCAAGAGGATCCCTTGAGGCCAGGAATTCGGACTGAGTAACATAGTCCAAAAAAAAAAAAAAGGCCAGAAACGTGGCACATGGCGTAAGGTGCTCCCCAGCCAGGGGTCACCATCAGCCCCTGGCCCCCGCCTGTTTTCTTCTGGGGGTGGAAGGGTTGTACCCCGTACCTGCCTCTTGCCCTTAGTGACCCTTAAATGGCTGTGGAGTCTCTTAGGAAGTAGCAATGAATGAAAAACGCAGCTGGAGTGAGGTGGAGCGATGAGATGAAAGGAACATATGTTAGGGAAACCTGGGTTCTGGTTTGATACAGTCACTAATCAGGGTGACCCTGGCCAATCACCACTTCCTCCCAGGCAATCCTATCTGTAAAAGTACAGAAATGAAAGCACGCAACTGAACAGTCAGTCACCAAGACCTAACACTGGACTGGCTGCAATGAATCGCAGAAGTAGTTACAGAAACGGGGGCCCATTCCCCAGAATCTCCCCCACCATCCGCACAGCCAAGCCTCAGAGCCCACTTAGTAAACGCAGCACCAGGCCTGGGAGGGATTAAGAGTGACCTAACGAACAGCAGGTGTGTGGGATCTGAGGCACCTGGGGGCTGCAAATAGGGATTCAGCATCATTCTGATAAGCTGCTCTGTTCCTCGGCTCAGTCCTGCGCAGCCTCTCCAGGAGACCTGCCTTTGCCATCTCCTTCCTTGGCCACACACTTGCACTGAAATCTCATTGCCTGGGATACCCTGACACTCTTGCCTCTGCTGTGACTGAGAGCTTTATCCCCCAAGCTAGTAAGCTGGAGGGAAGGGTAGACATTTGTGCCCAGTGTGAGACATCTGTGCCCCTCTGGTGCCTGGGATATGCAGTAAATACCCTGAGAGCATGTGTGGGGGAATGAAGTCACTCAAGTGTTCATCTGACCTGACCTGAAATTATTGTCCTACATCTACATTTATCCATCTTGGCCAACTTAATTTTACTCTCTGAGTCTCAGTTTTCTCACTTGGAAAATGGTAGCCTTGAAACCAATTTTAGTAATGCTTTATCAGCCTACAGTCCCTCCCTATGATATTTAAATGAAATTCACATTAAGTATAGACGCACAAAAGTCTGCCTATTTTTCAAGAAAGTTAAAAACCCCAGAAATTCTAAGGAACTGTGGAACCCAAGATTCAAAAGCCCTTGGACTAAGGAGATCCCTTCCAAAGGTGAATGCAGGGAGGAGGACTTGGAACAGAATTGCCAAGGGGAACCACAAGTTCTCAGCACCCTCCATGCCTGGGAACGGATCTGGCCCCAAATCCATTCTTGGCCCCGAGAGGAGAGAGACAGACAGCAGCCAGCTGTCTCCTGAAGATGCCAGTGAGGAGCCTGCAGAAATAATATACATCCCAGGGAAGGCAACAGGGCTGCTGGAACAGGAGACTGGGAAATATGCCATGAGCTCAGCCTCAGGAAGACCTCTGTGGTGCTCAGCCAGTGCTCCCAGTGATTCAAGAGGACAAGGAGTCCAGCCCCTGATCACCCAGGGAAGATGGGAAGAGATTTGCTGTGGGCTCCACAGCCATTTATTGGAGGGGTTCAGACCTAGAGCGCTCCCAGGTCTCTGACTCCCAGGGGTTCCAATGTGTAGGATCCCTCAGAGTCCACCATGGAGAACGGTGCCAGGGTGGAGCCTGGGAGCCAGCTTCCCAGGGTCCTTCCCACAGAGGCAGGGGGTGAACTAGACAGGCCAGGACCACTCACTACCTTGGACTGGTTGTGGCCTTAGTTTAATTATTAATTTTCAAAACAGGCTCAGAAAACTCTGATAAATTCCAATTTACGATCCTTTTTCACCCATTTCTGTCTCCCGCCTGGGAGACCAATAATCCAGGCTGAGAAGCACAGCCTGCAGATCTGGCCAGAGTGGCCATGGCAGTTCACCCCAAATTCCTGGTGGCAGGGAGGATGCCCTTTACACCCTGCCTGCACCCAACCCTGCCTCATCCACCTTACCCTTGGGGATAGGTGGCCTCAATCCCATACAGTAAGGAAAATCTTCTCTGGCTTCTAAGAAGTTAAAATAGCCTGGTTGTGGTGGCTCATACCTGTAATCTCAACACTTTGGGAAGCCGAGAGAGAAGGATCGCTTGAGCCCAGGAGTTCGAGACCAGCCTGGGCAACATGATGAAACCTCATCTCTACAAAAAATAAGCCAAATGTGGTGGCACCCACCTGTCATCCCAGCTACTTGGGAGGCAGAAGTGAGAGGATGGCTGGAAGCCGGGAGGTAGAGGTTGCAGTGAGCCAAGATCACGTCACTGCAGCCTGGGTGACAGGGCAAGACCCTATCTCGAAAAAAAAAAAAAGAAAAAAAAAAATATATATATATATAGAGAAGTTAAAATATTCCTTAAACCTGCTCTAATACGATAGCCCTAGTGACATGAGGCTATTTAAATTTATTTATTTATTTATTTTTTTCAAGACAGTCTCACTCTGTCGCCCAGGCAGATTATACAGTGGCACAGTCTCAGCTCACTGCAACCTCTGCCTCCTGAGTTGAAGCAATTCTCCTGCCTCAGCCCCGAGTGGCTGGGATTACAGGTGCTCGCCACCACACCCAGCTAATTTTTATATTTTTAGTAGAGACGGGGTTTTACCATGTTGGCCAGACTGGTCTCGAACTCCCGACCTCAGGTGATTCACCCACCTCAGCCTCCCAAAGTACTGGGATTACAGGCATGAGCCAATGTGCCCAGCCTAAATTTAATTTAAATGAAATAAAATTGAAAATTCATTTCCTCAGTAACACTAGCCACACGTCCAGTGCTCAGGGGCCATAGGTGGCTGGTGACTGCTGTACTGAATCACAGAGAGAAACAGTTCCATCCTCAAAAAAAAAAAAAGGTCCATCTGACCACCTGCTTCTGGCTGCCCTGGTTCCTCTGACTGCCCACTTCTCGCCAGAGCCTGTGTGCAGACACACTGCCTTTTTCTTCTTCTTTTAATTCATAGGATTCTGACTGATAGAGGACACATTTCTTTCTTTTCTTTTTCTTTTTTTTTTTTGATGGAGTTTTGCTCTTGTTGCCCAGGCTGGAGTGCAATGGCATGATCTTGGCTCACTGTAACCTCCACCTCCCGGGTTCAAGCAACTCTCCTGCCTCAGCCTCCTCAGTAGCTGGGATTACAGGTGCCTGCCACCACGCCTGGCTAATTTTTTGTATTTTTAGTAGAGAGAGGGTTTCACCATGTTGGCTGGTCCCAAACTCCTGACCTCAGGTGATCTGCCCGCCTTGGGCTCCCAAAGTGCTCTGCCTCCCACCTAGTGAAGAAACTGGGACTGGCGTGAACCACCGCGTCTGGCCTAGAGGACACATTTCTGATCCAGAGAACCCTCAACACCATCAGACTCATTTTACAGAAAAGGAAACCGGAGTCAAGGATGCCCCAGTAAATGGCAGGCTCAGGAGCCGCCCCTGGGTCTGTCTGACTCCCAAGTCTACCTTCTTTCTGTGATGCCGCACTCGCTGCTTCTCATTTCACTCATTAATTCCCTGGTACCCGCATTCCCTCCACAACCAATCTATTGTGTTTCACATGAGTCCTTTTGTTTGCATGTGCTCTTGTAAAATGCAATTGGTGTTCCATCAGCAGGTGGAACTTACTCATGTTAACAGTCCTGCAAGATCTCTCACCTGCTCCCTACTCATTGTTCATACTCAGCACTATGTTTTGAGGATCCTTCTCTGTGGCCTTCTCCTACATCCTGCTCTTCTCCCCAATAGATTTACGTATTGGGCTTTTCTGGGGGAGACACAAATGAATGCTCTTTTAAACAGGTGACTGAACAGAGCTGTCCACAGTTGAAGTCTAGGGCAGGTGCAGTGGCTCACGCCTGACAGTAATCCCAGCACTTTGGGAGGCTGAAGTGGGCAGATCACCTCAGTTCAGGAGTTTGAGACCAGCCTGGACAACATGGTGAAACCCCGACTCTACTAAAAATACAAAAATTAGCCAGGTGTAGTGTCAGGCGCCTATAATCCCAGCTACTCAGGAGGCTGAGGCATGAGAATCGCTTGAACCCGGGAGGCGAAGGTTGCAGTGAGCCAAGGTCGCACCACTGCACTCCAGCCTGGGCGATACAGCGAGGCTGAGTCTCAAAAAATAAATAAATACACAATTACAAACAAAAGTCTACAGCCTCTTCTCTGCATGCCCTAGCACCCAGCCTACTCACCCTCGTCTGTTTTCCACCACACCTCTGGGTATCCTCAGAACCTGGTCACATGCACATGTATCCATATGCACACACACACACACACACACACACACAAAACCAGCTTTTCTTGGCCTTCTTCCTCCTCCACTCAAGCCCAAAAAGTGACTAGAGGCTGGACCTCGGCTGGTTTCAAAGGGATAACAGAAAGAATCAGTCTCATACTTTTATATTTAGAAGCGTTCTGCAAACCACTTCCCGGAGCAGACAAGAGTGGGGAATGTGAGGAAATCACTTTGCTATGTTGTGATGTGGAAAGCACGAGCCGCCCAGGGCCTGTGGCAGCGGGCTGCGGGGACATGAGGCAATGTTAGCACATGTGTAGGAGGCGAACATGCCCCTGGGCAGCCTGGTCATCCCTTCTCACGACTGGCCAGCTGGCTGGGAGCAGAGCCACAGACCCTCTCTCAAAGACCCCTCCTGCTACCCTTCCGTTGGGGAACACAGTGTCTCCACCTGTCTGGGTAACAGCTGTTTCTGGAAACCAACTCTTCTTTTTGGGGAGGGGTTCTTACAAGGGGGTTGCTCCACTCAGGCCTATAAGACTAGACTTTAGGCCCAACCTGGGACACAGAGAGAAGGCTCCAGACTGAGGGAGGGGGCTGGCGAGTGCTTAGAAGAGCCACGAGCTTGGAGGGGCAAGGGAACACTCCTGGACCCAGGTCCATGGGAGAGGGGCATGGGAGCGGGATTTTGCACAGGGCCCACTGCCCCTTTTTTTTTCTTTTTTTTTTTTTTTTGAGATGGAGTATCTCTCTGTCAGCCAGGTTGGAGTGCAGTGGCACAATCTTGGCTCACTGCAACCTCCGCCTCCTGGGCTCAAGCAATTCTCCCATCTCAGCCTCCCAAGTAGCTGACACCCGCCACGGCGCCCAGCTAATTTTTGTATTTTTAGTACAAACAGGGTTTTTCCACGTTGGCTGTGGCTGGTCTTGAACTTCTGACCTCAAGCAATCCGTTCATCTCGGCCTCCCAAAGTGCTGGGATTATAGGTGTGAGCCACCACACCCGGCCCCCACTGCCCCTTTCTGAAGGCAGACCTGCTCCTCCCATCAAAAGCTCTCCTCACAGCCATCTCTGTGGCTGGGAAAATGTTGAGATAACAATGCACCAGAGATGAGGGGAAGAGATCTTGCAGGAGCCATCAGCTGCAACCAAGGTTGTTGCTCAAATATTACTCACAGGTAGTGGAGCCAGGCCAGTGTTATTAGGTGAGCCCTGGGGGTGTCGGGGGACGGGGACAGGCCACCTGCTCGGTTACAGTCAAACCATCAGATCTTCCCAGATACTTCCTAGACTCCTTACAAACTCCATTTTACTGCTTAAAATATAAACTTCCTAATAAGTTTATATTTTAAATATTAATGCATATTTTAATGCATTAATCTTAATCTCTTAACTACATTACTAATGATTGGTCCTTTATTTTTAAGGAAAATAACCAAAAAAGAGTCATACTTTTTAAAAAATCAGCTGTTTAGAAAAAGTATTCTGGCTAAAGACATAAAATAAATATTTTAATCTTCTAATCAATAACAATAGATGAAAAAAATACAAACTGATGAATAAAGGACAGAAGCAACTCCTTGTAAAGTGTTTCTGTTTTGTTTTGTTCTGAGACAAAGTCTAGCTCTTGTTGCCCAGGCTGGAGTGCAATGGCGAGATCTCGGCTCACTGCAACCTCCGCCTCCCAGGTTCAAGTGATTCTCCTGCCTCAGCCTCCTGAGTAGCTGGGATTACAGGCATGCGCCACCACGCCCTGCTAATTTTTTTGTATTTTTAGTAGAGACAAGGTTTCACCATGTTGGTCAGGCTGGTCTCGAACTCCTGACCTCAGGCAATCTGCCCGCCTAGGCCTCCCAAATAAGTTATTTTTAAAAGCACCAAAATCTTGCTGCTCATCACCAGATGCCAAAAGCTTAAGGACAACCCACTTCAAGGGGAAACATAAAGCATAAAGCACACACGGACGGCTGAGAAAAGGGCTCCTAGGGGTGGCTGATGCAATCACTGAACTGAATAGCCAAAAAAATGACAAAAACCTCAAGTTTATTTCATGCTTACTCCCTTGATCTTTCAGTCAAGGTCCAGGAGGCACTGAGATCTGGCTTCACTCAAGTCAGGAACTGGCTGTGCCCCCATTCCAGGGGGGGCCTCTTATGGACCTCCAAAGTCACATAGACAGCGACAGACAGGAGAGAGACAGAGGGAGAAACACAGGGAGACAGGGAGATGAGATAAGGGAACAGAAGAAATTGAGAGAGACAGAGAAGGGGAAACTGACAGAGAGAGAGAGAGAGACAGACAGACAGACAGACAGACAATGTGAGACCCAGGCCCTGGCAGACAGATGGAGGTGGCGAGAGATCAACATGCAGAGACACAGACAGAGAGAAACTGAGAGACAGAGATCAAGTAACATAGAATCAGAGAGAGACAGAGACAAAGGGACAAGAAATAGCACACACATGTGACACACGCGCACGCGTGCATGCACAGCGCTCCCCATGCCTGCAGGGCAGGCCCCAGCCCCACATTTACCCCAGCTGCCCCTGGCAGGTCTGTTCTGTTTCCAGTAGCAGGGGCCCTGCCCACCCCCTCCCACCACCCTCCCCAGCAGCCGCAGGGACTCCAGACTGAGTCCCGGGCCACAGGCCTCAGGGCTGCCCAGGGTAACACTAGATCCTGAAGGTTACAGCTTGTCTGTTGGTGGAAGGTGGGAGGGAGTGAAAGAGAGGGGCGGAGGCTCTATATATACACCAGATTCAGACCCTTTATAATGGAGAGCCCTCAAATTAGAGGCTCCTGGTAAATAATTCACCAGGAAGAGTACAGTACCTTCCCTGGGCTCATCCATTATTCATCAATAAATGCACCGTACTGTTACACTTCCTGACATCTAAAATGGTCTGAGCCATTAGGCCAGAAATGAGACAACAGCAGAGCAGTTTCCATCCAACTTTTCCAGAACCCCTGACCCAGCAGTCCTGCTGCTTTTGGAGCTTAAGGTTGCTGCTCCTTAAGCAAGGGCAAAGCAGCCGGGCCTCTCTGACTGTGAGATCCCAAAGGCAGGCACATATCCAGCTCCAAGAGGGCCCTTCTGGCCCTCCCTAGGGCCAGAAAGAAATAACTGTGCCCAGAAAAGTCTTAGGTAGAACCCTTGTGTTCACCAGACCCCAGAGGGAAAAGGGAAAAGAAAAACACTTTTTTTTTTTTTTTGAGCTGGAGTACCACTCTGTCACCCAGGCTGGAGCGCAGAGGTGTGATCTTGGCTCACTGCAACCTCCACCTCCTGGGCTCAAGTGATTCTCCTGCCTCAGGCTCCCCAGTAGCTGGGACTACAGGCAAGCACCACCACACCTGGCTAATTTTTGTATTTTTAGTAAAGATGGGTTTTCACCATGTTGGTTAGGCTCGAACTCAAACTCCTGGCCTCAAGGAATCCATTCGGCTCAGCCTCCCAAAGTGCTGGGATTACAGGTGTGAGCCACCACACCCAGCACAGGAAAATACCTTGTTTGTATCTGTCTAAGGGCAATACTGTTCTGAAGAGTATCAAAGAGCACTTTGGGAGGCTGAGATGGGAGGAGCTCAGGAATTCAAGACCAGTCTAAGCAGCATAGCAAAACCCTGCCTCTAAAAAAAAAAAAAAAAAACAACTAGCTATGTGCAGTGGCACATGCCTATAGTCCCAGCTACCAGGGAGGCTGAGGCGAGAGGATCACATAGGCCCAGGAATTCAAGATTACAGTGAGCTATGATTGTGCCACTGACTGAGACCCCATTCTTAAAAAAAAAAAAAAAAAAAAAAAAAAAGGCTCAAAGAATTTGACTTTGATGCCAGCCACCAAAGGCAGAAAGACCTGCATCCTAGACTTGGCTCTGAGCAAGTCATCTTGTTGTCCAGGCCTTGGTTTTCCCGAATCTAAAATGGGGTCGGGTGCAGTGGCTCACATCTGTAATCCCAGCACTTTGGGAGGCTGAGGTGGGCAGATAACCTGAGGTCAGGAGTTCGAGACCAGCCTGGCCAACATGGTAAAACCCCATCTCTACTAAAAATACAAAAATTAGCCAGGTGTGGTGGTAAGGGAACAGAAGAAATTGAGAGAGAGAAGGGGAGAGTGACGAAGAGAGAGAAGGGGAGAGTGACAGAGAGAGAGAGACAGTGTGAGATCCAGGCCCTGGCAGACAGATGGAGGAGGTAAGAGATCAACATGCAGAGACACAGACAAAGAGACACTCCCAAGTAGTCCCAGCCACTTGGGAGGCTGAGGCAGGAGAATCACTTGAACCTGGGAGGCGGAGGTTGCAGTGAGCCGAGATCACGCCACTGTACTCCAGCCTGGGTAACAGAGGGAAACTACGTCTATATATATATATATAAAAATAAAAAAAACTGGCTAGCAGCAACACCTGCTCTCTATCCTGCAGGGCCTCTACAAGGATGAAACGCCTCTGGAACTGTAAGGCGCTGGCATACAGTGTAGATGCAGGGTGGAGATGAGGTTAAAAGTTCAGGGACTGGAGTCTGACTACCTATATTCAAATACACTCCCTCACTTACCAAGAGTATGACCTTGGACAAGCTGTTTATCCTTTCCATGCCTTCATTTTTGTATCTATAAAATGGTGCTAATAGGCCAGGCACAGTGGCTCACGCCTGCAATCCCAGCACTTTGGGAGGCCAAGGTGGGAGGACTGTTTGAGCTCAGAAGTTCAAGACCAGGCTGGGCAACACAGTAAGACCTCATCTGTACTGAAAAGTTAAAAAAAAAAAAAAAAGAATTAGCTGGGCATGGTGGTATGCACCTGTGGTCCCAGCTACTCAGGAGGCTGAGGTGGGAGGATCATTTGAGACCAGGAGATCAGATTGAGGCTGCAGTGATCGTGCCACTGCATCCCAGCCTGTGTGACAGAGCAAGACCCATCTCAAAAGAAATAAAATAAAAGATGCTAATAACAGTACTGGCCTCATAGGCTTGTTGCAAAAAGAAAATTCACATGGTAGCAGAGGTAGCAGGTCTGAAACAGAAAATTAGCTGAGCATGGTGGTGTGCGCCTGTAATCCCAGCTAGTCAGGAGACTGAGGCAGGAGAATCACTTGAACCCAGGAGACGGAGGTTGCAGTGAGCCAAAATCAAGCCACCGCACTCCAGCCTGGGTGATACAGCAAGACTCTGTCTCGAAAAAAAAAAAAAGAAAAGAAAAGAAAATACTCCAATACACTAGTTATCTAAGAAATGTAAATTAGAACAAGTTCTACCCATCAAATGAAGGCCAAGATTTTAAAAATAACACTCAACGCTGGTGAGCATATGGAGAAAATAGTCCTTCTACTTTGCTGGAGGGAATATAAATTATAATAATTCCCTTCTGGAAAATGGTTTAGTAATATTGTACTAATGTTCTAAAAAATTTATGTCCTTTCACCTTGCAGAATTGGCTGATTCCAGTTTTGGGACAGGAAATGCACAAGAGAAGCCTAGAACTCCATCTTATCATACAAGGAAACAAGCAAAGACTAGCAGGTCTCATCAAAAGGTCCAGGAGAAAAAAAAAAGATTCAAGGCCTGCTGGGTATGGTGCCATGCTCCTGTAGTCCCAGCTACTTGAATGGTTCAGGTGGGAGGATTGCTTGAGCCCAGGAGTTCAAGTTCAGCTTGGGCAACATAGCAAGACCCTATGTCTTTAAAAAAATAAAATAAATAAAAAGGTTCAGGCTCAACTTAAAGAGGCTCCCATCAGCCAATGATAGGACCACTTAAGCATCTGTAAGGGTAAGAACCACATGGACTAAAACACATCAAATAGGTTTAAAATTCATAAGTGCACAATGATGCTTCACACAAAACACCCAAAGTCTCTCACTGGCCACCTCTGAAGAATGTTCGAAAACCAATTCATTACTTTGAAAACAGGTCAAGAATCAAGCATTTATTCTTCCCTTTCTTGAACAGCTATATCTCTGGGTAACCAAACAATTAATGAGGGGAGATTTGTGTTTATAGAAGTTTCCAGCTAATAAACAGAATACCAACATTTTACAACTCCCTAATGAAATAATAGATCTAGCAATGATTAGTGATGGCTTCTCATTCCAAAGAGACAACCAGATATTGTATCTACTGAGGGAAATACACATGAAGGGGAAAAAAAAAAAAAAAAACAAATCTGAACTTGATGAAGCCTCTACATCTAATCCATTATTGAAAAGTTAACAAGTCTGGGCACAGTCGTTCATGCCTAGAATCCTAGCACTTTGGGAGGCCAAGGCAGGCGGATCACCTGAGGTCTGGAGTTTGTGACCAGCCTGGCCAGCATGGGGAAACCCCGTCTCTACTAAAGATACAAAAATTAGTCTGGCATGGTGGCAGGCATCTGTAGTCCCAGCTACTCAGGAGGCTGAGGCAGGAGAATCGCTTGAACCTGGGAGGTGAAGGTTGCAGTGAGTCGAGATTGTGCCACTGCACTCCAGCCTAGGCAACAAGAGCGAGACTCTGTCTCAAAAAAAAAAGTTCAAGCAGCTTTCTAGAACAAATTTGGAAAACAAGACAGAAGTTAGATAACAATGTGCCACCAACTGAAATAATAATCATGAACACACATTCTCTGTATCTTCTATTACTCCCGTAAATAACTGTTAAAACCCTAATACTGCTATTTAACATTTCATGTGCTTACAACTGTGTCTTCACCACTAGATTCTAAGATTCCTGAGGACAGGTGCAGATCTCACACTTGGTCTCCTCCATGGCAGGTGCCTTGCCCATGAGAGGTGCTCAGGAAGTATTGGTTGATTTGTGGTGGTTTTACTGAGCCACATAATTTGGTAGCATTATCCCAACATGATGTGGAACCAGCTGAGGGTCAAAGCCCAATATGGGATCCTGGTAGGCAATTATATTAATTATCATTATTAATTCAACAATCATTTACTTAGAGCCTACCATGTGCCAAATACTTCATAAGACACTGGGGACAGAGAGAGAAACACACAATTACTGCCTTTAAGTGTCTCAGTTTAGTGGGAGAGTCAGGCAAGTAAACATATAATTAAAGTAATAGCTACCACTTACTGACCACTTACTATCACTGTTCCAAACACTTAACCATATTAACTTGTTATAATGCTAATGCCCATCCGGTGGGGTAGGTACTATGCTCCCCATTATGCAGATGGGGAAATGGAGGCAAAGAAAGGTAAAGCAATTTGCTAAACATCACATAGCTGATGAGTAACAAATGCAGGCTTCAAATCTCAGGTCCTCTGGCCTGAAGAAAGTCTATCTAACCCCTAGGCTTTACAATAATGTATTATCACACAGGATGATGGGTGGGTGCAAAGGACACAAAAGAGAAGCATCCAAGTCAGAGTCAGGGGACTAAAAAGTTAGGGAGGCCGGGCAAGGTGGCTCACACCTGTAATCCCAGCACTTTGGGAGGTCAAGGACAGCAGATCACCTTGAGGTCAGGAGTTTGAAACCAGTCTGGCCCACATGATGAAAACCCGCCTCTACTAAAAATACGTAAATTAGCCAGGCATGGTGGTGCACACCTATAGTCCCAGCTACTCAGCAGGATGAGGCAGGAGAATCGCTTGGGAAAGGAGGTGGAGGGTGCAGTGAGCTGAGATCACGCCACTGTACTCCAGACTGGGCAACAGAGCAAGACTCTGTCTCAAAAAAAAAAAAAAAAACTCAGGGAAGAGGCTGGGCGTGGTAGCTCACAACTGTAATCCCAGCGCTTTGGGAGGCCAAGATGGGGAGATCACTTGAGGTCAGGAGTTCAAGACCAGCCTGGCCAACATGGTGAAATCCCATCTGTACTAAAAATACAAAAAATTAGCCGGGCGCCACACCTGTAATCCCAGTTACTTGGGAGGCCGAGGTGGCCATGAGTCGAGATCACACCACTGCACTCCAGCCTGGGTGACAGAGCAAGACTCCATCTCAAAAA
>NW_012118599.1:13899072-13902275 GCF_000951035.1 Colobus angolensis palliatus
TAGCCAGGATGGTCTCGATCTCCTGACCTCGTGATCCGCCCATCTCGGCCTCCCAAAGTGCTGGGATTACAGGCTTGAGCCACCGTGCCCGGCTGTCCTAAATTTCTTATTGTCCATTTTATGTTCAACTTTGTTGCCTTATTTTCCTTATTTACTGTTACCTTATTATTATTTTGTAATTAATAAGATCAGAAATATAAGATCTGATTTTCTGGATTACATGTGGCACTCACCCTCCCTCCTCCAGAATGGTCATTAAATTACTGAATGACTTATATGTACCAGGCACTGCTCTAAGTACTAAGAATACAGCAGTGAACAAGACAGTGAAGGTTCCTGTTCCTAATTGCTACTTCACTGAAGAAGAAAAAGTGTTTGCACATGATTTGAGAAAACAGATGGGAGTGAGAATTTTCACCCCTGGGTGCAGACTTGCCTCAAAATTAATTTAAATACTGTCCTGATCCATTTGAGAGCCTTCTAGGGAAAATCTACTCTGTTCTCCAGGTGTTCTAGAAGGATTCACCAAAGGAATAGTGAAGGTGGGAGCAGAATAGTGAAGTGGTTAGTGAAGGTAGAAGCAGGAATAGCTGCCAGACAGCTGTGCCCCTTCCCTGGAGGGAAGAGTCATGCCCCCAGGCGCCCAGTGCCTTCAAAGGTTAAGGCTGTGAGTTCAGAGAACAAAGGAAGTTTTAAGGAAGAACAACTCCTCCCCAGTCCAGGTAAAGGGGGACATAACTGAAGCACCACTCCCAGCCTCACTCCACCTCCTTCCATCAGCCCCAAGGAGGGGGACGTCGGATTGGACATATTTGACCCCAACCCTTCCTCCTTTCACTTGGGAGTAGGGGGTCTGCTCCACCTGCAGGAAGCACACATTTTTTATAGGTAGCTACACACACACACACACACACACACACACACACACACACACACACACCCCTGTTAATATTCCAGAACTGCTATGACAAGGGAGTAAGTCTGCCTAATTCAAGGATGAATAAGACATTTATCCACTTCAGATTAAAGCCTTGTTGCTTGCTCATCCAATCCCTGGTCTGTCTCTCTGCTTTTCTCCCTCCCTTTCACCTCCTTCGACTGGTTTTAAACTCAGAAGGCAGAAGGGTATTTACTGATGCTGTCAATACAATTTCCATTATAATGGTTTATGCCTGAGCATTTTTGTTTTTATTTTTATTGATTCTGTGAATGGATAAATGTTCCTGTTGTATTTTCTAAATGGTTACTTGCTGATAAGTAGCAAACCTTCTGGGTTTTGTGTAGGTTTTGTATTTGCCCAAATGACTCAGTTCTCTCACTGATTGTAGTAGTTTTTCAGTTGATAATCGGGTTTCCCATGTAAAAAAGGTACCTCTGCAAAAATATTAACTTTATTTAGACTTTTAGTCTTTTTTTTCCTGTGAGTGACAGGGTCTTGCTCAGTTGTCCAGGCTGCAATTCTCCCACCTCAGTCTCCCAACTAGCTGGGACTACGGGTGCACGCCACCTGGCTATATTCTTTCTTATAGCATTATTTCGGCTAAAAGAATAATAAATAGTGACTTTATTATTTAATTTAGTGACTTCTTTAATGCAAATAGCATTAAATCAGAAACGGACGTTAATTTGTATCTAGTGTCATTTTTGCCTCTCTTGAGAGAATTGTGTGACACCTCTGAGTTGTTTTTTTTTTTTTTTTTTTGGTAGGGGTAGGAGGAACAACGTCTTGCTCTGTTGCCCAGGCTGGAATGCAGTGGCGGGATCTTGGCTCACTGCAATGTCTGCCTCCCAGGTCCCGGTTCAAGCAATTCTCCTGTCTGAGCCTCCCAAGTAGCTGGGACTACAGGCGCCTGCCAACACAACCGGCTAATTTTTTTTTTTTTTGAGACAGTCTTGCTCTTTCACCCAGGCTGGAGTGCAGTGGCACGGTCTTGGCTCACTGTAACCTCCATCTCCTGGGTTCAAGCAATTCTCCTGTCTGAGCCTCCCAAGTAGCTGGGACTACAGGCGCCTGCCACCACACCCGGCTAATTTTTGTATTTTCAGTAGAGACGGGCTTTCACCATATTGGTCAGGCTGGTCTCAAACTCCTGACCTCAGGTGATCTACCCACCTCAGCCTCCCTAAATGCTGGGATTACAGACGTAAGCCACCTCACCTGGCCAAGAGATGTTCCCCAGAATGGCTCGAACCACCCACCTCCAGAGTTGGAGGCAAGCACACCAATCAATCCACGACACGGAGGGTTGAGTGGCGCTCTGTATTTTATTTTAGTACAAAAGGGGTCTCACCATGTTGGCTGGGCTGGTTCTCAAACTCCTGACCTCAGATGATCTGCCCACCTCGGCCTCCCAAAGTGCTGGGATTACAGGCATTAACCACGATGCCCAGCCACCTCTGGCGTCTTATGTTGATGAATTATAAAGGGTAAGCCATCCATGCATTTTTGGGAATACATCCTTTACTTCTTTATGGTATATTATCCTTTATCATAGTGTTAGATTTAATTTTCGAGTATTCTATATTAGACTTTTACACCAACGTTTCTAAGTAGTGTGGTCTTCCTTTCTGCACTGTCAGCATTTGAGAACAAGGCTATATCAACTTTGTGACACACACAGGCTGTTGTCCATCTGTTCCTTGGCTCTGTGACAGTCTCTACAAAGCATTTACAGGCTCTACTTCTTCAACATTTTTCAAAATTTCCCCTCAAAACTATTTGATACAACTATCTTTCAGTCGTTTTTAAGAGTTACTGGTCTATCCAGTCATTCTATTATTTTTTTTTCACATCTGCTTAGTTTTTTATTTAGTTAAGTATTAAGGACCAGTTAATCAACTCATTAGATTGGTCAGGGCAAGACACTTGAACTACGCAGCAGGATTTAAAAAGCAGTTGGTTTTTGGTAGTTCTCTGGTAATCACACAAACACATACACACAAATTTGTAGAGTACTCTGAATATTGAATTTCCCCCGTGATCTTGTATAATAATGCGCTGTTCACAATCTGCAGTATTTTTGAAAGTATATAAATTGGACACGGCCAAATTAAAGATATTTCAGGCCGGGCGTGGTGGCTCAAGCCTGTAATCCCAGCACTTTGGGAGGCCAAGACGGGCGGATCACGAGGTCACAAGATCAAAACCATCCTGGCTAACACGGTGAAACCCCGTCTCTACTAAAAAATACAAAAAACTAGCC
>NW_012118599.1:13902820-13903256 GCF_000951035.1 Colobus angolensis palliatus
CTCTGTCGCCCAGGCTGTAGTGCAGTGGCACGATCTTGGCTCACTGCAAGCTCTGCCTCCCGGGTTCAGCCATTCTCCTGCCTCAACCTCCCGAGAAGCTGGGACTACAGGCGCCCGCCACCACGCCCGGCTAATTTTTCGTATTTTTAGTAGAGACGAGGTTTCACCGTGTTAACCAGGATGGTCTTGATCTCCTGACCTCGTGATCCGCCTGCCTCGGCCTCCCAAAGTGCTGGGATTACAGGCCTGAGTCACCGCACCCGGCCATGATTTTTTTTTCTAAGAGACGGGGTCTCAGGCCAGGTGTGGTAACTCACACCTGTAATCCCTAAATCTCTACTAAAAATACAAAAAACTAGCCAAGCGTGGTGGCACATGCCTGTAATCCCAGATACCTGGGAGGCTGAGGCAGGAGAATCGTGCCACTGCACTCCAG
>NW_012118599.1:13905016-13917569 GCF_000951035.1 Colobus angolensis palliatus
CTCCTGACCTCGTGATCCGCCCATCTCGGCCTCCCAAAGTGCTGGGATTACAGGCTTGAGCCACCGCGCCCGGCTTTTTTCTTTGTTTTGCCTATTGTCCTCTTATTTTTCTACACTAGAAATGCCAAAGTCATGTCTTTTTTTTTTAAGTACTGGATCCTAAATGACTTATCTATTTTATATTTTTAATTTCAAATTTATTAACTTCAAAGTTATATTCAAAAGAAAATTAATAATCTTAAATTATTTCCTAAAAAAACGAGACTGAAATAAATGAAAATAAATTAATCCACTGCCTAAAGTTAGAAAAAAATAAAACAAACTTTGCTATTATTATACGTTTGTATCATGTAAAGAACATGAAACTTTCTTATTCAATCTAAACTCCATTTCAGTTGGAGGCTTATTCCACTGAAATTTATCATCATGACTGATACATCTGTTTTTGCTTTTATCTGTTTCACATTTTAATACTACAATGCTGCTTCCTTTGTTGTAAATATTTCATTTAGTTTCTTCACCTCTTATGATCTGCAAAGATTATTTCTTGCTTTTTAATTCTAGTAGCATACTGTTTACTACTTTTAAAAATATTGACTTGGCAGGATGCAGTGGCTCACTCCTGTAATCCTAACACTTTGGGAGACTGAGGCGGCTGGATCACCTGAGGTCAGGAGTTCGAGACCAGCCTGGACAACATGGCAAAACCCCATCTCTACTAAAAATGCAAAAATTAGCCAGGCGTGGTGGTGGGCGCCTGTAATCCCAGCTACTTGGGAGGCTGAGGCAGGAGAATTGCTTGAACTCAGGAGAAGGAGGTTGCAGTGAGCTGAAATTGCACCACTACACTCCAGCTTGGGTGACAGAGTGAGACTCTGTCTCAAAAAAAAAAGTTTGCTTCTTTTTTCCAGCAGCATTCCAAGAGAGAAATGACAGGATGTGAACTAAGCCCAGGACTAGGAGACTAAAGGAGAGGGAATGGATTTGAGAGCAGTGAAGGGCATACTAATCAATGGAGAAGAGGAATAAACAAATCTAGGCAGCAAGCAGTGCCTTAAGGGTCCCCAAGTCCATATTGAGGAGGAGTTGGGGGTTCATGCTGACTGTCTCTCAAGTTCACCTCCCAGAACAGCAACCCTTGCAACACACACCTCACTAGACCCTCACCATAACCCATGAGGCAGATATTACCATTTCCATTCTACAGATGAAGAAACAGAGTTCAGAAAAGTTCAACTGAATTCTGGTCTCTGGAATCCAAAAACGTCTTGAGCTACCACTGGGCAGCTGAGGCAGGGTTAGGCTGTGTGGGAAAACTGAGGACAAGACTTTGACCCACTGGATCAACCTTATCATCAAGTTGCAGGCCACAAAAAGAACATACCTGATAAAATAGAAAACAGAAAGCAGCAGATAATTCAGCGCTAACTGATGAACAGAGAACAGACACAGTCTCAAAGATCAGGGATAAAATCTCCAGTGGGGAAGCTCGGTCTGGTGCTTTGGATCCGTTTCCATCGGTCCTTACAGCTGCTCGTCAGACCCCAGCAGCAAAGATGGTGAAGCAGATCGAGAGCAAGGCTGCTTTTCAGGAAGCCCTGAACACCGCAGGTGATAAACTTGTAGTAGTTGACTTCTCAGCCACGTGGGGTGGGCCTTGCAAAATGATCAAGCCTTTCTTTAATTCCCTCTCTGAAAAGTATTCCAGCGTGGTATTCCTTGAAGTAGATGTGGATGACTGTCAGGATGTTGCTTCAGAGTGTGAAGTCAAATGCATGCCAACATTCCAGTTTTTTAAGAAGGGACAAAAGGTGGGTGAATTTTCTGGAGCCAATAAGGAAAAGCTTGAAGCCACTATTAATGAATTAGTCTAATCATGTTTTCTGAAAACATAACCAGCTATATTGGCTATTTAAAACTTGTAATTTTTTTAATTTACAAAAATATAAAATATGAAGACATAAACCCAGTTGCCATCTGCGTGACAATAAAACATTAATTCTAACATTTAGAAAAAAAATCTCCAGTGGGCACTGGGCTCCCACACTGCCAGTTACCTGAACAACCCTGGGTTATCTGGCCATCTCGGCATAATTAGTAATCATGGAGGTGGGGATGTTTGGATGACAAATTATCTGATCATCCCAGCAATGCCCCACATTTGAACGATGTTTACTAATTTTTATAGATTATTCTGTGTGAATTTCACAGGCCCATTGCAGAACAGTGATTCAGAAACTTTTTTGGTCATAAACCTGTTAAGAATCTGATGAAAGCTATAATCTCCCTCTCCACAAAAATAACAAATACAAAATCGTGTATGTAATTTTGACACGTTCATATCCTTTGACAGAGCAACTCCACTTCCAGGAATTTGCCCTACAGATATACAAGCACAAGGGCAAAGACAGATACAAGGATATTTGTGGTGGTATTGTTTAAAATAGGAAACCCTCTGAAACAAACCTGAAGTCCACCAGTAGGGCACTGGTAAAATAAACCAGGGAAGTGGGGGCAGGATGGGGTGAGGGAGTATAGACAGTACTGGCTTCAGGCTTAGCTTCCCCTTAAAAGATGCAGGGGCCTTCCTGCCCCCTACCCAACCTGGTGCCCCCAACTCAGCAAGGTCCCTGGAGAGGAAGAAATGCAAGCAAGCGCACAGGAGGAGGCTAAATAATGAATTGTAAGTGTGTGTTTTCTTTGGCCAGGGCAGTCTGGCCAAGCTCTGGGGGCTGCTGGGCAAACATTTTTCATATTTTAGTAGCTGGCCTATGCCCAAGGCAGTCAAAAGTTAAGCAAGCTTTGAATGAGCTGCTCCCTTGCTCTCCAAGATCCCAAGAATTCTTAATGAGGTTCTAAGGCAGTGGCCTCCAGGCCTCCAGCAAACTGGTCATGTTGCCTTAAATATCACTTACCCTTCACTACTTTTAATGAATGCAAATGATTCAGCAACAAAACACTTAGCCTGAAGCGAAATCCGTCTTTGTGCAGCCGGTTTCACCAGCTTGCTGACAGCCCAGCTCAGGCAGGGCCCTACCGGACAGGCAGGCAGGCTGGCCCAGCAGAGCCGCAGGTGCCCAGGCTAGCCCAGGCAGACCCCTGCACACCCAGGGCAGCAGCAGCAAAAGGCAGGAAGTGTAGAGCACAAGGGAAGATCTCCATCCCACCCACCACATTAGCGACCAGGTGCAGACCTTCACAATTCCACCTCTTTATGACTCTGGCTCCAGGGCAGAGGAAAGTGTGAGCAGGAAAAACAAAAGGTATTTATTTGATCTAAGGAATGGGGCTTGGTCCCAGGCACCTCAAAGGCTTGTCCGATCACCACCCACCCCCACCTCCCCTTCACCTGAGGCCAGGTTCCAGAGGAACTCAGAAAGAGAACCCGCAAAGCTCACAAAGCTCGCTTGGATCCTGGCCCTCCTTCACCAACTGCAAGGAAGTGACAAAAACATAGACAGTGTAAAGAACCCAATTTACACCCTGTTTTCGAAGTTCTCTTTTGGCAGCAAAAACTGAAAGCAATTTTTCAGGAGTCTAAGAGCAACTTTTAACTAATTTCTTTCCAACCTGAGGCTCAGGGGGATTTCTTGCCCTGTCAGCCTGATCAACACCTCTCCCCGGGGCTGAGATAGCAGCCCTGGCCCAGAACAGGCAGCTGTTAATTCAGCTGCCACGTCTTCACCAGCTGCTGGCGGGAGACCCACAGAGGTCCATGCAGGCTCTCTCTAGGCTTTCTTGGTCGTGGATGCAAATATGGAATCAGAGGGCATTAGACCCAAACTAGGCAACTGGCTAAACTCAGGACTATTGAGAGCCCACACATATCTGCCTAGCTGCCTTAGACATAAAAAGGGCTTTGAAATATTTGTTGACTTGGTTTAAAAAGGGGCTGACTTGGCCCCTTTCAACCCTCACAGGACAGAGAAGACAAGATAAGATCAGTCTCCCCAACAGAAAAAAGTTTCTCATTGTATCTTAGAGGGCCTCCAAAAATAAGTTATATTGCTTCAAAAATGCCCTTAGCTGTACATCCATCTTTCGGAAAAAGAGTACTGCAATTTTCTTAAAACAATCAGGAAGAACATTTCAATGCCGTTCTTCCCCATCAGTTAAGGCACACCATCTATTATATAATATCTTATTATTCAAAACACTCTCATAGAAAGCCAACCCAAACAGAAAAGAGCATTCCTTAATCGAGGGGCTGAGTCTCCTAGCCCCTGGGACTCTTAAGTTCTTGCCTTCCATTAATTGACCCCTTTCCTTCCTGGGCCTCAGTGACCACGCAGGAAGAATGCTTTCCGAAACCCCTATGTGGTAAAGTGCTTAAGGCTACAGAAGTGAACAGGTAGAAGGCTTGACACACACATCTACACAGCAATCTACTGGTTTTTGTTTTGTTTTGTTGTTTTTTTAAGACAGAGTTTCATTCTTGTTGCCCAGGCTGGAGTGCAATGGCACAATCTTGCCTCACCACAACGTCCGCCTCCCAGGTTCAAGCGATTCTCCTGCCTTAGCCTCTTGAGTAGCTGGGATTACAGGCATCCACCACCACAACTGGCTAATTTTTTTTTTTTAAGTAGAGACTAGGTTTCTCCATGTTGGTTAGACTAGTCTGGAACTCCCAACCTCAGGTGATCCCGCCTGCCTTGGCCTCCCAAAGTGCTGGGACTACAGGCATGAGCCACCATGGCCTGGCCAGCAATCTGTTTTTAAAAAACAATTTTGCTTTTGATATTCATACAAAAGGGACACATCTTTCTCTTTTCATCCACCATATAAACCCCATAACCAATCCACCCCACCATCAAATGAACTAGAACTCAACCAAACAAAGAATTTCTTGGCCTTTAGGAAGCTACAACGTGCCTGAAGGGGGAAAGGTGGTGAAGCAGGAGAATAGGGTCTGCAGGAAGGGAACCTAAGGCTGTTTCACACCCATCTCCTCCAACTAAATTGAAATGAAAGCCCTGACTTTGCAGGCCTAAGTAACACAGAGGCTACTACTCACTTTCAACCCTTCTGCCAGGCAGATGGGAAATTGGCTGTCTGTAGCCAATCATACTGAGTGCAGATCCTGTCCTCATTTGCAACTTTGTAACTTCACTCCAGCCTCTGAATGGTTGCTGTCCACAACCAATCAGACTGACATGTTGGCCCAGTCTTCCTTTGCATAGAAGTGTAACTTTGTAACTTCACCCTAGCCACTGACTGGTTGCTTTTTCCAACCAATCAGATGTTTGCACAGGAGCATGACCTTTGCATGAAGTGGCCAGTAGGAAATTTTTAGGGGGTATTTGGGTCCAGGAAGATTCTGCATCCCAGCCCTTAAGCCGCTCCTTGGGTCTGCTCCCACACTGTGGAGTGTACTTTCCTTTTCAATACATCCCTGCTTTCGTTCTTCTGTTGCTTCATTCTTTCTTTGCTTTGCTGGGAGTTTTGTCCAATTCTTTGTTCAAGACACCAAGAACCTGGACACTTGCAGTCACGACCCTCTACCAGTGACAGTGGCATTCAGTAATGCTTGGGTAGCACAAAGTAGAATGGATGGCAACCAGTTGTCTCCACAAAGTTAGAATCAGCCCCACACAAGTGTGCTGCTGGGGAAGAAAACGCTACCATCTCCTGTCCGTCTCCTGCCTGCCTGAGCCAGATCTCCATCCTCTGAGCTCCTGACATTTACTGTGTGCCTCTCTTTGGTCTTCTCTGTACCCTTGTCTTGTTAATCACTCTCTTCAGATTCTGTCTTGATTCACCTACCAGCAATCCATTCCTGGAGTAAACCTCCAGTGTCTCCCAGCTCAGCCTTTCAAATTGGAGACTGAATTAGCCAGGCGTGGTGGTGGGTGCCTGTAATCCCAGCTACTCTAGAGACTGAGGCAGGAGAATCGCTTGAACCCGGGAGGTGGAGGTTGCAGTGAGCCGAGATTGCGCCATTGCACTCCAGCCTAGGCAACAAGAATGAAACTCCACCTCAAAAAAAAAAGGAGAACCTGTCATCAGAGAGTCACTGTATTCTTTCCATAATAGACAGACTGTGTGCCTTCTGAGGGATACCTACCTCCTCTTGTAAACATCTCTTGCCTTATGAAGACTTAAAGTCACCAGCCACCCGCCACCAACATACACATGTGCACGCAATACTTAGCATGATGCTTTATGCCTTAAGCATCATTTGTAATTTACATGCCAGACTAAAAAGAAAATGGGTTTTATTGAAAGTTACTGGTAGATAGGAAGCAAAACTAGGCCTGTAAATTATAGTTATAACCATCACAGATAAGCATCACAGTTATAACCATCACAGATAACCATCACAGCTATAACCACCACAGATAATCATCACAGTTATAACCTCCACAGATAACCATCACAGTTATAACCTCCACAGATAACCATCACAGTTATAGTCATCTTTTACTGAGCATTCGCAAGATCACAGACTAAGTCCTTCACATATACTGAATTTAGAACATGCTCCATTATTTATGTGCACCAAGAGGACAAAGTGGTACTAGTTGAACTAAGACATAATGTTATATACAGCAGTCCCCCCAATCCTGGGGGGAATATGTTCTATGATCCCCCAGTGGATGCCTGAAACCTTACATAGTAACAACCCCCAAATGGTATGTTTTTTGCCTATATATACACACCTACAGTAAAATTTCATTTATACATTAAGCACTTGACATCTGTAATCCCAGCACTTTGGGAGGCTGAGGTAGTAGAAGGATTGCTTGAGTCTAGGAGTTCAAGAACAGCCTGGGCAACAGAGCAAGATCTTATCTCTACAAAAATTTAGCTGGATGACACACACCTGCAGTCCCAGCTACTTGGGAGGCTGAGGTGGGAGGACTGCTTGAGCCCAGGAGGTCTTGAGGCTGCAGTGAGCCATGACTGCACCACTGTGTTCCAGCCTGGGCAACAGAGCAAGATCATATCTCCAAAGATTAATAAATAAATTAGGCACATTAGGCTGGGCACGGTGGCTCACGCCTTAAATCCCAGCACTTTGGGAGGCCGAGGTGGGTGGATCACGAGGTCAGGAGTTCAAGACCAGCCTGACCAACATGGTGAAACCCCATCACTACTAAAACTACAAAAATTAGCTGGGCGTGGTGACACGCGCCTGTAATATCAGCTACTCAGGGGGCTGAGGCAGGAGAATTGCTTGAACTTGAGAGGCAGAGGTTGTAATGAGGCAAGACTGAGCCACTGCACTCCAGCCTGGGCCACAGAGCAGGACTCTATCTCAAAAATAAAATAAATTTAAAAAAGAGTTACTTGAACACAAGCACTCTGATACCCTGACATTCGATAAACTGGACAAAGGGATGATTCATGTCCTGGGCGGGATGGAATGGGATATCAAGAGATTTTATCATGCTACTCGGAATGGCATAAAACTTAAAACTTGTAAGCTGTTTACTTCTGGAATTTTCCATTTAATATATTTTGACCATGGGTAGCTGAAACCACAGAAAATGAAACCACGGATCAGGGGTGACTACTATAATTAATTATAAGTTACATCCCAATTTCAAAGATGTGCAAATGTGAAAAGAAAAAACATCTAAGAGTTAATGAAATGCAGTACCATCTCACTCAACTCTTGCAAGAACTCTAACGAGACTGGTATTATTATCCCTATCTTACAAAAGAGGAAACTAGGCCAGGCGTGGTGGCTCACGCCTGTAATCCCAGCACTTTGGGAGGCTGAGGCGGGCACATCAAGAGGTCAGGAGATCGAGACCATCCTGGCTAACACGGTGAAACCCCGTCTCTATAAAAATATAAAAAATTAGCTGGGCATGGTGGCGGGCACCTGTAGTCCCAGCTACTCGGGAGGCTGAGGCAGGAGAATGGCGTGAACCTGGGAGGCAGAGGTTGCAGTGAGCTGAGATCATGCCACTGCACTGCACTCCAGCCTGGGCAACGAGCGAGACTCCGTCTCAAAAAAAAGAAAAAGAGGAAACCGGCTGGGCACAGTGGCTCACGCCTATAATCCCAACACTTTGAGAGGCCGAGGCAGGCTGATCACCTGAAGTTGGAAGTTCGAGACCAGCCTGGCCAACATGGTGAAACCCCGTTTCTACTAAAACAAAATATTAGCCAGGCATGGCGGCATGGGTCTGTAGTTCTAGCTATTTGGGAAGATGAGCCAGGAGGGTTGCTTGAACCTGGGAGACAGAGATTGCAGTGAACCAAGATCGCGTCACTTCACTCCAGCTTGGGCGACAGAGTGAGACTCCATCTCCAAAAAAAAAAAAAAAAAAAAAAACAGGAAGAAACCGAGGCTCAGAGAAATGAAGTAAACTAAGGTCTCTCAGCCAGTAAGTTGTGGAGCCAAAAGTCAGTTCCTGAACAGATTTCTGAATTTCCCTGGGAAGCAGGGAGCAAAGAGGAGGCAGCCAGGCTTCAGACAGATCCTTCTTGGTTACGCTGACCCATCAGAGGCAAATAACCCTGACTTGGCTGATCCCTAAAATCAGGGTCTTTCTTCAAGTGCACCTTCACAGATCCTACTTTCAGAAACAACAACAAAAAGAAAACAGGTTTCCCTAGCTCCTTCCTTGCAAAACTGGCTGGAAATGAGGGGGGAACCTCTCAGCCAACTTGTTATATATAAAGCACATTTAACGAGCCTTTCAAGTCCTGGGAGTAGGAGAAGGAAGGGTTCATTGGAAATCTGATACTTTGGCAACCAAGCGGGAGAGACAAGGCCCTGAGCATCAGACCCTGAGGATAAACACCATCCCAAACCCCTTTGTCTGCCAGAAGGAGATACTTCCTGGGGGAGCAGGAGGCAGCAAAGCTTTTTATGACAAAGTCCACCTAACAACCACCTCCACCGGAGACCTGGCTAGGGTCTTTGTACAACCCACCTAACCATAAACCCTCTATCTTTTCCCAAACCTGCTGGGGTCCCTCTCTCCACAAATACCTGTGACCATCATAAACGCCCTTAAACAGCCCCAGTTTACTGCCCAGCCTGCCTGCTGCTAAATGAGGGCATTTGTTTCAAATTTGCAAATACCGACAGCGGTGGAAACCTAAGTCCACCCCTAAAATGAAATGTTCTGCATTCCTCCAGGCCTGAAGCACCATGCTTCAAAAGCTGCAAGAGGCCCCAGCTGTTTACTCACTGGTGGGGCTATTGGGAGAGGTATTTTCCTGCTCCCTGAGGAGGCTCCTTTGATCCAGGCGAAGTGGGAAGGGGCAGAGAGGGGTGCCACCTGCACCAAGGCTAGGCTGGGCCCATGCTCTCCTACCCCTTTCTGGGTCACCAGCAGCAGCTGTGCAGCGCCTGGAAAAGGGACTCTCTTGGAAAGGCCCAAGTAGAGACTCGCCTAAAATTGCTGTCTGGAGACAGAGCAAGTTGGCTTGGTGGCTTCTGCAGGATCTCTCAAGCCATGTTCAAAGGCCCTTCAGACAAAGGTAGAGGGTAAGGAAAGGCACAGGAGGCTGCACAGCCGCTGAGAGCACCCCAGCCTCTTACCCAGGCAGAAACAAAGGACAAGGTCCCCACCCTGTTCTTCCCAGTCTACCCCACAGCTCAGGACATTTCATCAAAACAGGGTGCAGGTGTTTACTAAATAACAGCCTTTTGTTCTAAGAAGTTTTGCTAAAGGGGAGGGGGGATAGGCAAGAAAGAGAGAGAGCCCTTCCTGCAGGTCTCCAGGGCTGTTCCAGGACCCAGCCTAGCCCCCTCCCCTCAGTACTCCTCCGGTAAGAGGCCTGGATCCCTGGGGTAGAGGAGGAGCTCAGATCATGGGCAGAAAAGCTGCTGTGTAGCTGGGCAATTTTTTAACTGGTCAGTTTGACAACTGGTTTAATCTGCTAAAGGAACTAAACTGATAGAATGCTTTGTTCTTTGTGCTAGAACTGTAAGAGATCGATAGCATTTCCTTTTTTCTTCCCCCTGAGGTTGTAAGACAATGTTTTCTTTGTGATTTGTTTTGTTTTTCAGGTAGCTGAAAATTAGGTTTGGATCTCAAATGCCATCCTAGCACTCTCTAAGGATCTGTTGGCCTGACGGAGCCTTCTCCCTCTTCTTCTAGGTAGGAAACAGCCCAGCTTTGTAAACAGATGAGCTACAATGGAACCATATCACCTTTGCATCCTCCCTTTGCATCCTCTCGTGATAGAACGTAGGTTCCCACACTGGGGTCTGAGAACCTCAGAAGCAGAAGAACAAACTCAGCAGAATCACCAAGAGCGGTCAACAGTTCAGCCAAAGAGAGATACACCTGGCACAAGAAAAGTGGCATCTCCCAGAATGTCAAGGTCATGACTCAACCTCGCCTGAACACTCCTGAGGGTTAAAAGACTTGACTCCAAAGTCAGAAATTAAAGGGAAATCTACATCATTAGGCCCCTACCATGGGGCAGGGCCTGGAGCACCAAGCGTGGGCACATCTACCTACACAAAAGTAGTAGCAAACTCTATTAACCACTATAAGGATGACTCTATTACCTCCTACGTGGTCTCCACCACAGCACTGCTCAGCGTACAACTCCCAGCAAGAAGCAATGGTCTGGAATGCACCTACAAGCCAGGGCCTGCAACTGCCTGTGACCTTCCAGCAGCACCAGGAGGAGGAGGCTAAGAATTCATGGGTTCATGAGAAAAGCTCAAGCCATTGGGATTTAGGCACAGTGTCCTAGCCTTTTAGACTACATATAGTTTCACCATAACTCTTTTTATTTATTTATTTTTTTGAGATGGCATCTCACTCTCACCCAGGTTGGAATGCAGTAGCATGATCTCAGCTCACTGCAACCTCTGCCTCCCAGGCTCAAGCCATTCTCCTGCCTCAGCCTCCCAAGTAGCTAGGATTACAGGCATGCACCACCACAGCTAGCTAATTTTGTGTTTTTAGTGGAGATGGGGTTTCATCACGTTGGTCAAGCTGATCTCGAACTCCTGACCTCATGATCCACCTGCCTTGGCCTCCCAAAGTGCTGGGATTATAGGTGTGAGCCACTGCACTTGGCCACGTGTGCAGCACAGTAACACCTGGACATACAAGGACTCTAAGTGAAGGCACAGGAGGGACTGGCACTCTGGTCTCAGCTCTCTGTGTTTTTTGAGACAGGGTCTCTCTCTGTTGCCCAGGCTGGAGTGCAGTGGTGTAATCTTGGCTCACCGGAGCCTTGACCCCCCAGGTTCAAGTGATCCTCCCACCTCAGCCTCCCAAGTAGCTGGGATCACAGGCATGTGCCACCACTGCTGTCTAATTTTTCTTTTATTTTCTTTTCCGTAGAGATGGGGTCTCACTATGTTCCCCAGGCTAGTCTGAAATTCCTGGGCTCAAGCAATCCTCCCGCCTTGGCCTCCCAAAGTGTTAGGATTACAGGTGTGAACCACCACACTGGCTTCAGCCCTGTTCCTCACCAGCTCTGTAGTGCTGGACAGATTGTGCTTTTGTGCCTCAGTTTCTTTCCCTGTCAAATACTCTCCCTCCTAAATCTTTACAGCACCCTTTGCACCCAGAGAATTATACCCTAATACCCACATCACCAGTTGGTCAAGTCTAAACACATTTGTGCCCACGCACTAGAGCCTCCAGAATAAAAAACAGCCCTTAGATTAAAGTGCTCTCCCTAAACCCAGGGTAAAGAGAGCCTGTAAGGTGTAGCAGAAATAGGGCTGGAGGTGCCACACTGAGTGAGCCTCAGGAAGGGCCCTCCAAGGTCTTCTGTTCTGAAGTTGAAGCCTGGAGAGGAGGATAGGACTTGCCCATGGTCACACAAACAGTTTCAGGCAAATGTGGAAGCAGAGTCCATGTCTTCCAACACTGAGCCTAGTGCTCCTCCTGGTGCCTCCTCAGGTTCAAGAGGTATGAACGGTACCAGGACACCCAGCGCTGGAGCTTAGCAAGACCCAAGACCCGCCTTTGGGACTGAGGTCCTACCACTTCTCTTGCAGGAATTCCTCTAAATCAGGAATGCCCACACAACTTTACCTGGAGACCCTAGTGTCCCCAGGGAGAGAGGAAACAGGAGAAAGGAAAACTGAAAGCTCCTTAATAAAATGTGAAATAAACTCTGCAGCCCACTCTTCCCAAGGACTCAGCCAGCCTTCCACACCAATTATCACGTAAGGCTAGCAGCCTGTATCGGCAAGACAGCAAAATCCTCTCACAGGGAAAGGGGCCCAGAAATAGGCCAAGACTTCAGCAGCCACAGATACACAATGTGCAGTGGGTAAAGTAATGGGGCCGCACCCTCATGGGCTTCTCCTATCGTATGTTACAGGCAGGATTGCCCCATCCCACCACCACCGGAGGCAGAACAGTAGTGAAGAGGGCTCACTTGAAACACGACATTAGAACAGAGGCATCAAAATAATCTTGGTCCATCGGCTGGGAAACAAAGAGCCACTAGTTGCAAGGCCTTTATGCCAATGGAATAGCCACCTTTGACGGTATAGGTTGTGCACTGCTCAAGATGTCTGACCAAAGAACCAACACTGAAATACTGCCTGAACCCTGGTGCAGGACTGCATCTACCTGGAGAAAAGGGTATTTTTTTTTCTTCTTTT
>NW_012118599.1:13918414-13919209 GCF_000951035.1 Colobus angolensis palliatus
TGCCTAGGCTGGTCTCAAACTCCTGAGCTCAAGTGATCCACTTGCCTCTGCCTCCCAAAGTGCTGGGATCACAGGCGTGCCCACGACTCCCAGTGCGCCCACGACTGCGAGTACTTATTTGTAATGTGCACAAAGGTACCCTACGAGCTAGCTGCTGGGACACCTCAGCAGTCCCAAAGGCACACAAACGTTCTCCTTGTTGCCCCGCCACCACCCCAAGGAGGAGACAAAAAAAAAAAAAAAGCCACAGTGTCTCCTGGAGGGGAGGCTGTGCACGAGGCAAGCCCACTGCCCTTGGCCACACAGAACCTCAGGAACCTCCCCACAGCATAGACAGAGGTTCCTACAAATTACACAGAGTCACTGACTGGGGAAACCCCCACAGCCATCCAGTGATTATAGAAACCCCTCCCTTGGGTATCATAAAAGTCTGCCTAGGCTGCATGAAGCACAATTCACTACCCATTCCCTGAGAACCTCAGCATGCCAGGAGAGACAGTGGCCCTTAAGCAGGACTAACCCACCCCTTGGGAGAATCTGCTATTGAGACAGAGAGAGGAAGAACTCCCACCAGGAAAAAGTGGCTGTGTGTGGCTCCCATATTTCTGGGTTGCTGTTGGAATACTGAGACCCATTTAGAAAACCTGTGCTTTTGAATGAGGAAGCCAGTCTTTTTTTTTCTTTTTTTTTTTTTGAGACAGAGTTTCGCTCTTGTTGCCTAGGCTGGAGTGCAATGGTGCAATCTCAGCTCACCACAACCTCGGCCTCCCAGGTTTGAGTCATTCTCCTGCCTCG
>NW_012118599.1:13919853-13924726 GCF_000951035.1 Colobus angolensis palliatus
AAAAGAAAAGAAAAAAAGAAAAAAGGCTGACCCCTCAAAAGGAAACAGCTGGCCAGGACAGGCTCTGGGAAGAACCATCAGGGCTAGCCAAAGGGGCTGCTTCCCAGGGGTCACCATTTCCACAGCTGAAGAGCATTATATCACAACTTCACAGGGGCCAGCAGGCAAAAGCATCACTTGCATTGTGCTCATGAGGAAACTGAGGCTCGGAAAGGTTAACTAACCAGCTCAGGGTCATGTGGGTATGCAGCAATTGATCCAGGACCAGAATACAGAAAAACTGGTGTCACGGGTCTATAGATGTCTCTTCTCTTACTTCATCACTTATGGCTGCTGTGTGATAGTAGGACAGAACCACCCAGGTTTTCAGAATCCTGGTCCGATGACTTTACATCATTCTGAGGCCATCACTGACTACATCTGTTCAGCAAGGTCGGGTCCTCTCTCCTCTCTAAAGCCCTCCCACCCCCATTTGCTCCTACATCTCAGACTTACCATCCCACACATTCTGGAATGTACTTCTATTCTACTTAGCACTTTACCAAATGGTGTCTTTCATACTTCATCTGATTTACGTTTCTGCATCTTGTCTTCCTCCTTTGTCCCAGGCCTCCTCAGACAGCTTCACCCATAGAAGACACTCAAGCACTTTGAATGAACTCCCTCCTAAGCCCCCCACTATTAATACCGCCCTTTTTCTCAACACCACACCTCCACTTCAGACTGACAAATTCTCCTTATGGCTACTCAAAGGTTCTCACACTTAAGCGTAGGTAAGAATCTCCAGGAAACTCTATAAATGCAGTTTCCAGGCTGGGTGTGGTGGCTTACACCTGTAATCCCAACACTTTGGCAGGCAGAGGCAGGAGGATTGCTTGAGCCCAGGAGTTCAACACCAGCCTGGGCAACACAGCAAGACCTCGTCTCTACCAAAAATAAAAAATAAATGTAAAAAACTAGCCAGGTACGGTGGCATGCACCTGTGATCCCAGCTACTTGGGAGGCAGAGGCGGGAGAATCACTTGAGCCCAACAGGACAAGGCTGCAGTGAGCTGTGATTGCACCACTGCACTCCAACCTGGGTGACAGAGTGAGACCCTGTTTCAAAAATAAATGAATAAAAATTAAAATGCAGTTTCCTTTAGAAATCTGACCTATGTAACTGGATTGGCTATTCAACAACAACAACATAATCTAACAAATAAATAAAATGCATTTTCTGGCCTCTCCCTCAATAATTCTGATGGGCAGGTCTGCAGTAAGGCCCAGGAAACTAAAATTTTCTTCAGTACTTTGGTGACCTGCCCTCTCACTATACTCTCCACTCTACATCTTTGAGAAATACGTATCTATACCTTCCTAATATATGACTTACAATCCCTACCCCATGACTCGGGACCTTGTCTTCAGAAATTACATACACACCCAAACCTGTGAGTGCATATCCCACTTATCAAGGCTTACACTTCTAACAGGAGTTTGGGATCTGCAGGACACCTGGTGGATGATGTTCTAGTCACCTGAGCACTCACTCAACACATACCCCAGTTAATGCACACAGCAAATGAGAGTTTAGCAATGTCAAACCAAGTAAGGAGAGGGGAAAGGCGCCTGTGTGCGTGTCAGCCCTTCGAACCAAGCTTCCTCCCTGCCCCACTGCTGTTTGTGTAACATTACTGGGAGGGAAATGGCCTAAACGCAGAGAAGAAAAGAGGATGGAAAAAGTGACATACTACAGAGGGCTTCCTCAAACCGCTGATTAGCTGTGGCAGCTCTCAGGCCAGTTCCACCAAAGCGCCAGGGGGCTCAGTAGTGAACTCAGAGAATTCCAACATAGGACTCTAACCAGCTACCATGGCAGTACTTTCACACCCTCAGAAAAAGGACCAGGCAGATGGGGGCCAGAGCAGGAATCGAGGAGAGGAGCAGGCGGCAGCTCCAGGGTAAGGTAAGGGCCAGCGCCAGCAACTGTGGCCCTGAGTCTGTAACCCCACCATGTGGCTCTGGCCAGGGGCAGTGCCCAGGCACAGCAGCAGAGAGGCATCTACTGAGGTTAGGGAGAGCAGGAGGTTGAGGGACGCAGGCCAAGGACACCCAACCCTGTTTAATGACCCTTTCTTCCATCAGGAAAACACCAAAGACTGAATCCTTGGCCCCAAACTGCTTTTGGCTCCAATATTAGAGTCTGAACCGGCCAACCTCTGTCCCAGACGAGTCTCACAGAAGCTTCATTGGCTTAAACACAGACTCACACAAACCCCCTCACTCCAGAATATGAAGTGCTCCAAAGACTAACAACACTACAACTGTCAAAGCCCAGCGGAGACATGCCTCCCTTTATGAACCAAATGTATTCCTGAAAAGTTGTCTGTCAACCAAATTTCTGCCTAACAAATCCAGTTTCTCCACTGACTTTTGTTATAAAATCAGTCGTATTTTCCTCTAGGAAAAGCTGAGGTTTTGAGAGGAGCTAAACATCAGGCTGAATATTGCAGACTTTCTAGAGTCACACATTTAATGGAGAAATTTCTTGACAAAGTCTAATTCAAGTCAAACCCAAAGGAGGTAATTTTTAAGCGTGCACATCACCCCAAGGAGTGTTCACATGAAGTAAGTTATTTAAAGCAAATCTTCAAATACTGTGCAGGATCTCAGCTCCCAATTTATACTGTTGCAACAGGAAAGCTCTGTGCCTTGAGATTCTGTATAAAGAAGAAGCCTAGGCCAGGACTTCTGGAACTCTGGGTACAGAATCACCTGATGATCTTGTTAAAATGCA
Source organism: Colobus angolensis palliatus (assembly GCF_000951035.1). Classification (NCBI taxonomy): domain Eukaryota; kingdom Metazoa; phylum Chordata; class Mammalia; order Primates; family Cercopithecidae; genus Colobus; species Colobus angolensis. The sequence continues at coordinate 13,922,633 of NW_012118599.1, forward strand.
GATTGCGGCAGGGTATGGTGGCTCACGCCTATAATCCCAGTAATCTCAGCACTTTGGGAGGCCGAGGTGGGCAGATCACAAGGTCAGGAGTTCGAGACCAGCCTGACCAACATGGTGAAACCCTGTCTCCACTAAAAATACAAAAAAAAAATTAGCCGGGCATGGTGGTGCGTGCCTGTAATCCCAGCTACTCAGGAGGCTGAGGCAGGAGAATCGCTTGAACCTGGGAGGCAGAGGTTGCAGGGAGCCAAGATCGTGCCACTGCACTCCAGCCTGGGCAACAGAATGAGAACGAGAGTCCACCTCAAAAAAAAACAAAAAAAACTGCAGATTGTGATTCTGATTCATGCTCTCAGGAATGCTGATGCCATGTGGCCCTGGGTCTTACTTCGAGTAGCGCAGTTATAGATACTCTAGGCCCCTACACAGTTCTCTGAGGAAGCAATTTTAGCACCAGTTTTTAAGCTGCAATCAGCTTCATATGTAGCAGTGCTTGCCCACGCACAGAACTCGCAGAAAGCTAGAAGCCCCACCACATCAAAACTCAGACAAGCCACCACCAAAACCAGTCAGCCCAGGATCAGGGAAGGAAGATCTGATCCTTAATTTGGTCACCGTAGAGAAGGCACAAGGAGGAACAGGCAACCCCAACCCGAAGAAGCTGGGGAGGGTGCAAAAGACTCCCAATGCCTAGAATGCAAGGGGTTATTTAACCCCACCCTTGATCATTCTGCCCTGCACCCAAATGGTTCATTCACTTTTGAAATAAACCTACATGAGGACCTGTTATATCAGCTGGGTGCAGTGGCTCACGCCTGTAATCCCAGCACTTTGGGAGGCCGAGGTGGGCGGATCACCTGAGGTCAGGAGTTTGAGACCAGCTTGGCCAACATAGTGAAACCCTGTATCTACTAAAAATACAAAAATTAGCTGGGTGCAGTGGCGCATGCTTGTAATCCCAGGTACTCAAGAGGCTGAGGTAGGAGAATCACTTGAATCCAGGAGGTAGAGGCTGCAGTGAACCAAGATTGAGCCAATGCACTACAGCCTGGGAGACACAGGAAAACTCCATCTCAAAAAAAAAAAAAACAAAAAAAAACCCTACATAAAAACCCGTTATAAATAAGTACTGTACTAAACTCTATGGGGGAGCCCTTCAGTAAATTAAAACGAAACCCAACAGGGGCAAAAATATGGATGGTGTCGCAAGAATGACAGTCCAGAAGTTCTACAGGTGTCTACTTTCTGGCAGGAGAGATAGGACAGCTTCAGGGAAGAAGAGGCAGTGGGGCTGGGCAACAGAGAGACAGGAGAAGGCAATGTACACCCGGGGACTGGCCCAAAGGAAAGAAAGGTCGGAGAAAACCAGATATGTGTTAGGAGATGGCAAATAGTCCACCTGGACTGGCATGGAGGGTTCCAGTAGGTAAAATGTCCATTGTTGGGAATGACTGTAAAGCTGAATGAATCTTTGAAGCACACCACAGAGGGAAGACCAAGAAAGGGGTGTGTGTGTGTGTGTGTGTGTGTGTACATGTTTTTTTTTTGTTTTATTTTTGAGTGGAGTCTAGCTCTGTTGCCCAAGCTGGAGTGCAGTAGCACAATCTTGGCTCACTGCAACTTCCGCCTCCCGGGTTCACACCATTCTCCTGCCTCAGCCTCCCGAGTAGATGGGATTAGAGGTGTGTGCCACCATACCCAGCTAATTTTTGTATTTTTAGTAGAGATGGGGTTTTACCATGTTGACCAGGCTGGTCTTGAACTCCTGACATCAGGTTATCCGCCTACCTTGGCCTCCCAAAGTGCTGGGATTACAGACGTGAGCCACTGCACCCGGACTACCTCATTCTATTTAATCCTCAGCACAACTCTAGGAAGCTTTTTTTTTTTTTTTTTTTGAGACGGAGTCTCACTCTGTCGCCCAGACTGGAGTGCAGTGGCCCGGATTTCAGCTCACGGCAAGCTCCACCTCCCGGGTTCGAGCCATTCTCCTGCCTCGGCCTCCCAAGTAGCTGGGATTACCGGCATGCCTGGCAAATTTTGTATTTTTAGTAGAGACGGGAGTTCTCTATTTTGGTCAGGATGGTCTCGAGC
>NW_012118599.1:13925476-13928270 GCF_000951035.1 Colobus angolensis palliatus
GCGCCTGGCCACACGCTTGGATTTTGTCATTCTCAGGGAGTCCTTTTCCAACTCCCTGCAGATGCCAAGGAAGGACCATACTTTATATCCATTGCTTGAGCTCTGTCCACCACTCAATGCTGCTCTAAACACCAGGAATTTGAGTATATCATTTGACAAATGACATGAGGAGCACCCTCACCCTGCCACCATACTTCCCAACAGCTGAGAAAAGCCATCACTAATAAAAGCAACTCCTAGGCCTGAATTACAGGCTGCAGAGCCTTGAGGAATCTGCAGACAGCCTATCCCAGAACATGACGACTCAATTTCCCCAAAGAAACAAGAGCCTGGAGGAAAGAAACCAGGGAGGGGGAGGGGAATCGGGATGAGGAAGTGACCACATCTGACTGTCCAAGAGGTTGGTTTAGAATCCCAAGTTTCAAACATCAAGCCGCGTCCTCCTCCTCCTCCTCCTCTTCCTCCTCCATATTTATTACAACAGCATCTTAAAGTGCAGAAAGTATCTCAGCCATTTATGGCATAATTACCCAGACTTTAAAATGGTCTAATCCACAAACCTAGCCAGCCTAGGTTCCTTACTCCAGCCTTATTAACAGTGGGATCTCGCTACAACTCCAGTTAATTACACAGTTAAACAATGAGATGGAAAAATCTACTGTGATCTATTAAAAAAATCGTTGCCCCCTTAAGTCATGCGTCTGGGGGTGGGTTGAGTCCCAGGATTTCACTAGAAGACAACAGGCGCCTCGGCCTCTGCTGAAATTGTTTACAGCACATGGACAGGTTCCACAACAAGGCACATTTGGTGGAACTGATTTAAGGCTCTCATTAAAATGTTCCTTTGTAGAGCACAAGACATCCCCCCACCCCTAAGGAGACTACAGACCTCCTGTCCTAAGCCCTCAGCCTGCCCTAACTTCCCCCAACAGGATCCCCCCGCTCCACACGCACACACTAAACACTAGTCACCAGATTAAGTCAATTAACATCAGAGTCATCTTCTCATGAAAGGAATTTAGGAATTTAGCGTTTGTTGAGCAAGAGCCCCATCTTCACCAGAAACTCCCCTTGACTCCAGAACTCTGAACAGCAGCAGTGAAGGCAGCCTCATTGGGCAGACCCACACACCAAAACCCAACCAGGAGAGCCAGGAGGCCTGTGAGCTCGGGCTGCTCGCCCAGATGGCTGGGCCCCCATCCTGGCTGTGCAAAAAAGTTCCGTACTTCCTCTGGGAGCAGATGTGGATTCTGCCACGAGCAATAACTACCAAACACATCACAAGAAACACGGGGCAACTCCAAACACCTCCTCCAAATCCCTGGAGCTTACTCTCTTTCCTGGGTTACATTTACCTCTCGTTTTACAACTAGGGGCAGGGAAGATGTTGATTCCACCAGCACCAAAACCCCTCCACAGCTGGCAGGCCAGAAAGGTACTAGAAAGGCAGTTCTCTACCCATGCCGTTCCCATTGCCACCTTCAAAGGACGTGGGAAGTGATCACCTAGGACAGGTCTTCTGGACAGAGCTCCCCAAGAGAAAGCTGCTTCGAGGACCACCAAAGAGTGTTTTGGAGGCTGGGGGGCTTTATTTCCAGTCTGGGCTGTTTGAGATGTGCGGGTGGCTTGATGCTTTCCTGTAAGGCACTTCGACACCTCAGTGGTGACTCTTAGGTGTGACCAAGCCAGGAAATAAAAGCTGCGGGAGTTGGGTGGGGGGGCGGTGCTGTCTGCCTGGTGATGAGGGCCACACCCTCGTTAAAATACTAAGGCCCCCCAAGAAAAGTCAGAATGAGTTATTTTTGCTTTTCTGCCCTTAGAAAGATTTCCTTTCCTCTGTGAGGACAGCCAGGATGGAAATCCAGGAAGGAGCAGAACAAACCCCGTCCGTACCTTTGCAGCCAGGCCATGCCCGATTTTGGCAGCGGCCTTTACACATTAGTCACCGCAACAGCCTGGGACCCTCGGATCCCCGGATTCGGCCCTGGCACGGAGAGGGCGCAGGGTTCCAGACCAGTAACTAGAGGCCATGGGGAGGCCCCTAATTCTTCCCTTCTTCCGCCCTCACCCGCAGGGCCATCTGGGGTCCCAGCTTTGCCCAGGAACTTGGAGGAGGGAAGCCGGGAGCGTCGGGTCAGCGTAGGTAACAAAGCTCCGCGCTTTGCGCGCCGCAGGTCTGTCCGGCATCGGGCCCCAAACCGGCCACTCTTACCTGGGCTGACCCTGCCGCGTGGGGTGGGGGGCTCCCTTTTCCCCATCGCACCCCCCACGGGGGGTGCGGGTGGTCTTTTCTCCCCCGACAAGAAACTCCCCATCTGGGCCCGAGAGCCGGCAACTCTCGGCAGTTCTCGAGCAAACTCTCGGCTCAGACCACAAAAACTCAGTGAGGCTGGAAATGCGTCCCCGCGGCGCGGGTGGGAGGGGGACCTGACCGAGTCCCTGGAGGCTTCGTCAGCCTCCCGGCCCCCGGGTTCCTTGCGCCCTTCCGCCGCGAGCCTGCACCCCCAGCGAGCCTCTCCACCACTCCAGGGCCGCCCAAACCCACCTCCCCAGGTGCAGCTTTTTGCCCACGGGCACTCCCGCGCTTCCCAAGCTCTGTGCCCTCAGCTCTCGGGGACTCACCGCCCAGCAGCGGCAGCAGCAGGACGCTGAGCAGAGGCAACCGGCGGGGTCTGGCCGGGGATCCCCGCGTAGCTCCCATCGCGGCGGGCTCGGGAAAAGGAGCTGAGGGCGCACAGCGGGTGAGCAGACTGCGCTCCGCGGCGGGCACAGGAGACGGAGCGCACCGGAGCGC
>NW_012118599.1:13928542-13933921 GCF_000951035.1 Colobus angolensis palliatus
CCCACACGGCGCCCCGCCCCCTCGACGCCCCCTCCTCGCCGAGGCGGGGAGGAGCTCAGTAGGGGGAGGGGTCTGGAGAGGGATGGAGAACAGAGAGAGCAAGGGAGAGCGCAGGGGACCTGAGAGGGGTAGGGGAGTATTTGCTGTACCTACCACCGACTCTGCAGGGATCCGGGAGAACCTAAGTGACTTGTGAGATGCCGTGGACCCTGGGGAGAATGGTCCATTCTGTGCATACCTGGAGGCTCTGGCCAACAATTCCCCCAGAATTCTCCAGGTGGGGGTAGCGGAAGAGGTGGGCCCCACCCACTTTTCAGCAACCCAAAATCTTACAGGCAGATCCAGAACAGCACGGTGTCCTTAATGTCCCCCAGCAGAGTAACCTGAAGATGCTGTGTAGCCCGGAGAGGGGCTGAAGGGTGCATGACTGGGGTCTGGTTTGGCTCTAGACCAATCTGAACCCAAAGGTAGAAATACGCTGGGCTCTGAAAGCCAGGCTGAAGGCTGCTAAACTGACAAATTCATCCCAAGTCCATCTCCAGGCAGTCTGGGCTGTGTCAGGGTATGGCCAAGTCTCCAGCTGTGGGGAGGCCCAGCACAACCCTTGTTCCAGGCACCCCCCACCCCCCACACCACCACCCCCACATTCTTTCTTTGTTGTGAAAGCAGCAAGGGGTGTAGGAGGCGGGTCAGGAGGAGTCAAGCTTTAGAAGATGGGCCCCAGCTGCTGCTCAGGCCTCCAAGATATGCTGAGAGGGGATGGATAGTGCCTTGTCTCCCCTCTGGCTCCGGAGGGCCCCCCAGGCCTGCTTAGTCCTCCCTTCCCCCAAGCAGCTGGGAGAACGAATGGCAGCCACAGAGGGCCTCACAGCCAGGAGAAGTGGCGCCAGGACTCCAGGGTCCTGCCACATGGCCACCACATGTCCCTGACAACCCAGTCCACAGCACCTTCTCCTTGGGTTGTGGGCCTCCTTCTTCCCCATCCCCCAGATGCCTTCCTACAGGCCCTGCTGGAGATGATACAAACAAGGGGAGGAAGAGAAGAGAGATCCAAGAATCAACACTCCTGCTGCCCCATCCATCACTGCACCTCACCCTCTGGGAAGGGCCCCAACACAAGCCCTGCTTCATACCCTCTTCAATCAGGACTCAAGTCGCAGAAACGTTACCTGATTCTTTTATTTAAGAAAAGTGAAATACATGGACCTGAAGTGAGACAGCAGAGGGAGGGAATAAGAGCGGCCAGGGCAAGGCGGCTTGGCTGGCCAGCCCCCAACCCTCTGACTGAAAAGCCAGCAGCAGGCTGCATCTCTGAGGGCCATACCTGCTTTGTACCCACCTTGGGGGCCTCAGAGCTAGCTACTCTAGAGGACCACAGGGTACGGAGAGGGTGTCCTGAGGGTCCTTCCTAAGAGGGATTCCTGAGGAGGGAGCTGAAACCCTAAGGGCAGCAGCAATCTTCTGGTTAAACTGCTCCCCTTCACTGTCCCACCTAGGGGTGGGGAAGAGCCAGGAGCAATGGGGAATGCTGTGAGGGCTATGGAGGTGGGGGGACCCAGCAGACCTGGGGACCGGGTTGAATGTCAGCTGCTTGAAGAGAGGTCCATGGTGCTGGCACTGAGGCCCCGCGAGACCTGAAACAGACAACACTACCCCATCAGCTCAGGGACCTCAGCCTCCCAAAGACTGTCTCCTGGAGTCCATCCATCCCATGGCCACAGTGTATCTCTGGACCTAGGATCACATCTATCTCTGGACCAGTCTATCTCTGGACCTGGGACTTTGTTTAGCCTCTGCTAGGGTTTTCCAGAAGGCAACAATCTGGTGGAGAAGCTACCTGGAAGAACCACATGAATACTGGCGTATACTTTGAGTGTGTTGATATAAGAAGTCATTTGCCATTAAAATATCATTACTGTTTTCTCAGATGGGGATTATTTAATACTTTTCTTTTTCCATTCTCATCTACTATGAAGGTGGCTGCAGGATGAAAAAATTAGTATCTCCAAATAATTCTTAAATTATTCATAATTCCAAAGTACCAGTTTAAAGAATATTCCTATTTCCCTCCTTATTAACTTATTTGCTACTATGTCTGGCCTGAAACTGTCCCTTGGTGGTCATCACTCACCACAAGCTATCTGCCTGATTCCTTAATAACTGCAATCCCCTGGCTCATCATTATCCCAGATGACTCCTCTCCCCTCTTCCCTTACTCTACTGGGCTTGCTCACTGGCTGTTCTTTTTTCGTCACCCACCAATATGCTCACAAGCACTGCTCTCACCTGGAGGGGTGCTGCACTAGGTTGGTTCAGATAGTTCAAGGAGGCTGCTCGCTTCATGTTGCTGCTACAATGGAAAATGGAAGAACTGAGGCCTCCTCTCTTCCTCTTGAGTGCCCTTAAATCTGTGGGCCTCTTGAGCACTGCCACACAAAATCAAATTACTGCCTCCCCTCCATCCCCTCCCCCAACTTCTCTTATCTGCATCAGGAACCAGTATCTCAGCTACCTTCATCCCCCACGTTGGGGCGCCCATTCTACCCAACCTCTCTCTCCATGGCTGTCCCATTGACTTCCTCCCTGTTTCTCTCCAAGATACCTCTCCAGAGATCAGGGGCCAAGAGGAGTTGGAGGCAAGGGCTTACTTTACTTGCCTGCTTTACCATATCTTTTTTTTTTTTCTTTTTTTTGAGACAGAGTTTCACTTTTGTCGCCTGGGATGGAGTACAATGGCTTGATCTCAGCTCACTGCAACCTCTACCTCCCAGGTTCCAGCAATTCTTCTGCCTCAGCCTCCCAAGTAGCTGAGATTACAGGTACCCACCATCACGCCCGGCTAATTTTTGTATTTTTAGGAGAGATGAGGTTTCACCTTGTTGACCAGGCTGGTCTCGAACTCCTGACCTCCGGTGATCCACCCGCCTCAGCCTCCCAAAGTGCTGGGATTACAGGCTTGAGCCACAGCACCCAGCCACTTTACCATATCTTGACTTCCATGTGTACCTGGAGGGCCGAGGCTCAGTCCCCTGGAGCTTCCTCACCAGGAGTTCACTGCTTCTGCGGAGCACATCTCGGATCTTGCCCAGAGAGCCACTCCTCTGCAGGGTCCCACTGCCATCCTGGCAGAAAGGGGTGAGCAATGAAAGCTACAGGGATCCCACACAGATGGGTTTCTGAGTCTAGTCCTAGCATTTATTCTGCACACATCCCCCACCCCCAAGGCCCAGTGACTGGAAATAAAAGTCCTGTGAAAAGCTTGCTCCCAGAGATACCCCTGAAGGGATACACTACCTAGACTGGGACAGCATAGCCAAGAGCCTCTCACCACCACCAGCAGGAGTGGGCAGGAGAGACGAAAAGGCAATGATCAGACTCACCCCGGACCATTCCACAGCCACAGAAACATCTTCACCTCCCTCGAATTTCACACTGTCCCCAGGGCCCTCCTGGGAGGTCCTTCTACCATCACTCTCCCCAAGCAGCTCTGCCACCTTGGTCTGGCTGATAGGGTCAGTGCCCTGGAAGGAAAAGGAAGGACCTGGGACTTCCTACTCCTTAACTCCTCAGGATGGGGCTTTCAAATTTTTTTCACCATCAGCCACTGCAAGGAAAACATTTTTCCTTGTGATGTCTCAGTATATACCTACTGGAACAATACTCACCTTTTCTATTTGCAATGCATTGCTATATATAGATCTGTATATGTTTTTAGCCCCATGGCCCACACTGAATTGATTTCACAACCTACTATTGAGACCCACAATCTGAGAAATTCTTGACTTAGGCTCTCCCCCACCTCACTCCTCTCACCCACACCACCCAGGCCCCTCCTTATGAAAGGGCAGGGTTTCTCCTTCATATCCCCATTTAGTGAATCTTGAAATTAGAGTCCTGACCACAAAGTGCAGGTAGGGGGTAAGAACATGCTTAAAAACAACCACAATCACAACACTGCCTCACTTTCCTCTCCCTCCTGGCCTCATCAGCCTTTCCGCTTATTCTTAGGAGACTCCCAAGAAACCTCAGCAGTCTCTCATCCCCAGGGCCCTTCCCTCAAGGACCTCCTTCCCCTCTGGGCTTCTGACCTGTCTTCGGGACCGCTGGGCACATTCCTCCAGGGTCTCAGCGGCCTCCAGCTTTCCCTGGCGCCTATACAGAGCTCCCAGGTTTCTCAGAGTAGTGTTCACAGTGGGGCTGTGGTGAGAAACAGACCAGAGAAGGAAAAGAGAATGGGTTCAGAAAAGAAAACATTTGTCTTCCAAGCAAGACAAGAGGAAAAAAAATAAGAAAATAGGAGAAGGAACAGAGCTAAAGCTGAGGGAAAGTCTACGGGAGGAAGGGAAAAGGGCTGGGAGGCTGGGAGCCTGGATGGAAGGCATCAGAGGCCAAGCTGGCTTTTCACTGGCAGCTCACCTGCTCACTTTGCAGGCCTTGTACCAGCCTCCATACTCAGCATAGGGTGTGCCACCCTCATGGTGCCGGCTCTGCAGGACAGAGAGGCCAGAGAGAAGGGCAGGGAGAGCCAAAGATAAGAATACAGAGATGCTGGGATGCATGGTGGCATGGGGCTAAGGTGCAGGCTGGGCTGGGGAGGACACCATGCATCTGGGGCTGGTGCTGGGGCGGGAAGTGCGAGTTGGGCTAATGGAAGGAGTAAGACAGAGACCCTGGTAACCTTGAGCTCCCCAGGCTGGCCCCCCTTCCCCCCACTCACTTTGCTCATTTCCTCCCGCTCCTCTGCATGCATCCAGATAGGCTTGTGGTCATCTGGGGGTGATACACGGGGTGGGGAGGTTAGAGATCGGAGCTAGACAGTGTTGGAGAGCCAGGACCCAGAGGCTGACAGGCTGGACTGAAGGGGTCTGGCTCCCCCTGGGAACCACTGTGGCCTAACCCCCGACCTTTGGTCTGCATTTCTTTTCTTTCCCACAGCCCCTTCCCCAAGCCCTCACCACTCACCATCCACAGACCCAAACTCCTGCACATGGGCACGGGTCAGGATCTCTTTGTATAGTGTCTCAGCCTCAGCATATTTGCCCTGTTTCAGGTAACAGGAAGCCTAGAAGACAGAAAGGCAAAAATACAGGAACAAAACATGGAGGGAGGCAAGGTCTTTTTCTTTTTTTCTTTTTTTCTTTTTTTTTTCCAGACAACGTCTTCACCAGGCTCAGGGAGTTCCACTTCTCATTGTCTCTGTGACTTTCCCCAGAGATCTTTCTCACACCTCCTTCTCCAGGTGCAGGGTCAAGGGTATTCCCAGCCCACTCTCAACAAGCTGTGGAGCAGGGCCTGGCACGGTGGCTCAAGCCTGTAATCCCACCACTTTGGGAGGCCGAGGCGGGCGGATCACGAGGTCAGGAGATCGAGACCATCCTG
>NW_012118599.1:13936955-13942849 GCF_000951035.1 Colobus angolensis palliatus
GCGCCCGCCACCACGCCCAGCTAATTTTTGTATTTTTAGTAGAGACGGGGTTTCACCATGTCAAGATGGTCTTGAACTCCTGACCTCGTGATTCACCTACCTTAGCCTCCCAAAGTGCTGGGATTACAGGCATGAGCCACCGTGCCCAACCCTTGTGATTTCTTATAATACTGTACTTTAATAAAGTGTCCACCTATATTTTCATTTTTTTGTTAAGAGACAGGTGCTCACTCTGCTATACAGACTGGAGTGCAGTGGCATGATCATAGCTCACTGTAACCTCAAACTCCTGAGCTCAAGCGATCCTTCCACCCTAGACTCCCAACTAGCTGGGACTACAGGTGCACGCCACTGTGCCCAGTAAATTTTTAAATTTTTGTAGAGACAGGGTCTCGCTATGTTGCCCAGGTTAATCTCCCACACCTGACCTCAAGTGATCTCCTGCCTTGGCCTCCCAAAGTGCTGGGATCACATGCATGACATGAGCCACTGAACCCAGCCGCTGTCTCATTTTTCTAGTACTTCTCGTATGGAATGGCTTACTGGTCTTCTAAATCCAGAATCATTCATTATATATGAGACCACTTTGCAATTTTTTTTTTTTTTTTGAGATGGGGTCTCGCCCTGTTGCCCAGGCTGGAGTGCAATGGCGAGATCTCAGCTCACTGCAACCTTCACCTCCTGAGTGATTCTCCTGCCTCAGCCACCCAAGTAGCTGTGATTACAGGCATGTGGCACCACACCCGACTAATTTTTGTACTTTTAGTAGAGACGGGGTTTCACCATGTTGGTCAGGCAGGTCTCAAACTCCTGACCCTGTGACCTACCTGCCTCAGCCTCCCAAAGTGTTCGGATTACAGGTGTGAGCCACCATGCCCAGGCCACTTTGCTATTTCTTTTAACAAAGTTGTACTCAATACAGTTACTGTTGTTTTGTATTTTTATCTTATTATATTACATTGTATATATTGTTCTTATAAATTACTTTTCTTGTTTTTCTTTTATATTTACTGAAGTAGCATATTAACTTTTGTAGAAATCATATATGGATTTACCTATGACTTATCTATGAATTAAGTTCAAGCAAAATATTCATTATAAAAAGGAGTCACTGCGTCTCAGAGAATTAAGCACTAGGATCACTGGACAGTGCCTGGAAGAAAGGACTTCTTACTCCTCCTTTCTCAGCACCCTTAGTGAGTGGACTGAGGGCAGCAGATGGATGAGCTAAGAGAGGCCAAAACAGCAACGGTGTGGGGTGTGGGGTGTGGGGTGTGGGGCAGGGAGGGCAAGGAATACTGACAGCAGGATGGTCGGGGCCCAGGGTGCTCTCCCGGATGCTGAGGGCATCATTCAGCAGGTGGGCAGCTTCCTTATACTTATTCTGGTCCCTGGAAGAAGACAAAAGTGACAGGAGTTACCCTAAACTCTGTCTGTAAGCCTTCTTCTTCCCTCCTTCCCTTTGGGAGGACTGAGTACATTTAAGGACTGGGGACCTCCATGAGGAGACAGGAAGCCTGGTGTGGACAGTAAGGGGGCTTCACTGACATACTCATACCAGAATGCAGGGCACTGCCATCGCAAGAGGAAGCCACAAGTTATAAGAAGTGAGAAGGCAAGGGGAAGAGAGGGAGAGAGAACTCCTCAAAAGAGATTAGAGGAATAGTGATCCCAAAGAATGAGCAAATGCTTAGGTATGGGAAAAGTGAGAATTCTGGCACATTAAGAAGCACCCCAGTGGGGTGTATCTGGAAGGCCCAACAGGGAGGAGAGGTACCCTGTGAAGAGGAAAAATGAAAGCCAAAGGAGGACCAAGGTGGGAATGTGGGGGAAGATCTGGGCACTGGAGGAGGGAAGTCCTCACCGATACACCAAAGCAAGGATGTTGAGCATGGTGGCAACATCAGGGTGGCCACGGCCTGATGTGCGCTCCAGGTCCTCCAGTGCCTGCTTACAGAGTGGCACGGCCACCTCATAGCGACCTTGGGCTGCGTACTGGATCACCAGGTTGTGCAACGTCCGCAACCTTGCTGGGATCTCATATCCACCCTGCTGAGCTGCTGCAGTACCTTGACCACGGGACACTAAACCATCACAGAAAATAAACAAAGGACTCTTCCTCTCCCCTTTGCTGTCTGCCCTTCCACTCCCCATTGCACGTCTTGTTCCATACCTATGCCTGCCCCAACATGGGCTCTCAATATTAGACCTGCCTCAAGCACTATTCTTTTATCCACTCCCTTGACCTGTGCCCATCACAACCTCAGTTATTCACCCAGTAATTCATTCATTCAACAAACATTTATTTAATAAATATGAACCAAGGGATGTCCCAGGAGTACAAAGGTAAGAAAGACCTGGTTCTGGCCAGGTGCAGTGGCTCACGCCTGTAATCCCAGCACTTTGGGAGACCAAGACAGGTGGATCACGAGGTCAGGAGTTCGAGACCAGCCTGGCCAATATGGTGAAACCCTGTCTCTACTAAAAATATAAAAATTAGCCAGGCGTGGTGGTGGACGCCTATAGTTTCAGCTAATCGGGAGGCTGAGGCAGGAGAATCACTTGAATCCAGGCGGCGGAGGTTGTAGAGAGCCGAGATCGGCCCAATGCACTCCAGCCTAGGAGACAGAGTGAGACTCTGTCTCAAAAAAAAAAAAAAAAAACCTGGTTCTTTCCCTTGAGGGGCTCATGGTCTCCCCATCTCAGGTTTATTCTCCCACTAGACTGTGAACTCCTTACTGGCGAGACCTATGCCATTTCCATCTCAGTATTCCTAGTGCCTAGCACAGTATCTGGCACATACTCAGTGTTTAATACATGTTTGTTCAATGGGGAGGCTGAGGAAATCGAAGTACTAGCCCAGCCCTTGTCCTGTCTCCAGAAAAAGTGGATAACCTATTTCTAGATGGTGAGTGTCCTGTGTACAGGGTGGGCCACAGCTAGGGCCAGCCTCTTGCTGCCCCTTTTCACCATCCCATTCCAGAGGCAGACTCACAGCCATTGCTGGGGTCCTCTTCCTCCTCATTAGGGAAGAGGTCATCCAGGGAATCCTTGGTGGCATCGCCTTCTTTCTCCTCCTGGAAGGGAAGAAGCAACATTCAGGGCCAAGATATCCCTACCTAGTAGCCTCCTCAGTGACCCCTCTAAGCCATGAAATCACAGACAGATGGGGCATAGGAGAAGACTGTTGTTCCTGTCTCTGCCCCGGAAAGGCTAGCAACTGGCCCAGCCAAGCCCAGGCCTCTTGTTTGTAACAGCCAGAGATGCTTTGGACAAAATCTCAAAACTTCCCCCTCCTTCTCATACAGAAAGTTTCCTTCCTGGCCAGGTGTGGTGGCTAATGCCTGTAATTCCAGCACTTTAGAAGGCCGAGGTGGGCGGATCACCTGAGGTCAGGAGTTCAAGACCATCCTGACCAACATGGAGAAACCCCATCTCTACTAAAAATACAAAATTAGCCGGGCGTGGTAGCGCATGTCTGTAATCCCAGCTACTCGTGAGGCTGAGGCAGGAGAATCGCTTGAACCTGGGAGGCAGAGGTTGTGGTGAGCTGAGATTGCGCCATTGTACTCCAGCCTGGGCAACAAGAGTGAAACTCCGTCTCAAAACAAAAAAAAAAAAAAGAAAAAAAAAGTTTCCTTTCTAACCACCCTCAATCTCGCCTTAACTCTTGTAATTATGGCCCTATGCTGATCTCTGTGTGTTTATGTTGATTATATGTCTGTCCTGTCTCTCCTGAGGGAAGGGAGTATGTCCGATCTTATTGACATGTACCCAAAAAGTGTCTAGCTCAGCCTGGTGCCCATCATCTGCACAGCTCATTCTGGACTTACTGCATAACCCTCCCTCACCGTCTAACCTATTCTGCACTAGGAAAATCTGCTTTTCCCCATCAGGAACTGCAGCCTTATCCAAACACCAACCTTCCTACCCAGCTTCACCAATGTGTCCTGTGCGATCCATCTGCTCACTTTCCCTGAGAGAGACCAGCTTTTCCAGGCTGTAAGCCTTATCAATGACACCCTGCACTCCAGTCTAAAAAGCTCCTTCCTCTTCCTCATCATGAAATTTCAAAATCCATCTCAAATGGGATGGATCCTAACCCACTGAAATGAGAAATCCAACCTATATCCTACCCATCCCTGTACCCTGCTTCCTCAATTTTTTTGTTAGTTTTTTGAGACAGAGTCTCTGGTCTGGCAATAACCCAGGCTAGAATGCAGTGGTACAATCACAGCTCACTGCAGCTTCTACCTCCTGGGCTCAAGCGATCCTCCCACCTCAGCCTCCTGAATAGCTGAGGCTACAGGTACACACAACCACATTGGGCTAATTTTTTATTTATTTATTTATTGTTGTTGTTGAGACGGAGTCTCGCTCTGTCGCCCAGGCTGGAGTGCAATGGCTGGATCTCAGCTCACTGCAAGCTCCGCCTCCTGGGTTCATGCCATTCTCCTGCCTCAGCCTCCCAAGTAGTTGGGACTACAGGCACCCACCACCTCGCCCGGCTAGTTTTTTGCATTTTTTTAGTAGAGACGGGGTTTCACCGTGTTAGCCAGGATGGTTTTGATCTTGTGACCTCGTGTTCTGCCCGTCTCGGCCTCCCAAAGTGTTGGGGTTACAGGCTTGTGCCACCGCGCCCGGCCTAGGGCTAATTTTTTAATTTTTTGTGGAGATGGGGTCTCACTATGTTGCCCAGGCTCCCTGCTTCCTCTATGAATTCTTCTTAGACCATTACAGCTCTCAGAGACATATCTCCATGAAATTCTTCCCACACTGATTGAACCACTCATCCAGCACTGAGCACTTGCTGCTTTGTATTTTGTCACATATGTGTTCTCATGGATAAGACTTGTTCCCTACAGATACATCTGAAGAAAACACACACTCAGCCAGGCATGGTGACTCACACCTATAATCCCAGCATTCTGGGAGGCTGAGGCAGGCAGATCACTTGAGGTTAGGAGTTTGAGACCAGCCTGGCCAACATGGCAAAACTCTCCATCTCTACTAAAAATACAAAAATTAGCTGGGTGTGGTGGCAGACACCTGTAATCCCAGCTGCTTGGGTGGCTAAGGCATGAGAATTGCTTGAATGCCAGAGGCGGAGGTTGCAGTGAGCTGAGATGGCATCACTGCACTCTGTTGAATGAGGGTTAAATATCACACATTTTGGGTCGGGCATGGTAGCTCACACCTGTAATCCCAGCACTTTGGGAGGCCCAGGCGGGCAGATAACCTGAGGTCAGGAGTTGAAAACCATGGTGAAACCCCATCTCTATTAAAAATACAAAAATTAGCCAGGTGTGGTGGCAGGCACCTGCAATTCCAGCTGCTCGGGAGGCTGAGGCAGGAGAATTGCTTGCACCTGAGAGGCGGCGGCTGCCGTGACCCAAGATTGCACCATTGCACTCCAGCCTAGGCTGGAGTATGAAACTCCGTCTCAAAAAAAAAAAAAAACAATTCACACATTTTGAAAGCAAATTTTAGGAGGGTCATGCTCAACTGGGCTATGCTTTCCCTAATTGTAGCACACAGGATTCTGGATTGGAATTGTCCAGGTGCTTGTCTATCTCCCTCACAAGCTTGTAATTGTGAGAGCAGGAACTCTGTGTGCCCCACTCACCAGTGCAGTGCACAATGCCTGGTACATAGGAGGCATCTCATTACATGTTGACTGAATTAGCTGAATATAGTTTTTCCCCTTGCTGTCACCTGGAATTGGTGTCAGGGCTGAAAAAGGAATTCTTTCAGGTGACAGCAGTTTGGGTAGAGCTGATGGACCCTGAGGATCATGGGGCAATTTCCCCCATGTCTGTGGTAACTCCTGGCTGCCCACCCCTTAGCCAGTCTCGCCTGCGTACACTCACCGTGGTGTGTCCATCTTCATCATA
>NW_012118599.1:13949479-13951156 GCF_000951035.1 Colobus angolensis palliatus
CAGGAGAATCACTTGAACCCAGGAGGTGGAGGTTGCAGTGAGCCGAGATCACGCCATTGTATTCCAGCCTGGGTGACAGAGCAAGACTGGTCTCAAAAAATGTGTATATTTATAGCAGGCCGGGTGTGGTTGCTCCTGCCTTTAATCCCAACACTTTAGAAGGCCAAGCCGGGAGGATCACTTGAGGTCAGGATCCAGCCTGGGCAACAGAGTGATACCCTGTCACATGCACAAAAAATAACAGTTGAAATTATTTGAGTATGATTTACATGACTCTCAGTAAACTTACTGATTTCAGTAATTTGAAAATATTTTATCTGGAAGTTTTATACAATTTCAGTCATCATATAATGTTTTTTCACTTAGCTTCATGTTGGTGTTGACCCTCCTTACTCCAGTGTGCTGTGCAAATTTTGATCATTCTCTGTAAACAGTGCTCTCTGGCAGAGAATGGGCCAGGTCCCACTGCTGGAAACTGAACTACTCTCACCTGAATCATATCCCCCAACTGTCCTAAACCACAGGCCGAATCCGGGTGCATGGTATTGGTGGGGGCCACAAGCAACGTTATCGCATGATTGATTTTCTGCGTTTCCGGCCTGAGGAGACCAAGTCAGGACCCTTTGAGGAGAAGGTTATCCAAGTCCGCTATGATCCCTGTAGGCAAGTTTGGGATGTGGGATGATGGAATGGTCTGAATAACTGCATAGCTTCTCAGGAGATGTGGGGCTGCCTAGGATGGTCTGCTTACCTGTCCCTCACCCTGATCAGGTCAGCAGACATAGCTCTGGTTGCTGGGGGCAGCCGGAAACGCTGGATCATCGCCACAGAAAACATGCAGGCTGGAGATACGGTCTTGAACTCTAACCACATAGGCAGAATGGCAGGTGAGAGATGGCTACCAGATATGCGGGCTGGAGGCAGCAAAGGTTCTAGAGCTAATGAAATCCTGTCTTTTAGTTGCTGCTCGGGAAGGGGATGCGCATCCTCTTGGGGCTCTGCCTGTGGGGACCCTCATCAACAACGTGGAAAGTGAGCCAGGCCGGGGTGCCCAATATATCCGAGCTGCAGGTATGGGGAAAGGAGTTGCCTGGGTCCTATAGTTTGGAAAGGCAAGGAGAGTCTGAACCCATGGTTCCGCATCTGGTACTGGCAGAGAAAATTAAAGAAAAAACAAGAAACATGAGGATGAAGATATGCATGTGTTTTGACCTAAAATGTAGCATGCATCCTTCTTTGTGTATCTGCTCCTAAAGAGCAAAGCAAGGGCAGCATGTGGGGTGTGGCCCCTGTGTAAATCCCTCTGCACCCCCGTTTTGTGGAGGGTGGCAAATCGGCTTCTTTCCCCAGGGACGTGTGGTGTGCTACTGCGGAAGGTGAATGGCACAGCCATTATCCAGCTGCCCTCTAAGAGGCAGATGCAGGTGTGTATGGGTATGGCTGGGAGGGGTCAGCAAAGGAGGAATTTTTGGAATATAACTTTCCTGCCTGGGGTAAGTCCCAGGTGTTTTATGATGCAAGGAACTGCCTTGAGCTGAGGCTGTCCTTTTCTGCCACATGACTTAGGTGTGCTTTATCAGATTGGCACCATAATTAATTTTTTTTTTTTTCAAGACAGAGTCTTGCTCTGTCGCCCAGGCTGGAGTCCCAGGTGTTTTATGATGCAAGGAACTGCCT
>NW_012118599.1:13951206-13956314 GCF_000951035.1 Colobus angolensis palliatus
TGATCCACCCGTCTCGGCCTCCCAAAGTGCTGGGATTACAGGCTTGAGCCACCGCGCCCGGCCGGGAATTGTTTAGGTAAAAACAGATTGCTGGCGATGGAGAGTTCTGGGCCAAATTTGGAAGGAGATGATCATGGGGAGAACATTATTGGGCAAGCTGTGAAGGGTGGAGTTTTTGGATAGCTGGTTTGGGATACATCCAGGAGGAAGTGGGCTACAAGCTAAAATTGATCAGTGCCCTCTGACTTGGTTTCAGATGAAAGAGATGTCTTTTTATCCCCAGATGATGAACAATGCCCTCCTCCAACAGCCCTCTGCCTTGATGTTGCTCCCCTGCCGCCCAATCCTTACTTCTGTGGCCCTTAATGCCAACTTTGTGTCCTGGAAGAGTCGTACCAAGTACACCATTGCACCAGTGAAGATGAGGAAGTCTGGGGGCCGAGACCACACAGGTGGGAGCAAACACAAGGGGATTTAAGCAATCAAAGGGAAAAACATGTTAAGACCCTAGATCTGTATATTGACACATTTGTACCTTGTAAGGCAGAGGAATGTAATTAAAAAGCACTTACTTGGCTCCTTTTGCATGTAGTATGTGCACAGGAACCAGAGAGTAGAATACAAAGCAAAAGGTAATTGGTCTGTACTTCTAAAGATAATTTGGGTAATTGAAGAAAATGGGCCATACACAGGATGTGCCATTTCCTTCACACCCTTCAAAAATTTATAACAGATTGGGTAAGGTGGCTCACGCCTGTAATCCCAGCACTTAGGGAGGCTGAGGTGGGCAGATCACCTGAGATCACAAGTTTAAGACCAGGCTGGCCAACATGGCAAAACCCCGTCTCTACTAAAACTATAAAAATTGGCCAGGTGCAGTGGCTCACACCTATAATCCCAACACTTTGAGAGTCCAAGGCAGGCAGATCACTTGAGGCCAGGAATTCAAGACCAGCCCGACCAACATGGTGAAACCCCATCTCTACTAAAAATATAAAAATTAGCCAGGTGTAGTGGTACAGTCCTGTAATCCCAGCTACTTAGGAGGCTGAGGCATGAGAATCACTTGAGCCTGGGAGGTGGAGGCTGCAGTGAGCCAGGATTGCGCCATTGCATTCTAGCCTAGGCAGCAGAGCAAGACTCTGACTGGAAAAAAAAAAAAAAAGATTAACCAGGTGTAGTGGCAGGCACCTGTAATCCCAGCTACTCAGGAGGCTGAGGCAGGAGAATGGCGTAAACCCGGGAGGCGGAGCTTACAGTGAGCTGAGATCCGGCCACTGCACTCCAGCCCGGGCGACAGAGCGAGACTCCGTCTCAAAAAAAAAAAAAAAAAGTAAAATAAAAGTCCTCGGGATGGCCTACAAGTTCCACTTGATCCATCTCCCTCCCCTCATTCACTCTACTGCAGCCATACTGGCCCCTTGCTGTTCACTGACCTCACCAGGCAGACTTTCGTTCAGAGTCTCTGCACTTGCTGCTCTCTCTGATTAGGATGCCCTTCTCCTGTTTAACAGGCATGACTCATTCCCCTCACCTTCACATCTTTGCCAAAATGTCACCTTTTCAAAAAAGGGTGACCTTTTTTGACCACCCTATCTAAAATTATACCCTCTCTCCACAGTCCCTAGTTTCCTTCCCTGCTTTATTTTGGTCCTTTTATCCTTAGCAATTATCATTCTGGCATACCGAATCATTATTTATTTAGGTATTGTCTGTCTTCCCCAGCTAGAAGGTAAGCTCCAAGATGGCAAAGATTTTTACAATTTTGTTCAATGATGTATTTCTTCAGTGACCAAAAGCATTCTGGCACACAGTAGCGACTTAATACATATTTAATGAATGGATGCAAACGTCTAGAGTGAGGTGATCCCAAGCAACCCCAAACCTTCAATCAGGTACCTGCTCCTCCATCCACCCTGGACCACTTGGCACCACCTTTGCCCTCTCACCTGGGCCTCACTCAGCCCGAGCTCAATGTTTTCCATAGAACGGCGAAGCTGCCGGGCCTTCTCATGCACCAGCCCTTCCTCATGGCCTCCCTGCTGCAGACACTCAATGGTCTGGGACAGGCTTTGCAGCACGGCCTGGTGTTCACTGTGCAGGGCCTCTAGCCCTTGGCTGACCAGCCGTGTGCTCCCCAGGATCTCCTCTTGGCTGAGCCGGTGGCCTGCAGGCTCATCCCGCTGCCCCAACACCAGGCCTGACATCCTGGCCTGGGGGACCTTGCCCGGTCTAGGGAGAAACAACAGAGTTCGACTGGCGTAAAGATGAGACAGAGAAGCTGAGAACTTTCTCAGAGGGTGGTGAGAATCCAAGTGAAGGGACAAAAGTAAGAGTGACCCTGTGGCTTAGTTGGAGAGAGAGAGTGATCAGCAGGCAGGGAGCCCAGATCACTAAACTCAAAGTTAAGGTTGTGGGCAAAGTGAGAGGGAGATGAATTGATTTAAATAAAGAAAGACTATAGTAGGAGCAAAGGTGCTTAGAACTAGCATAAGGATTCAGGACTTAGGAAGAGAACAGAAAAGCAGTTAGAGCCTGAGTTAGGAAAAGTTATCCAGGGATGAGAGACAGCACTATGGAGATCACAGAGGATCTGTGGGAGAGCTTCAAAGGGCACAGGGCTAAAGTGAGAGTTATGCAGAAAATAATGCAGGGATCTAGAAAAAAGAGAAGGAATCTCTGCAAAGTTAAATCAGGGAAGAAAGGGAAAAGAAGAAAACAGGAGCCTTCCTTGCAGGATCCACATTAGAGGGTCCCAGAAAGCTCAAGGTCTTCAGGCTGCATCACCAGCAGACCTAAGCCCAGCATCTCCAAACCTGGTCAGTCCTACATCTTTTCCCACTTACCTTCAACCCATACTTCCCACCTCCCAGGACCCAGACCGTGTTCCCACTTCCTCAGAAGGGTCTTGTTTCTCATCTTTGAAGTCTTCTTACCTGTGTACAGAGCAGAGGCCCTGGCTGTGGCACTCAGGCCGGAGCCCGGAAGAAACTGTTCAGCAGCCAGAGAATCAGAAGGATCTGCCCTGCCCAAAGTCCAGAAGTCCAGCGTTCCCACCCCTTCTCTCACCACTTCACAGCTACCCAGAGGACCTGGCACAGAGCCCCACCCAGGACAAACAGCCTCCCTCCCTCACTCCCTCTGCCTACAGGTCTTTAAAGACGCCCAATTCCCTTCTCCTTCCCCAAGCCAGCCTCCCTCATCGCAGGCCTGGGGAGCTACTGTCTCCCAGGAATATGAGAGAGAGAGAGACTTAATCAGAGACCTACAGCAAGAGGCGTGTCTGGGAAAGGGGAGGGAGGAACACCTGGTCACTCCACACCCAGTCACTTCAATGGCTTTGTCTCTGTCACGGTCACCTACAAACAGGCTCTGAGAGGTATCACCGTAGGGTGCCCCCCTAATGCCCGATGATGCAGGGAAGAATGGGAGGTCTCCTGAACGGCTGCCGGGTCGCAAGGAGGGTCTCCTGGGCCTGGAAACGCAGTAGAGGAGTGCCTCGGGCTGTCGACCTGCCCTGGGGCCCAGGGTTGGGAGAGTGAGATGGGCGGGGGCGGTAGGGGAGAGGTGTGGATGGACGACCGAGGTCCGCAGCTCCAGCGAGGACCTGGAAGCCTAACGACCCCGAGGTCACTGAAACAGTTGGTGGCGCAGGGGGCGGGGCAGGCCGGCTATCTGTCTGTCTGGACGCCGAGGGGCGGGGAAGAATCGCGAAGGGCGGAGTTTTTGAGCCTGGAGTTTTGTAAGGTTGGTTGGAGGGGGTTTGTTTATCTTTCTGGGGGTGCGAGAATAAGAGATGGCAGAGACCTTAACCTTCAGTCTCAGAGGTACCCTCAAAGACTCACCTGCAATCTGCCGGTCTGGCTGCCGCTCTTGCCGGTACTGCCCCTTTAAATCCATGATGGCTGCCGCTCGAGGCAATTGTTTTGACGGGTCTGGGGGCGGGGCCTGTTTCATAGTCACGGGACATTAGAGCTGCCCGCGGATTGGCTCTCACCGCGTTCAGGTAGGAAAGGAGGTGTGTATCCTGCTTGGGCTCCAGTTTTCTGCCCGCCTCCGTTTACGTTTTGCGAAGCGACGGCGCCGGACAGTCAACGTCATCTAGGAGCGCCGAGCAGCTTGGCTAAAAGTAAGGGTGGCGTGCTGAGCCCTGGATAGCCGGATGGCCCTGTGGGCACTGACCCGCGCTCTGCGCTCTCTGAGCCTGGCGCCCCCGACCGTCGCCGCCCCTGCCCCGAGTCTGTTCCCCGCCGCCCAGGTAATCCACCTTACCCGGGAAGAAGGCTGCTTCCATTCGGGCTACCGGAGATGGGGTCTGCGGGGATGCGAGGCCGGGGTTGCAAGTCTGGTCAGGAGTCACGCAGGTCCGTGACCTTGGATAAGGCACACTCAGCCTCAGCTTTTTCCTCCACAAGTGTTGCTATCTCATAGGGCGAAATTCTTCAGACGAGATACTTAAGGTGAAAGTGCTTTACAGATCACCGGTTGTACAGGTTTCGGTAATAACTAACGTTTATCGAGTGCCTATGATAAGCCAGGTATAGGTAATAGACGTTTCAAATAAATGAACTCCTTTCAAATACTCTATAAGGCAGTTACTATTCCCATTTTATAGATGAGGAAAATAAGGAATCCAAAGTCACACACACAACTATCAGAGCTAAGCAGTCTGTCTTTCAGAGCCAGTGCTTTTAACCATTATGATATGATACCTACAAGGATGAGTTACTGCTGATATTAGAGAATGCAGGGCAAGATACAAAGAACAGTGGCCTCAGAGGAAGGTATCCTGAGGTCCTAGTGGGTGGGTGACTGGTGAGTCACGCAAAAGAGAAGTAAGTCTTGCTCCTATGGAACTCTCAAGCTGCTTATGGTAGAGTTTGACAGATGCATGTTTAAAATTCAAATCCAAATCAACCTACTCTGAAATGCTGGGAATACAGCAAGGAACAAGAGTGAAATGACCCCTCGCTTCCATTCGTATGTGAATAATTCCCAGCAACATAATGCAGAGGGCAAAAGGAATTGGCACTGATGGTGATACGTGGATGTATGGAAGTTACCAGCTATGGAGAAGGGAATTGTGTTTTTTTTTTTTTTTTTTTTTT
>NW_012118599.1:13960070-13966166 GCF_000951035.1 Colobus angolensis palliatus
GCAATTCTGCCTCAGCCCCCCAAGTAGCTGGGACTACAGGCGCACGCCACTCTACCAGGCTAATTTTCGTATTTTTGTAGAGGCAAGGTATCACCATGTTGGCCAGGCTGGTCTCAAACTCCTGAGCTCAAGCCATTTGCCTGCCTAAGCTCCCGAAGTGCTGGAATTACAGATGTGACCCACTGCACCTGGTCCTGGCTAATATTTTTTATTTTTGTAGAGATGGGGTCTCATTATGTTGCCCAGGCTGGTCTCCAACTTCTGAGCTCAAGTGATCCTCCAGCCTCGGCCTCCCAAAGTGCTGGGATTACCGGCGTGAGTCCTTGCGCCCAGCTCTTTGTTTTCAACTACCTAGTTCCTACTGTAGGACCTTCACTTAGCTTCAACCATCTCGTGCTTTTCCTTTCTCCTCTCTCTTCTCTCCTTGAGTCTAAGAAGCCCCCCAAGGGTTTTGCTGTCAACACTGTCGAGCTCTTTCCCCCACATTGTACAGAATCTCCATCTGTTTTCTCTGTCAGGTGCTGGAAACGTGCGTAGCAACAGTAGGCCGAGTATCCAACGTTGATCATAACAAACGGGTCATTGGCAAGGCAGGTCGCAACCGCTGGCTGGGCAAGAGGCCTAACAGTGGGCGATGGCACCGCAAGGGGGGCTGGGCTGGCCGAAAGATTCGGCCACTACCCCCTATGAAGAGTTACGTGAAGCTGCCTTCTGCTGCTGCCCAAAGCTGATATCCCTATACTCTAATAAAATGCCTCCCCCTCCTGTTTTAATCTGTTACTGGTTTTTTGCTGGAGGGGATGGTACAGACTGAACGTGGGGAAAAGAAGTAAAAAGTGTGGGAGGAAAAGAAAGTACAGGACACTGGGTCTGTCCCCACCCCAATTCCCTTACAGGTAATGGAGCCGGGGATGGAAATAAATGACGTCCACGGCCTTTTCCAGTTGTGACTGGGAAACGGGGAGGGCACTTCCGCAGGAGGGAGGACAAAAGGAAGAGGAAAGGGCGGTGCAGAGAAGGAGGTGCTGCGTCGCCAAGGTGGCACCCACGGCTCCTCCCCGGCCCTTTCCCAGGGCCCCTAGCTTTCCGCTGGGTCCGGCGGAAATGAGCCGTGGCTTTTGGCTGGCGGAGCCGCTGGCAGGGACCAGGCTCCACCCTGCCCCAGTGGCTGCCGACCCAGGCGGGTGCCGCTCTGTTCGGCAGAGGCACGCCCCTTCCCGTCTCTCCGTCTCGACCCCCTCGCGGGGCCCAGGTGGGGCCCGAGTCGCCGCCAGCATCTGTGCCGCGTCCCTTGCTCTGTGAAGGACAGGCCTCGCGCCAGGATCCCGGTGGACTTCTGAGGTGGCCAGAGCCCCGCCGCTGCCCCTTGCTCCTCCTCCCCTGCCCACTTGCCCATTGAGCCTCGCGCTTACCCAACCTCGGTTCCCCATCCTACCGTGCCTCGGGGTTCTAGTTTATGGGGCCTAATCCCCCCTCCACTTTACCGCGCGCCCCTGGCTTCTCGGGTCTCCAACCTCGGTCCCCCAAGCCTCGCGCCCCTCACCTACCTTGTCTGTGCACCCTGCCCTGTGTCTCGCGGCGCCCCCACCAGCCCTTTTGTTCCAGTTGCTCCAGTCAGAGGCGCCTCCAACCCACCACCCACCAGTGCCTCCTCCCAGTCCATTGCGCCTTGCCCTCCCACTCCACCACCAGTTCTCAGGTCTCTTAACTCTGCGATCTCGGGACTCTTAACTTGGGTCACACACTCCCATGCTCCAATCCTTAGAGACAGCACCCCTTTCCACACACACTCACGATCTCCCTCCCAAACATACCCCTCTGGGCTTCACATACCCCTAGGGTAGCTGCCTGTTCCAAGGCCTTGGGATTCACTTGTAACTCCAAGGCTGCCCTGCCTGCCCCCACTAGTCTGCCCACTGTTCCAAACCAACCCACTCCAGGCCACAGGGTCTTGGGGACCTTCCTTTTAGCCCCCAAATTTTGTGTTCTTTCACAACAAAACACCCCAGTGTTCTCTGCTTAGGCCTGCCCCAACTCAGCGTGCAGCATGCAACTCCTGGGCCTGGCTACCCCGCCTGACAGCTGTTGCCATTTGCTTCCCCACCTCCTGGATGTCTTTGATTTTCTGACCTCTCCTTACTCTAGCTTGTCTGTTCTGTTTTCCTTGTGTGCTCCAGGTGCCAGGATGGTGGGGGAACTCCGTTACAGGGAATTCAGGGTGCCCCTGGGGCCTGGCTTACATGCCTATCCTGATGAGCTGATCCGCCAGCGAGTGGGCCATGATGGGCATCCTGAGTACCAGATCCGTTGGCTCATCCTGCGGCGTGGCGATGAGGGGGACGGGGGCTCTGGCCAAGTGGACTGCAAGGCTGAGCACATCCTGCTGTGGATGTCCAAGGATGAGATCTATGCCAACTGCCACAAGATGCTGGGCGAGGATGGCCAGGTCATCGGGCCCTCCCAGGAGTCTGCAGGGGAGGTTGGGGCCCTGGACAAATCTGTGCTGGAGGAGATGGAAACCGATGTGAAGTCCCTCATTCAGAGAGCCCTTCGGCAGCTGGAGGAGTGTGTGGGCACCATCCCTCCTGCTCCTCTACTTCACACTGTCCACGTGCTCAGCGCCTATGCCAGCATCGAGCCCCTCACTGGAGTATTCAAGGACCCAAGGGTCCTGGACTTGCTCATGCACATGTTGAGTAGTCCCGATTATCAGATTCGCTGGAGCGCAGGCCGGATGATACAAGCCCTGTCCTCCCATGATGCTGGTGAGGGGCAGTGTGGGGAGGAAGGGAAAGCAGAAGGGCTGGGTCGGCTCAGGGACTCACAGGACACTGTGGCAGGAGCCTCTGATCTCATCAGTACGTAAATGATTCTGTTGCCCTTCTCTTAGAGTTGGAAGAAAAGGAGGTGGGAATGGGAGTGAGGGTGGGGGTTATCTGCCAAAAGAGGAAAGACTATCTTCAATAACCTCATATTAATTAGTTGCTTTTTATGCAAAGGAAGAATTTACAGTTTAGACTATTGTAGATGGTGTTTATGTGCGTGTTTGTATGTGTATAAGTTAGCAAATTTTAGCTTTTGAAGCAAATCAGTTCTTTCCCATTGTGTGGTGGCAAAAGGATTGGATTGAAAGAATAGAGGGTCTAAGATTTCTAGGAAGGGTGAGATTAGGGAGAAGTTACCAATTGGGATGTGGGTTACAGGGACCCGGACTCAAATCCTTCTGTCACTGAGCCAACAAGAAGCCATTGAGAAACACCTGGATTTTGACAGCCGCTGTGCTCTGCTAGCACTGTTTGCACAGGCCACGCTCTCTGAACATCCCATGTCTTTCGAGGGCATTCAGCTACCACAGGTAACCTTTGGGGGTATAAGGTGGGGGGAGCTTGTGAACAAGATCTAGGGACCAGGCCTTTGCACCTATCTACAGAGGATGGTATGGAGAGAGGGTCTTAAACTGGGACAAGGTGGATGTAGGCCAAAGGTTGTATCCCACAGGTCCCAGGAAGGGTGCTCTTCTCCCTGGTGAAGCGGTATTTGCATGTCACCTCGCTCCTGGATCAGCTGAACGACAGTGCTGCGGAGCCAGGAGCCCAGAACACCTCTGCTCCTGAGGAGTTGAGTGGGAAGAGGGGTCAACTGGAGCTGGAGTTCAGTATGGCCATGGGCACCCTGATCTCGGAGTTGGTGCAAGCCATGCGCTGGGACCAGGCCATAGACAGACCAAGGAGCTCAGCACGGTCCCCCGGTTCCATCTTCCAGCCTCAGCTGGCAGATGTGAGCCCAGGGCTCCCCACTGCCCAGGCTCAGCCCTCCTTCAGGAGGTCAAGACGTTTTCGCCCTCGTTCTGAGTTCGCAAGTGGCAATACCTATGCCTTGTACGTGCGGGACACACTGCAGCCAGGGATGCGAGTGCGGATGCTGGATGATTATGAGGAGATCAGTGCTGGGGATGAGGGTGAATTTCGGCAGAGCAACAACGGTGTGCCTCCTGTGCAGGTGAGTGGCATATGGTGGTGGGACACTGTTAGGGGTCTATTTGGGGTGGGGCAGAGTTGGGGCTTCCATACAGAGGGGCTCCAGCAGGCCACCCAAAGAGAAAGCTTTCTATAAGATTGGGATGGTGAAAAAGAGTCAGTAGTTGAGAGGAGGGCCATTCTGAGAGCTGGAAAAATCTGGGTTTAGGAGGCTGTGAAGTCAAGAAGACTCACACTCAGGAAGAAACTGATATAGCCAGACTCCTCCAAAGGTCAGGGTCAGGGAGATGGAGTGGTAGAGGCCAGAAGGAAGTGTGGGGGCATAAGCCGTGAAAGATAGGGTGAGAGGAAAGACAGGTCCATCCCCCAAAGGAGAGGGCATCCTGTGTGTGTGTGTGTGTGTGTGTGTGTGTGTGTGTGTGTGTGTGTGTGTGTGTGTATTCTCCATATGCTGCTGTTTTGTTATATGAAGGTTTTTCTAAAACCTGGCCAGGTGGTCACCCTGAGGGCTATAAGTCCTCAGTACTGGGCCACAGCCAGTTATTAGTGAGTCCTCCCTTCCCCTTCCCTCTCTTTCTTTCCCTATCCTCCAGGTATTGTGGGAGTTAACAGGCCGCACCTACTGGGTGCACTGGCACATGCTGGAGATCTTGGGCTTTGAGGAAGACATTGAGGACATGGTTGAGGCTGATGAGTACCAAGGGGCGGTGGCCAGTAGAGTCCTGGGTAGAGGTGAGCTCAGGGAGGAAGCAAGGGTCAGCTCTGAGAAGAGTAACGGTGGTCCTGCTCAGTTGCTAGTGACATCCCTGTGCCCCTCGGCCCATTTCCACAGCCCTGCCCGCCTGGCGCTGGAGGCCCATGACAGAACTCTATGCTGTGCCTTATGTGCTGCCTGAGGATGAGGACACTGAGGAGTGTGAACACCTGACCCTGGCTGAGTGGTGGGAACTCCTCTTCTTCATCAAGAAGCTGGATGGACCTGACCATCAGGAGGTTCTCCAGATCCTCCAGGAGAACCTAGATGGGGAGGTAGAGCCAGCCTGGAGGCACTCAGAGGTTGGAGGACTCTATTGCAAGGGCTGGACTGTATAGAGCATTTGAAAGGCTCAGGATGAAAAGTGGAGGTCAGAGAGTGGAAGGGGCTGCAGAGGAGGGGTCTGGAATTTTCAGAGGTGGGAGAGGCTGGTGAGCTGTTTGGGAGGAGCCAGCTGCCAGCCGTGAGAAGATCAGGATGGAGGGTATGTGTGCAGAGAGAGCCCCACCCCTACCAAGTGCTCCCTGGGGCCTCTGTGCCGGCAGGGCTGTCTGCAATGAGAGCGTCTCCTTGATGGCAGATTCTGGATGATGAGATCCTAGCTGAACTGGCGGTGCCCATAGAATTGGCCCAGGACTTGCTGCTGACTCTGCCACAGCGACTCAATGACAGTGCCCTTAGGGACCTGATCAACTGCCGTGTCTACAAGAAGTATGGGCCTGAAGCCCTAGCAGGGCACCCAGCCTACCCATCCCTTCTAGAAGCCCAACAAGATGTCCTCCTGCAAGCTCAGGCCCAGGTTAAGGACTCAGAAGATGCAGCCAAAGTGGAAGGTGGGTGCCAGACACAGCAGCTGAGCCAACACACCTTCAGGGCATTAGCACAGGAGAGATGTCTGTGCTGATTTTTATGCAATCCTTTCTGGAAGTGATGCCACCTTAGAATCTGCAACTTAGAGAGAAGCAACAAATGGAGAAGCGGGCACTGTGTTCCCTCAAAGAATGAAGGAAGATGTAAAGTTAGAAAATTGCAAGATAATTTTGAAGATTTATAAAAGCCTCCACATTTAGCTTTTTTTCTTGTAGAGAAACATACTCCATGCTTTGAAATAAAGGGAAGTGCTCTCCTGTTTGCAGATGAAGCTACTTTGCTATTTTAAGAATATAAAGGCCAGCGGTGGCTCATACCTGTAATCCCAGCTCTTTGGGAGGCCTAGGTGGGCGGATCATAAGGTCAGGAGATTGAGACCATCCTGCCTAGCATGGTGAAATCTCGTCTCTACTAAAAATACAAAAAAAAATTAACCGGGCGTGGTGGTGGGCGCTTGTAGTCCCAGCTACTTGGGAGGCTGAGGCAGGAGAATGG
>NW_012118599.1:13966481-13970891 GCF_000951035.1 Colobus angolensis palliatus
CGTGAACCCGGGAGGCGGAGCTTGCAGTGAGCTGAGATCCGGCCACTGCACTCCAGCCCAGGCGACAGAGCGAGACTCCGTCTCAAAAAAAAAAATATATATATATATAATTTGTCATAAAACTGTCTTACAAGGACATTAAGAGATTAGATCCCCAAACCTAACTTTTGCGGGGTGGAGGGGGGCTAAAAAATTTAAAACATTTTTTAGGAGAAATTAGAGAAAAAGATTGAGAGTTATGAATCTATTTCTGAGCCTTCACATTACTAACAATGGCCAATTCCTGTGACTCTCCTCTTCCTGTAGCAAAAGAACCCCCATCTCAGAGTCCCAACACTCCCCTGCAGCATCTCGTGGAGGATTATGGTCCAGCTGGGAAAATCCTCCTGGATCTAGAGCAAGCCCTCAGCTCGGAGGGGACACAGGAGAACAAGGTCAAGCCACTCCTGCTGCAGCTGCAGCGGCAGCCCCAGCCCTTCCTGGCACTGATGCAGAGCCTGGACACTCGAGACACTAACAGGGCCCTGCACCTGACTGTGCTGAGGTAAGAGCGTGGTGACAGGTGGGATCTCTGAGGGCAAAGGGGGTCTATGAGGCTGGCTGCACATTTCTCTGCCCCCAGAATCCTGAAGCAGCTGGTAGACTTCCCTGAGGCACTGCTGCTCCCCTGGCACGAGGCCGTGGATGCCTGCATGGCCTGCCTGCGGTCCCCAAACACTGATCGAGAGGTACCCCTGCCTTGCTCTGGGGAGAGGCTGGGGGAGAGGATAAAGGCAGCCACTGGCAAGGCACACCCACTGGGCAAGGCTCTGGAGGGTGTGATAGAGCCTTTGGGCTCTTAGTTTGAGTTTTGCTTTTAAAATTGAATTTTATTTTTTTTAAATAGGTAATACATTCACATGGTTCACAAATCAAAACGCTCTAACAAGGTATACACTGAGAATTCTTGCTCTCACCCAAATCCCTGTTCTCCCAGTGTCCCCCACACACCCCTTACTGGTAACTACTTGTATTAATTTATGTATCATTCCCATGTTCCCTTATGCAAATATAAGCAAACCCAAATGTGTGATCTTGCCACTCTCTTTTTTACACAAAAGGATATGGAGATACTATTACATAGAACATTAAGAGCGTCAATAGCTCCATTTTTGGCTGGTCCTGTGGGAGAAAGGGGGATGAAGGACGCAGAGGGCCCATCACATACCAGAGTCCCCTGCAAGAGCTACAGAGAAGTCCTGGGCACAGAAGGCTTCAGAAGGGCTCAGAGAACTAGGGTCATGGTGACAGTAGGTGTTTGCAGTGTGGCTGTATTTTTGGCTGTTATGTAGAATTTACTTTCTAAGGCAGGCTCATTGGGTATACGCACAAACCCAGTCCTGTCAGTCCCTTCCCAGCCATCCAGGTGTCTGTGCCTGAACATCTCAAAATACAGCCCTACAACTGTTTTTTGGGACAGTGGAGCCTGGATGAAAGAACCCAGGGATGCTCTCTGCAGTTTTTGTCAATATAATCAGCAGCCTAGAACCCTAGAGTAGCAAGGCATCTTGTGCCCTTTTCCATTTTGGTTTGTTTTCGGTTCTCTAACCACCTGGCTCTTGTGTCTCCCCATCCCTGTCTTTTCATTTCCTCACTCTGCCTTGCTCACTGTAGCACCCCCAGCACCCAGTACACAGTGGGTACCTGCTACTGCAGATGCCCTTGCAGCCCTCGCCCTGTCATTCATCTCCTCCTTTATGTCCCCACCCAGGTGCTCCAGGAACTGATTTTCTTCCTGCACCGCCTGACCTCAGTGAGCAGGGACTATGCCGTGGTGCTGAATCAGCTGGGAGCAAGAGACGCCATCTCCAAGGCCCTGGAAAAGCACCTGGGAAAGCTGGAGCTGGCTCAGGAGCTGCGGGACATGGTGTTCAAGTGTGAGAAGCATGCCCACCTCTACCGCAAACTCATCACCAACATCCTGGGAGGCTGCATCCAGGTCAGGAGGAAGGGGAGCTTGTGGGCTCAGAGCAGCATCAGAATATGAAACCCAAGCAGTGGCAGGCAAGGGCTGTGTTCCCATGGCTGGGAACAACAGGTGACTCTAGTGACCCTGGGACGTTTGTTTCCCTGCCCCTCTTCCCCGTCTGGGCCTGCTCTGCTGGTGCTGTAGAGGAAGTCCCACTGCTGCTTGGTCTCTCCTTCATCCATGTTTCATTGTGTCTCTCCGTGTTCCTCCTGCCCCTGTGCCCCTTCTCTCTGATGTTCTGGCTGCAGATGGTGCTGGGCCAGATTGAAGACCACAGACGAACCCACCGGTCCATCAACATCCCTTTCTTTGATGTGTTCCTCAGATACCTATGCCAGGGTTCGTGCCTGTTGCCCTATTGCTCCATCTCCCCACACCTATGTTTGTTTCCCCTCTACACCCTACCTGGCTGTGACCACCACCCCTTCCCCCTTGCCCCCAGGCTCCAGTGTGGAAGTGAAGGAGGACAAGTGCTGGGAGAAGGTGGAGGTGTCCTCCAACCCACACTGGGCCAGCAAGCTGACGGACCACAACCCCAAGACCTACTGGGAGTCCAACGGCAGCGCCGGCTCCCACTACATCACCCTGCACATGCACCAGGGCGTCCTCATCAGGTAACGCTCCCACGCATGTGCTTTGCCACACACCTACACTTTCCTGTGACGCCCCTGTGTTTGTTTTTGGGGAAGCACCACCCCCCTGGACTTGGCCATGGGCCCTGTCTGCAAGTTCCAAATGGTTTTTCCTCCCCACTCCCAGGCAACTGACTCTGCTTGTGGCTAGCGAGGACTCAAGCTACATGCCGGCCCGAGTGGTGGTGTGTGGGGGCGATAGCACTAGCTCTCTTCACACGGAACTCAACTCGGTAGGGCCCCAGGGCCATTAGCCATTACCCCACCCCTCACAGGATCTTCCCTCCTGCTTCGATCTGGCCCTATCCTACTTTTTTCTACTCCCACCTGTCTTGAGCCCCACAGAAAGTAGTGTCCTTTATCCCTGTGCTTGTGCCACCAGGCCCCAAACAGTGAGGGTGGACAATGAGGGTAGCTTTTTCAGGACCCTACACATCCCAGGGCTGGGGAAGGGAGGGAAACAGTGAGGGGACTGGAGCCTAGAGGCAACTTGGCTCAGCACTCCCATCTGCACGTGTGGAGGTGACAGCCTTCTCTGCCCCCCTGCCAGGTGAATGTGATGCCCTCTGCCAGCCGGGTGATCCTCCTGGAGAACCTGACCCGCTTCTGGCCCATCATCCAGATCCGCATAAAGCGCTGCCAGCAGGTGGGCTAGGGATGTGGGGTGTGGCCCTGGGTAGGGAGCTTTGAGCCCCATAAACGGGCAGATCTTGAGCCAGAGGACCAGCCTGGGTCTCAAGCAGCTCCAGGTGTGAGGCTCGAGGGCATAGCTGACCCCAGCCCATCCCAAGGAGGGTGTGGGGCAAGTGAAGATAGTCCTGTGTGTGTTTCAGGGTGGCATTGATACGCGCATTCGGGGGTTAGAGATCCTAGGCCCCAAGCCTACGTTCTGGCCAGTGTTCCGGGAGCAACTCTGTTGTCACACACGCCTCTTCTACATGGTTCGGGCGCAGGCCTGGAGCCAGGACATGGCAGAGGACCGCAGGAGCCTCCTGCACCTGAGTTCTAGGTGTGTGAGAGTGTGTGTGTATGCTTGTGTCTGTGGGAAAGGTAAGGCTATTGCAAATAGCTGGCAGGCAGGGGTCCATGGAAGCTGTGAAATGGAGGTTTAATATGCGTGGGGAGGGGGCTGGAGTGTTCTGAGCTGTGGGAGGGGAAAAAGGATAAAGAGAAGAAATTTCTTCAGTGGGCTGGGAATAGGATATACCAGTTAGCACAGGGCAGTTTTGAAGTACCAGGAGGGCCTTCAGTTTGGGTGCTGGGGGTTAACTGGCAGTGTTAGGCAGGGTGGACACTGAGATAACACATACCTCAAGCCCCTGACACCTTCCTCCTCCATTCTCACCCCCAGACTGAACGGGGCCCTGTGCCAGGAGCAGAATTTTGCTGACCGCTTCCTCCCTGACGACGAGGCTGCCCAAGCTCTGGGCAAGACCTGCTGGGAGGCCCTGGTCAGCCCCGTGGTGCAGAACATCACCTCCCCTGGTAACCATCCTGACACCTGGACCCATTACTATCTCAGGGCTTGGCTCCACTAATTAGCTCCTTCTTGCTCTACCCTAGAACCATCTGGATTGTTTTCTGGCCCTTTTGGCACCTGCATTTGTAATCCCAGTGCTGTCTTCTCCTAGCCCAGGGGCTGCCCCCTTTCCTATGTCTCTCAAGTGTCAGCTGACACCATAAGTACAGAAGGTACCTTGTTACCCACTCCCTTGTATCATTCTTTTCATATCTTTTTTTTTTTTTTTTTTGAGACGGAGTTTCACTCTT
>NW_012118599.1:13971579-13973128 GCF_000951035.1 Colobus angolensis palliatus
GGAGTGCAGTGGTGTGATCTTGGCTCACTGCAAACTCCTCCTCCCAGGTTCATGCCATTCTCCGGCCTCAGCTTCCCAAGTAGCTGGGACTACAGGCACCCGCCACCACACCTGGCTTATTTTTGTACTTTTAGTAGAGATGGGGTTTCTCCATGTTGGTCAGGCTGGTCTTGAACCCCCAACCTCCGGTGATCCACCCGCCTCAGTCTCACAAAGTGCTGGGATTACAGGCGTGAGCCACTGCGCCCAGCCTGTTTATTTATTATTTTTAAAGATGGGGTCCTGCTATGTTGACCAGGCTGGGCTCAAACTCCTGGCCTCAAGCAGTCCTCTCATTTCAACCTCCCAAAGTGCTGGGATTACAGGTATAAACCACCCTACCTGGCTCCTCCCTTGTATCATTTCGTCCAGTTGCTCTATCTCCACACTGCTGTTCAGCCCAACCTCTCCCACTTCCCTACAGACATGGCTGTGCCTTTTTCTCACCTTCTAGATGAGGATGGCGTTAGTCCCCTGGGTTGGCTGCTGGAACAGTACCTGGAGTGTCAGGAAGCTGTCTTCAACCCCCAGAGCCGCGGCCCAGCTTTCTTCTCGCGGGTGCGCCGACTCACTCACCTGCTGGTGCATGTTGAGCCCTGCGAGGCACCCCCTCCTGTGGCGGCCACTCCTCGGCCCAGTGAGTAGTGGGGATTCAGGTGGGGAGCTCTAGTCAGGAGCATTTTCCTGGGCCCCACATGTACACCACAGGCTTCTATCCATCCCCATCCTTCCCCTCCCTATGGGCTCAGCCTGTTCATCTTCCAGGTTTGTGTCACCTCCCATCCATGAACATCACTTTGGGTGGCAACATGTCAGGAAAGGCCTCAGGGCACCCCCTTGGATAGCGACTGGAGTGGAGGGGCTGCCCACTCTTTGCCTCTGCCACTTTCTTGATCTCCACAGAGGGCAGAAACAGAAGCCACGACTGGAGCTCCTTGGCTACCCGGGGCCTTCCAAGCAGCATCATGAGAAACCTGACGCGCTGTTGGCAAGCCGTGGTGGAGAAGCAGGTGGGCAGGAGCAGGCCTGGGAGAGAGAGGGGACACCATAATGGTGGCATGTTGGGTTGTGTCTTCATGCTCCTGCCCCTTCCTTCCAGGTGAACAATTTTCTGACCTCATCCTGGAGGGATGATGACTTTGTGCCACGCTACTGTGAGCAATTTAATATTCTGCAGAACTCGAGCTCTGAACTGTTTGGGCCGCGGGCAGCCTTCTTGCTGGCGCTGCAGAATGGCTGTGCGGGAGCCTTGCTGAAGCTCCCTTTTCTCAAAGCTGCCCATGTAAGCCTCCACCCTTACCTCATCCTTGGGTCTCTTTCTACAAACCCTTCTTCACCTCCTCCAAATGACCCACCCTTCCATTCCCATTCTATGATGAACATATGTTAGTATATAGCCATGTTATAAGAAGTTTAAGGCCGGGCGCAGTGGCTCAAGCCTGTAATCCCAGCACTTTGGGAGGCTGAGACGGGCGGATCACGAGGTCAGGAGATCGAGACCATCCTGGCT
>NW_012118599.1:13973708-13980841 GCF_000951035.1 Colobus angolensis palliatus
CAGCACTTTGGGAGGCTGAGGCAGGCAGATCACCTGAGATCAGGAGTTTGAGGCCAGCCTGGCCAACATGGCCAAACCCCATCTCTACTAAAATTACAAAAATTAGCCAGGCATGGTGGCACATGCCTGTAGTCCCAGCTCCTTGGGAGGCTGAGGCAGGAGAATCATTTGAACCCAGGAGGTGGAGGTTGCAGTTAGCCGAGATTACACCACTGCACTCCAGCTTGGGTGACAGAGCTAGACTCATCTCAAAAACAAAACAAAACGAAAACCACAATTGATGAACTAAAATGCAAGAAGCACCCTGGAAAGCAGGGTAAAGAGCAGCAGGAGCATGAGGCTCCTTGTGTAGCCTCCAGTCCTAGTTTATCAGTAACTAGGCTCAATCTCGGCTCAGCACAACCTCCGCTTCCCGGGTTTAAGCAATTCTTCTGCCTTGGCCTCCCAAGTAGCTGGGATTATAGGCACAGGCCACCATAAAAATTAGCCTGGCCAATTTTTGTATTTTTAATAGAGACAAGAGTTTCACCACGTTGGTCAGGCTGGTCTCGAACTCCTGACCTCGTGATCTACCCACCTTGGCCTCCCAAAGTGCTGAGATTACAGGTGTGAGCCACCACTCTTTTCCCTTCCCTTTACCTTCCCTTCCCTCTTTTTTTCTCTCTCCTTTCTTTTTTTTTCTCTCCCTCTCTCTCTTTATTTTCTTTCTTTCCTTCTTTCTTGACAGGGCCTTACTCTCTCCCAGACTGGGGTGCAGTGGTGCAGTCACAGCTCACTGCAGCTTCAACCTCTTGGGCTCAGGTGGTCCTCAGCCTCCTGGGTAGCTGGGACCATAGGCATGTGCCACCATGCCCAGCTAATTTTTTTTGTATTTTTAGTAGAGACGGGGTTTTGCCATGTTGCCCAGGCTGGTCTCCAACTCCTGGGCTCAAGCCATCTGCCTGTCTCGGCCTCCCAAAGTGCTGGAATTACAGGCGTGAACTGCGCCTGGCCTTATTTTCTCATTTTGAATGAGTTTGAATTTTTATTTTGAATGAGTTTGAATTATTATTAGTTTGAATTTTTAGACACAATGTGAAAAGACACTTTCCATAATTGTTAATATTGCTAATTTGTACAATGGTTAATGATCGTATATAATAGTTGTATGAAAGCATCAACCACCTTAGGAAGCTGCCAGCATTCATATCTACTTTCCAGACCCTCATCCCTCCTCCCCACTCACCTGCTCTGCTTGCTTATTCATGGCTTTCCTGTGCTCTGCCATTGCTCAGGTGAGTGAGCAGTTCGCCCGGCACATTGACCAGCAGATCCAGGGCAGCCGGATCGGTGGAGCCCAGGAAATGGAGAGGCTGGCACAGCTGCAGCAGTGCCTGCAAGCTGTCCTGATTTTCTCCGGCCTGGAGATAGCCACTACCTTTGAGCATTATTACCAGTGAGTGTGGACCTAGGGAGCGGGAGCTGGTGGGAGGCAGGATGATGGTGGAAGAGCCAGCTCATGGGCCTGGAAGTCTGGGATAGAGCCAGGCTGGAGCCTTGGAGTGGGAGGCTGGGCCACACTGGTGCCCACACTGAAGCTTGGCCTGGGCTGCATGCACTGTAGGCACTACATGGCGGACCGTCTCCTGGGCGTGGTCTCGAGCTGGCTGGAGGGGGCCGTGCTGGAGCAGATTGGTCCCTGCTTCCCCAACCGCCTCCCCCAGCAGATGTTGCAGAGCCTGAGCACCTCTAAGGAGCTGCAGCGCCAGTTCCACGTCTACCAGCTCCAGCGGCTGGATCAGGAACTCCTAAAGCTGGAGGATACAGAGAAGAAAATACAGGTGAGTGCCTTGGAAGGGATGAGCAAATGAGAGGGTAGGGGGAAGACAGGCGTGGAGCAGACTAGAGGAGGCCATGGCATCTGGGAACCCTGTGCTCCTTCAGGTAGGCCATGGGGCCAGTGGCAAGGAGTACAAGAGCGAGAAGGAAGAGGGAGCTGGGGCAGCAGCAGCAGTGGATGTGACAGAGGGAGAGGAGGAAGAGGAGGAGAATGAGGACCTCTACTATGAAGGGGCAATGCCAGAAGTGTCTGTGCTTGTCCTGTCCCGACACTGCTGGCCTGTTGCCTCAATCTGCCACACATTGAACCCCAGAACCTGCCTGCCCTCCTACCTGAGGGGCACCTTGAACAGATACTCCAACTTCTACAACAAGAGTGAGTAGCCAGGCAGAGGGGACTGGGGACTGGGGAGAGGGTGGGCTGCTAGGAAAGGACCTGGGGTTGGGGGCAGACCCTGATGTTGGGAGGCTTGATGTGAAAAGAGATGGTCTGTAGCTGGACACAGGGCTCACGCCTGTAATCCTAACACTTTGGGAGGCCGAGGTGGGTGGATCACTTGAGGTCAGGAGTTCAAGACCAGCCTGGCCAACATGGTGAAACCTCGTCTCTGCTAAAAATACAAAAATTAGCTGGGTGTGGTGGTGCATGCCTGTAGTCCCAGCTACTCGGGAGGCTGAGGCAGGAGAATCACTTCAACCCACAAGCGGAGGTTGCAGTGAGCCAAGATCGTGCCACTACACTCTAGCCTGGGTGACAGTGAGACTCCATCTCAAAAAGAAAAAAAAAGAGTTGGTCTTTTAATTTAAATTTTTAATTTTTGTTTTTATAGATTCACGGAGAGATAGTGTTTAGGGATAAGAATTCCCTAGGCCATGGGAAAAACAGTGCTTTTGAGAAGAAAGGGCAGGAGCTTGGTGGCTGAGGGTCGGCAGGTGTTGTCAGATACCTGATCCCCAGATCATTGTCTTTTCTGTTTTAAAATAAGACCTGGGAATCTCTTTGTGGGTGACGGGGAGGATGGAGGCAGGAGGCACCTGAGGCCACCAGGAAGGAGTGTCTGGCTCCTTCCTGGTCAGTCACCTGTCATCCTAAACTCCCCACTGAGGGCTGATCCCTGAGCTGGCAGCAACACAGGAGGGGGAAGAGGCTCAGACCTGTGGTCAGGGAGCCCCCTAATAGGGGAGACATTGTTTCCTGTCACAATATTCCAGCTTGATAAGAGCCCCAGTCCTTCCTCCCTTCATGGTTTTGTCTCCCTAAAAACACATGGGGCAATCCTCGAAGGCACTGATGAGAACCTGCCTGGCACCAGGCTAGGCATAGGATAGCTCCCAGATACCTGAGGCTCGCCATGGAGGCAGGCCCAGAGAAGGCCGAGATCTGGAAGCTCAGACCAGGAGCCCCAGTGTCCATAAATGCTGGGGTCACACGCCCTGTAGAGATCAACAGAGCTTGACCACATGCACCCTCCCTCCAACACTAACTCCCTCCTTTCCCCTGCTCTTTGTCTCCCTCCCCCTTCCTGGTACATCACCAGGTCAAAGCCACCCTGCCCTCGAGCGAGGCTCACAGAGGCGACTGCAGTGGACGTGGCTGGGCTGGGCTGAGCTGCAGTTTGGGAACCAGACCCTGCATGTGTCCACGGTGCAGATGTGGCTACTGCTGTATCTCAACGACCTGAAGGTGGTCCAGCCCCACTGCACCTCTCTCCTGTCTCCCACTTTGTCCCGTGCCTCTCTTCCTGAAACCTTGACTCCCTCTGCTTCTTCCCTCCATCCTCTTCTCTCCACTCCTTGGGGAGGCCCTGAATGTCTCCCATCTGTTCTCTGAAGGCGGTCTCTGTAGAGAGTCTGCTGGCGCTCTCAGGGCTCTCCGCAGACATGCTTAATGAGGCGATTGGGCCCCTCACCTCTTCAAGAGGCCCCCTGGACCTTCATGAGCAAAAGGATATACCAGGAGGTATGCACTTAGGGCCAGAGGGGCCTCTGCTCTGAGGCAGGGCCAGGCTTCTCGTGGGCTCTCCACTGAGTGAGTGATCGGTGTTTATTTCAGGGGTCCTCAAGATTCGAGATGGCAGCAAGGAACCCAGGTCGAGATGGGACATTGTGCGGCTCATCCCACCTCAGACGTACCTGCAAGCTGAGGGTGAAGAGGGCCGGAACTTGGAGAAGAGACGGAATCTTCTGAACTGCCTCATCGTCCGAATCCTCAAGGCCCATGGGGATGAGGGGCTGCACATTGACCAGCTTGTCTGTCTGGTAGGCAGGAGTGGGCACAGTGGGTGATGGATCTTTGCTGGGGTTGGGGGAGCAGTCTATAGAACAAGGTAGGTCCACGTGTGGTGAAGCACGTGGTTCACTATGTAGCCTGTAGGAGTGTGAGGAGCGAAGTCGGGATGCACCTGGTGTCCTTGGGGCATCCTGTCCTAGCAGCCTGTGGTTGGAGTGGAAGCTCAAGCAAGGAGGGGTCAGCTGCCTCTAACCTACCGCTTCTCCCTTCCTCCCCCACACCAGGTACTGGAGGCTTGGCAGAAGGGCCCATGTCCTCCCAGGGGTTTGGTCAGCAGCCTTGGTAGGGGGTCTGCCTGCAGCAGCACTGACGTCCTCTCCTGCATCCTGCACCTCCTGGGCAAGGGCACGCTGAGACGCCATGATGACCGGCCGCAGGTGCTGTCCTATGCAGTCCCTGTGACTGTCATGGAGCCTCACACCGAGTCCCTGAACCCAGGCTCCTCAGGCCCCAACCCACCCCTCACCTTCCATACCCTGCAGATTCGCTCCCGGGGTGTGCCCTATGCCTCCTGCACTGCCACCCAGAGCTTCTCTACCTTCCGGTAGCCCTGGACTTGGGGTCAGGGGAAGATAGAGCTGGAGCTTTTACAGAAATAAAACCCGAGAGTTTGATTATTTGACGTGTGTTTGGCAACTGCTAGAGATTTGAGCAGGGGAGGTGGCGGGGGCTTTCCTGGCTGGTGAGGAAGGAGCCTTTGGCACTGAGTCTATTGCATATGCCAAGGGTCTTGTTAGGGTGAGGATGGTAGACTGGGAGAAAGGCAGAGGGAGTCAGGTGCGATTTAGCACCCCCTCTAGGCAGAGAGATTGAGGGGACCAGGCAGGATGATGGCACTCAGCCCCTTCTCAGAGGGTGTGTGGTCAGAAGTGCTTTCATCTG
This sequence comes from Colobus angolensis palliatus, assembly GCF_000951035.1. NCBI lineage: Eukaryota > Metazoa > Chordata > Mammalia > Primates > Cercopithecidae > Colobus > Colobus angolensis. The sequence goes on from NW_012118599.1 coordinate 13,978,699, forward strand.
GCAGGCTGGAGATCCAAGCCCAACTTGGCCACTCACCAGATGGTTTGTAACTTGGGCAGATTATCGAGCAGGGCTTAGTTCTCCTCGTTTGTGGAACTGGCCCAGTCACTGTAGGACTCTGACAAGTAACAGGTATGGAAGCATTTGACATGGTGAATAAAGGCATTGCCAGTGAGTCCCTATTTTGGCTACCACTCCCAGCAGTGAATGTGGTTCCTTGGTGCCTTCCCTAAGTAAGACTGACATGATGAAGGTGAGGTCAGTGACCCCTGTGGCCACTGCAGGCACCCAGCAACCTGAATGTGTGTTCCATCTGATGGCGTAGGCTCAGAAAGTTCTAGCACAGTTCTTACTTTCACAAGCTCCTCCGTTTTGCCCCTTTCTTCCACTCCTTTGCCTCCACCCCTTCTCTGTCCCTGCAGAGATGCACACACTGTCATCAAACTCCTACCCCTTGATTCTCAAAATGAGGGATTTGGAAGAACAAGAAAAAAAAAGAAAGAAAGAAAGAAAGAAAAACTCCTACCCCTGCAGGCACGGCGCTATATGCACCTTTAGTCCCAGCTACTCGGGAGGCTGAGGTAGGAGGATCGCTTGAGCCCAGGAGTTCTGGGCTGCAGTGTGCTCTGCCATTCGGGTATCTGCACCAAGTTCAGCAACAATATGGTGAACTCCCAGGAGCAGGGGACCAGGTTGCCTAAGAAGGGGTGAACTGGCAGCCAGGCATGGTGGCTCACGTCTGTAATCCCAGCACTTTGGGAGGCTGAGATGGGCGGATCACGAGGTCAAGAAATTGAGACTATCCTGGCCAGCATGGTGAAACCCCATCTCTACTAAAATTACAAAAATTAGCTGGGCATGGTGGCACGCGCCTGTAGGCCCAGCTACTTGAGAGGCTGAGGCAGGAGAATCACTTGAACCCGGGAGGCAGAGGTTGCAGTGAGCTGAGATTGCTCCACTGCACTCCAGCCTGGCAACAGAGCGAGACTGTCTCCAAAAAAAAAAAAAAGAAGAAGAAGAAGGGGTGAACTGGCCCAGGTCAGAGAGAGCAGCTCAAAACTCCCATGCTGATTGATCAGTAGTGGGATTGTGCCTGTGAATACCCACTGCACTCCTGCCTAGGCAACAGAGACCCTGTCTCTATTTTAGAAAAGGCAAAAACTCCTACCCCTAACTACCCCCATAGGTGAGCCTCTATCCTGCCACTGCTGGGGAGGTTTGCTTGTGCTACTATGATTGGCTCCATTGGCACCACCCCTGCTGAAGCAGGGCAGCTCAGGTCAGGCCAGGGGATCCCGTGCCAAAGGTGCAGCTCTGTGTCTTGGCAGGACTACTGGGGAGGAGGAAAGGAGGGATGACCCAGGCATCCCAAGGCTTATAGCCCAGAGGTGACAGAAAAAGCTATGGAAGGAGGGGGAAGGGGGATGAGAGTCAGGTGGTAAAGGAGGGCACAGAAGGCAGACAGAACTGAGTGCCACCAGGACTGACATCTGGAGCCTAGGGGGAAAAAAGGCCATGGCTTGTGGGAGTCAGGCTGCTCAGGATGAAGCCATAATACAGAGGGCAGAGGGGCCCCCTAGTGCTTGCTTTGCAGTATTGTTCTCATGGTGTTGGTGGCTCTCACAGCAGGGGCCAGCCTGCTGAGCGACAGCTGCCCTTTGGGGCAGAGTCCAGACAGGCAGCAGCAGCAGGCTGGGCCACAGTGGGCCCAGGCACACTAGGGGTGCTGCAGCTTGTCACTTAGTGCCTCTTCACCTTGGTACTAGAGATTATAGCCTTTTATTGGCCCAGGCCCAGTATTCTTGAGCTCGCTCTCAAGTGCCAGAGCTTTTTGCCCTTCTCTGGACTTTCCTGCTTTTTATGGGCTTATCCTTCTCCACCAGAAACTCAAAGAAGCTTCCTGTGGTGGGGTCCAGTAGTCAGGCCAGCATGCAGTGCATGTAGGGGCAGATGATAGGACTTACTTGCACTATAGCCCCATTCTACTACTGTCCCAAGGCCTCCTCCCTGGGCTGAGCTGTAGGCTATGCCTTGAACTTACTGCCCTCATCAGCCCCTGGGCATCCTATTCAGTCACTTTGCCGGTCTCCCATGCAGTACCTTCCTGCTCATCTGCAATGGAAAAAGTCTCCAGCAATTCTTT
>NW_012118599.1:13981133-13986032 GCF_000951035.1 Colobus angolensis palliatus
GCTAATTTTGTATTTTTAGTAGAGACGGGGTTTCTCCATGTTGGTCAGGCTGGTTTCGAACTCCCGACTTCAGGTGATCCACCCACCTCGGCCTCCCAAAGTGCTGGGATTACAGGCGTGAGCCACCACAGTCGGCCTACAGCAATTCTTAAGGGAAGAACACACCAGCTTTGGCCTTGAAACCCTGCATGTCGCCATCTGCAGTGCACTTCCTGTGTTGCCCTCCTCAGCACACATCTCACCCCACCCCAAGACTCGGGACTCCTTGATTTGCCCAAATCCAGGTGAGAAGCTTTGACTTCAGGCACAGTCCAGCCTCTGTCACCAGCACCAAGAAGGAAGTGAACCTTTCTCTCCCTCAGAGCCATCCATTCTAGAGGGCAGACAGTTGGCCTCATTTCTAAGATAAACTCAGGGGACAGAAGTTGATTACCCTGAGCCCATTGTGAGGCCATCCTCACAGCTGTGACTCGTTATATTTCTACAGCTGGGTTGGGACCTTGGCTGGTCAAGACTAAGTAGTCAGCCCCCACCTCCCCAAAAACAAAACCAAGCAAAGACCACATACAGATTCCATTTATATGAAATGTCCCAAATAGGCAAATTTATAAAGACAGAAAGTAGATGAGTGGTTGCCTAGGGCTGAGGAGATTGAGGATGACTGCTAAAGGACATACGGGTTCTTTTTTTTGGGGGGGGGGGTCAAAAATGTTCCAAAATTGTGGTAATAGTTGCACAGTTCTGTAAATATACTAAAAAACACTGTATACTTTAAATGGGTAAACTGTGTAGTTAAGTGAACTATATCTCAATAAAACTATTACCAAAAACGAAAACCAAAAACCAACAGCTAAAGCTCAGAGCTTTCCAGTATCTCCCCTTGGTCCTTGTTGAAGGGGAAAAGCAGCAGTTTGAAGGCTTAGGGTAGCCAACACTGACTGCCTTTTAGTGGACATTCACATTTTATAACCACATCATCTGAGCCCATTTCCCATGCTTGGGAAACTCCCCACGACAAATCTACACAGAAGATAGGGCCCACTTCCTACCCTATAAAAGACCAGATCCTGGTATTCCCAGTGCTGTAAAGCCATATGACCAAGACTTAGCTAATCAGAGTGAAGCAAGAGAGAAAGTAGAGAACACATTTTGGTGGCAATGGGACACCGTCACATCAACACCGTGATTCTGATAGGCTTTATCAGCCAGAATCCATTCTTTGACTTTAAAGTAGGATTGACATATGTGACAACAGGGACCCTGCAGCACTGGGTCCCTCACTTCCCCCTGTCCCAGTAGCTACATCCCTAGGGTTACAATCACCAGGAGAGCAGATTCTCCTTCATCTTCCATTATGCTGCAGCTTCCGTTTCTATCACCAGAACTACATCTTCCCCATCCCAGAAGCATTAAGCAATAGATGTCCTAACTTCCGATTCTACTTCTATTCCTTTTCATTAGAGCTACCTTTTTTTTTTTTTTTTTGAGATGGAGTCTCACTCTGCTGCCCAAACTGGAGTGCGGTGGCGCGATCTCGGCTCACTGCAGCCTCCACCTCCCAGGTTCAAGCAATTCTCCTAACTCAGCCTCCTGAGTAGCTGGGACTACAGGCGCGTGCCACCATGCCTGGCTAATTTTTTGTATTTTTAGTACAGATGGGGTTTCACCGTGTTAGCCAAGATGATCTTGATCCCCTGACCTTGTGATCCGCCCTCCTCGGCCTCCCAAAGTGCTGGGATTACAGGTGTGAGCCACCAGGCCTGGCCCAAGAGCTGCCTTTTTTTAGATACAGGATCTCACTGTGTTACCTAGGCTGCAGTGCAGTGGCTGTTCACAAGCACAATCACTGCATACTACAGCTTTGAACTCCTAGCCTCAAGGGATTGTCCCACCTCAGTCTCCTAACTGGGGGCATAGAGCTTTTAAGATAGGCATTATTTAAGAAAGGGTCTCACTCTGTCGCCCAGGTTGGAGTGCAGTGGCACAATCATGGCTCACTGCAGCCTTGACCTCCCAGGCTCAAGTGATCCTCCTGCCTCAGCCGCCTGAGTATTATTTGTAAAGATGGGGTTTCACCATGTTGCCCAGGCTGGATAGACTTTCAAATGTTCCATAGCTTATGATTTATCTAGCCTTAAAAACAAAACAAAAAAAATCTTGGCCAGGTGCAGTGGCTCACACCTGTAAACCTATCACTTTGGGATGCCTAGGCAGGTGGATTACTTGAAGTCAGGAGTTTGAGACCAGCCTGGCCAACAACACGGTGAAACCCCTTCCCTACAAAAATACAAAAATTAGCCAGGTGTGGTGGCATACACCTGAAATCCCAGCTGCTCAGGGAGTTGAGGCAGAAGATTGAGGCAGAAGAATAGCTTGAACCTGGGAGGTGGAGGTCGCAGTGAGCCAAGATCGTGCCACTGCACTTCAGCCTGGGCGAGAGGGAGACCCTGTCTCAAAAAAATTCTAGAAAATGTCCAGCCTCTTTGAAATATTCTTTCTTGAAATTCTGATTGTATCAAATCTCATATTTGTTTTATCTTCCATTTTGTTATGTTTTATAGACAGGATCTTGCTCTGTCACCCAGGCTGGAGTGCAGTGATGCCACCACAGGTCACTGCAACCTCCAGTTCCTGGGTTCAAGCAATCCTCCAGCCTCAGCCTCCAGAGGAGCTAGGACTATAGGCGTGTGTCACATGTCTGATTTTTAATTTTTTTTGTAGAGACAAAGTCTCCTTATGTTGCCCAGGCTGGTCCCCAACTGCAGACCTCAAGGGATCCTCCCTATGCCTCCCAAAAAGCTGGGATTACAGGTGTCAGCAACTGCGCCTGAGCCTCTCCCATGTTTTTTAACCGCTTTTCCTTAGTTTCCATTTCTCTGTATGTCAGTGCTCCCTCTGTGTAACTTCAGACCTATTTCCAGTTCATTCTCCCTTTAGGAAGAAGTCTAATCTGCTGCTTAACCATGTAGTTTCTAACTTCCCGTAGTGTACCTTTTTGTTTGTTTGTTTGTTTTTTTGAGGCTGCAGTGCAGTGGTGCCATCTCAGCTCACTGCAATCTCCACCTCCTGGGTTCAAGCAATTCTCCTGCCTCAGCCTCCCGAGTAGCTGGGATTACAGGCATGCGCCACCATGCCCAGCTAATTGTTTGTATTTTTAATAGAGACGGGGTTTCACCGTGTTAGCCAGGATGGTCTCCATCTCCTGACCTCGTGATCTGCCCGCTTTGGCCTCCCAAAGTGCTGGGATTACAGGCGTGAGCCACGGCACCCAGCCTTAAGTTTTACTTTTTAATCACACCAGTTTAGTACCTTTTGACATTAATTTGTCACACTTTTTCTTTAAACATAAGACATTTTGTATTTTTTATTTTATGCTTCTCACATTTTAATTTTTGCCAGTTTGATCCTGCTGCCCTTTGTTCCTAATGACTCTTGCTCATGGTGGTTTCTTTCCTTGTGTGCTTTAACTGTAAGCTCATATTCCTTGAAATTTTAACTGAAAGAATTCCTTGAGGCCTGGGTTTAAAGAACAATCCTCAAGAAAGGATTACATTTGCTTCTGCCAGGTCCCTGGAGACACTATCTACTTGAGACTTTTTTTTTTGGGGGGGGGGTGGTTTCACTCTTTTTGCCCAGGCTGGAGTGTAGTGGTGCGATCTCGGCTCACTGCAACCTCTGCCTCCCAGGTTCAAGTGATTCTCCTGCCTCAGCCTCCGGAGTAGCTGGGATTACAGGCGCACGCCACCAGGGAGGCTGAGGCACAACCATCACTTGAACCTGGGAGGTGGAGGTTGCAGTAAGCCAAGATTGCACCACTGCACTCTAGCCTGGGTGACAGAGCAGACTCTGTTTCGGGGGGGGGGAAAAACACACACACAAAAAGGCCACAAAAAAACAAAAAGATGAGTAAAGAGAATGTTTATGAAGTGGCTCCTACATAATGTCCCAGCCCTGGGAGTCATGAACAGACTCCATGGTCTTCATTGACCCCTCTTCTTCGGTATCAGAATCCCTGGTTTAAGGCAAGGATGAGAAAAGAACACAAGGACACAATGAACCAGATCCAAGCTGAGGCTGTGTGGCATGGCAGAAGGCTGAACTATTATTCTTGTGTAGCCCTAGGGATAGTCCAAGAGCCCTCTAGTCTTCTCTGAGGCAATGAGATTCAAGGGCAGCTATGATCCTTGCCCTTGAATGGAAACCAGCCGTGGCCAAAGCTGTCCTCACAGATTCATGTCTCCCTGGGACAGTGGCAGAGCAGAGGATAGCTCCTTCTTACTCTTTGCTCAAAGGGAGATGTCTCCTGTCCTTGCCTGCATTTCGTCGCCTCTTTCGACTCAAGAAGTTCTCCAATTTCTTGCTGCGTTTCAGCTCCTTGAACTTCTCAGCTAGTGCCAACTGGCGCTGCTCAGCTAAATGATAGGCAGAATGAAAGGTGGTGAGCAAAGAAGGAAGCCCCTATTCTTTCCCAAAAAGGTGGTGAGCAAAGAAGGAAGCCCCTATTCTTTCCCAAACCAGGTCAGTAACTCCAAGCCATTATGCTGGGATACATGAGTTCTTTAAAGCTCATTGGTGCTCCTTTATCTTTTTTTTGAGATGGAGTCCTGCTCTGTCACCCAGGCTGGAGTGCAGTGACACGATCTCGGCTCACTGCAACCTCTGTCTTCTGGGTTCAAGTGATTCTCCTGCCTCAGCCTCTGGAGTAGCTGGGATTACAGGCATGCACCACCACATCCAGCTAATTTTTTTGCCTTTTTAGTAGACACGGAGTTACGCCATATTGGCCAGGCTGGTCTTGAACTCCTGACCTTAGGTGATCCACCCTCCTTGGCCTCCCAAAGTGCTGGGATTACAGGCGTGAGCCACTGTGCCTGGCCAACAGGTGACTTTTTTTTTTTT
>NW_012118599.1:13991512-14000152 GCF_000951035.1 Colobus angolensis palliatus
GGCGACGGCCCCGGCGCGGCGGTTAGCTCCCGGCATCAGCTGGCAGTAGCGCTCGGAAGACAAAAGGCGCCGCTTCCGCCCACGGCAGCCTCCGCACCCCCCCTCGCCCCGCCTCTTCCGGCGTTCCCAGTGACGAATAGGCAGAAAATAGACTGCGCGGCCGGCAGCCAGGGAGCCGGCCCAAAGGATAGCCCACTCTGCAAAGATTGTCGCAATCTTCTGCCCGAGTCGCAGGGCGCTGGGTTCCACGCCCGAGAAGCTTGGGCCAGGCCTTGGTGGCATTTGGTTTCCTAATACCCTTGGCTGAGAAGCCAGAACCTCAGGATGCTTGTCCTCAGCACCCTGCCCCCACTGCAAATTCCAGCCCTCTCCACCGTATTCCACAAAAACACACGACACGTTTGGAGGTTTTAATTAATTTTTATAAAATCTGAGCTGGCTGAGCTTCAGGGTACAGCGACAGCTCAAAGAAGGATGGGATTATCTGCTGGTCCCCGCCTCCCCAAGACGGGGAGAAGGAGGTCTCATGCCAACAGCTGCAACTCCTTTCAGCTCCCAGTCAAGGCTCAAGGCTCAAGCAGGGGGATGGGATAGGCAAAGGGGGAGGGGGAAGCTCCTGAGGCTCAGACACTGCTTGCTTCTCCCTTCTCCCCATTCCCTTCCCTTCCCAACAGAACCTGGCTGGCCCTGGGCAGAGCTGAGGCCCAGGAGCAGCTGAAAGGAGGTGGATGGGGACAGAGCACCAAGGGGAAGGGGCCCTCGGCCCAAGGGGGCAGGAACCTGGCCCCCACCCCGCTACAGCTCCCCACTGAATTCACAGCACAGAGAACACCTCTTGCCCAACAACTCCACATGGAGGTATACCAAGTCCAGGGGTCAAAGGAGCAGGTGGGTGACAGATGGGCAGGGGCAGTGAAGATGACAGCAGGCTCAGGAGGGGAGGTGGCAGAAACTTCCTCCTACCCATGGGAGGAGACGATGGGGCGACTGATATTGCTGTTGGTGGTCATGGCATTCAGCTCCCACCTGGAAGGCCAACAATAACAGACAGAAAGAAGAGGGGGCCCTCAGCCCAAGCCCAGGGATGCTTGAACCAAGCTGTAAACACACCAGTCCCTCCAACTTCCTAAAGCTCAACCACCCATAGCCACCTCTTACTTAACAGCCCTATTAGGTTTAACAATCAGAACCCACCCACCACCAAATCCAACACCACCCACTCCTCTACCTCCAAGCTCATATGGATTTCCGGTTTATGTTTATATATATATATGTATATTCTAGTGTCCAGGCACCTGAGAGCTGTGTAAACATGTCAGTCAACATCCCAACCTGCCTTTCCTGCTTTGCTTAGAGCCAACCAGACAGCCCCTCCACCTTACCCTCACCAGGAATGCCTCACCCCCACCAGGAATAACCATTTTTGCTCTCAACTCCCATCCTTTTAAGGCTCTGACTCAGCACTCCTATCCTTCCTGAGGCCTTCCCCACCCATTAGACCATATTATTATTATTATTATTATTTTGAGAGTCTCATTTTGTCACCCAGGCTGGAGTGCAGTGATGCAGTCACACAATCTCGACTCACTGCAACCCCTGCCTCCCAGGTTCAAGCGATTCTCCTGCCTCAGCCTCCTGAGTAGCTGGGATTACAGATGCACAGCACCATACCTAGCTAATTTTTGTATTTTTAGTAGAGACGGGGTTTCACCATGTTTGCCAGGCTGGTCTTGAACTCCTGACCTTGTGATCCACCCTCCTCAGCCTCCCAAAGTGCTGGGATTACAGGTGTGAGGCACTGAGCCTGGCCCAACTGGTGACTTTTATTTTATTTATTTATTATTTTTTATTATTATTTTTTGAGACAGAGTCTCACTCTGTTGCCCAGGCTAGAGTGCAGTAGTGCGATCTCGGCTCACTGCAAGCTCCGCCTCCCGGGTTCACGCCATTCTGCCTCAGCCTGCTGAGTAGCTGGGACTACAGGCACCCGCCACCACACCCAGCTAATTTTTTGTATTTTTTAGTAAAGACAGGGTTTCACCATATTAGCCAGGATGGTCTCAATCTCCTGACCGTGTGATCCGCCCACCTTGGCCTCCCAAAGTGCTGGGATTACAGGCGTGAGTCACTGCGCCTGGCCGACTTTTTTTTTTTATTATTATTATTAATTTTTTGTGAGACGGAGTCTTGCCCTGTTGCCCACGCTGGAGTACAATGGTGCAATCTAGGCTCTGCAACCTTCGCCTCCCAGGCTCAAGTGATTCTCCTGCCTCAGCCTCCTGAGTAGCTGGATTATAGGTGCGCACCACCACGCCCAGCTAATTTTTTTGTATCTTTAGTAGAGTTGGGGTTTCACCATGTTGGCCCCCAGGCTGGTCTCGAACTCCTGACCTCGTGACCCACTCACATTGGCCTCCCAAAGTGCTGGGATTATAGATGTGAGCCACTGTGCCCAGCCCAACTGATGACTTTTTATATGATCTCAGTCCTACTCAATTCAACCAACTATGAATACCTATGTGCCTGGCCCAGCATGTGTGTGTGTGTGTGTGTGTAGTGTAGACCAAGAGATAAAACTGACTCTGTGTGTGTGTGTGGTGTAGACCAAGAGATAAAACTGATTGTGTGTGTGTAGACCAAAAGATAAAACTGTGTGTGTGCGTGTAGTGTAGACTGAGAGAGAAAATTCACTGTGTGTGTGGCGGGGGGTTGGGAAGTGGGGAGTGCAGACCAAGAGATCAAGGTGACAATCCCTGCCATGATCTAATTAGGGATACAAGACCGGTTACAAACAACAACTCCCTACTATTTCTGCTTTCCTCCAAGTTACCATGGGATCCAGCCTTCATGCCTTCCTTAAAGGGGCTCAGGGACACCCCAACACAGGACTCTACCACCATGGGCCCCACACCCGTCCCTGTTAGCAACAGTTGTGCACAACTCACATTTCTTCAGGAAGTATGGCCGATGGCCCTGCTGGGCCTGAGCCCGACGTTCTTGCTTCAGGGCCAGGTGCAGCTCTTGCTGTTGCTTTCGTTCCTGCTGTGCCATTTCTTGCTGCTCCTAAGGAGCAAAGATGAGATGGGTGAATAGGAGGGACTGTGAATATCTCCCCACCTTTAATTGCTTTCATTACCCGCCACAATTATTACCCACTCACCATTCGCTGAAGCAGTTGCTGCAGTTTCTCATGCTCCTTTCCTGAACGGTGCTTCTTCAACTGTTTTTTCACAAGCTCCACATTGGAAAATGAATATCATGGTTAGCATTCTGCAAATGTTAGCTGAAATTTTAGGTAAAGCACTATCCTAAGAAGTTCACATATATGTGTGTGTGTGTATATATATATATAAATATATGTATACACACACACTTTTTTTTTTTTTTTTTTGAGACAGAGTCTCACTCTGTTGCCCAGGCTGGAGTGCAGTGGCGTGATCTCGCCTCACTGCAAGCTCCGCCTCCTGGCTTCATGCCATTCTCCTGCCTCAGCCTCCCGAGTAGCTGGGACTACAGGCGCCCGCCACCTCGTCCGGCTAGTTTTTTGTATTTTTTTAGTAAAGACGGGGTTTCACCGTGTTTGCCAGGATGATCTGATCTCCTGACCTCGTGATCTGCCTGTCTCGGCCTCCCAAAGTGCTGGGATTACAGGCTTGAGCCACCGCGCCCAGCCCCACATATTTTTTTTTTTGAGACGGAGTCTTGCTTTGTCACCAGGCTGGAATGCAGTGGTGCGATCTCGGCTCACTGCAACCTCCACCTCCTGGGTTCAAGCAATTCCCCTGCCTCAGCCTCTTGAGTAGCTGGGACTACAGGCACACGCCACCACGCCCAGCTAATTTTTTTTTGTATTTTAGTAGAGATGAAATTTCACCTTGTTGGCCAGGATAGTCTCAATCTCCTCCTTTTGTATTTTAGTAGAGACTAATTTCACCATGTTGGCCAGGATGGTCTCAATCTCCTGACCTCATGATTCGCCTGCCTCAGCCTCCCAAAGTGCTGGGATTACAGGCATGAGCCACCGCACCCCGCCAGAAGTTCACATATATTAACCTGATAACACCAAGACAGTAACTATTTGTTTGTCTGTTTGTTTGTTTGTTTGTTTGGAGACAGTCTTGCCCTGTCACCCAGGTTGGTTGCCTCATTGCAACCTCTGTCTCCAGGGCACAAGCAATTCTCATGCCTCAGCCTCTCGAGTAGCTGGGACTATAGGCATGCAACACCACACTTGGCTAATTTTTGTATTTTTACTAGAGACGGGGTTTCACCATGTTGGCCAGGCTGGTCTTGAACTGCTGGCCTCAAATGATCTGCTCACCTCAGTCTCCCCAAGTGCTGGGATTACTTACAGGCTGAGCCACCACACCTGGCCTCCGAGACAGTAATTATTTTATTTTTTATGATTAGAAAACTAAAGCATAGAGAGATTAAGTAACATGCCAATAGTCACACAGCTAGTAAACTTATGAGCCAGGATTTGAGTATGAACTGAATTGGAGAAAGTTAAATCTGCCCACCACTATACTTCCCACTCCCCCTGCCCAACTGTCTAACCTGTGCCCTCGTTTTCCACCCCACAAAATTCCCCAGAAACCAGTCTCAAGCTGTGTACCTCTTTCTCTTTCGCTCGGATGTCATTCAAGAATTGATATGTTTTGTCAAACACCTCAGGATTATATTCCCCTGACAGATCATCAAAGCGAGGGTCCCGGGCTACCTTTGGAGAGAACAGAGAGAATATAATACACAACTGTTCAATCTCCTTTCACTGAGAAAAAGTGCTTCCTGTCTCTTCCTCACCTTTCTTTTTGTTTGTTTTTTGTTTTGTTTTTTGTTTTTTGAGACGCTGTCGCCCAGGCTGGAGTGCAGTGGCGTGATCTCGGCTCACTGCAACCTCTGCCTCCTGTGTTCACGCCATTCTCCTGCCTCGGCCTCCCGAGTAGCGGCGACTACAGGCACCCGCCACCACGCGCAGCTAGGTTTTTTGTATTTTTAGTAGAGACGAGGGTTTCACTGTGTTAGCTAGGATGGTCTCGATCTCCTGACCTCGTGATCTGCCCGCCTCAGCCTCCCAAAGTGCTGGGATTACAGGCGTGAGCCAACGCGCCCGGCCTCTTTTTTTTTATTTTTATTTTTTGAGACAGAGTCTCATTCTGTCTCCCAGGGTTTAGGGCAGTGGCATGATCCTGGCTCACTGCAACCTCCACCTCCCAGGTTCAAGTGATTCTTGTGCCTCAACTTTCCAAGCAGCTGGGACTACAGGCGCACAGCATCATGCCCAGCTAATTTTTGTATTTTTAGTAGAGACGGGGTTTTACCATGCTGGTCATGCTGGTCTTGGAACTCCTGACCTTGTGATCTGCCCACCTTGGCCTCCCAAAGTGCTGGGATTACAGGCATGAGCCACCGTGCCTGGCCTTCTTCCTTACCTTTTTACTGATGGGAACAACCTGACGTAAAAATGGTACTCGGATCTTGGCTGACATTTCCAGAGGCCTATGGAGAAATTAAAGGCCAAGTCAAAAGGACTCCAGTGTTGGTCAAAGGCTTTCCACTTGTCACCCAAGACAACATACACCTATTCAAGGTCCCAGTTATCTTCCAACTTCTAGGGCAAGCCTTGCTTACCTGTGCTTATCTGCAACACATGCATTTTGGATAGGTGGTCTAGAACCTTGTTTCTTAGGGCTGTTTCCAGCTACCAATTGTTTGTACGTCTTAGTCCCCACTTGGCTCTGCAATTCCAACAGTTCCTCAAATGACATGTTAGATGTGCCTGTGGAAGTGGGGAGGGACATACAACTCAGCTCAGCATGTCCCACTGCAGAAAAGACATCTTCCCATCCCCATTCCTTAGCTAGCTAATCCTTTCTAATACCCCATCAGACCAATCATTATTACAAGTCCTAGGCAGTAGAGGCTGTAATAGTGTTAAACTGACACCTAACTCTCCAACTTTTTCAGCAACTCGCGGCCTCATCTTGCTAAGGAAGGTGTATATGTAAGGTCAAAGGTGGACCAACCATAGTCCCTTCTTTTTCCACTCTCTTTTACTCATTCACAGGTTTCTCCAGAAGAGCCTCTGCCTCCTTTGCTCAGTTACCATTGCCAGTGTCCTGGTCCATACGCTCAGCATCTCTCACCTCAATCAGTGCTCTAGCCTCCTAGTCTCCCAACCCCCCAGTCTCACTCCTCTCAAAGCTATGCGCCCCAATTCAGCCTGAGAGAGGCATTGAAAATAAAATCAGGGCCGGGCGCGGTGGCTCAAGCCTGTAATCCCAGCACTTTGGGAGGCCGAGACGGGCGGATCACGAGGTCAGGAGATCGAGACCATCCTGGATAACACGGTGAAACCCCGTCTCTACTAAAAATACAAAAAAAAAAAACTAGTCGGGCGAGGTGGCGGGCGCCTGTAGTCCCAGCTACTCAGGAGGCTGAGGCAGGAGAATGGCGTAAACCCGGGAGGCGGAGCTTGCAGTGAGCTGAGATCCCACCACTGCACTCCAGCCTGGGCGACAGAGCGAGACTCCGTCTCAACAAAAAAATAAAATAAAATCAGATCTTATCACTCCCACACATAAACTTCAGATCATGTTACTCCTATAGGCAAGAGTCCCCAATGGCTTCCATTTTGCTCACAGTAAAAGCCATGTACCTTAATAATGGCCTGGAAGCCTCCAAGTGACCTGGCCCCTGTCATATCTCTAAGTTCATCTACTCATCTCCTTCTCACTCCTCTCAACGTGTCTCCTAGCAGTGTGTTCCCACCTCAGTTCCTCTGCACATGTTGCTCTGCTTGGTATACTTCCCGCAGAAGCTGTACATAGGTACAGCTCCTCCCTCAGCTCCTTCAAGCCTTTATTCAAATCACCTTCCCAAAGAGGTCTTCTCTAAGTTATTTAAAACTGCAAGCCCTCGCCAGGTGCAGTGGCTCACGCTTGTAATCCCTGCACTCTGGGAGGCCAAGGCAGATCAATCACCTGAGGTCAGGAGTTCAAGACCAGCCTGGCCAACATGGTGAAACCCCATCTCTACAAAAATACAAAAATTAGCCGGGCATGATGGCAGGTGCCTATAGTCTCAGCTACTTGGGAGGCTGAGGCAGGAGAAGAGCTTGAACCTGGGAGGTGGAGGGTACAGTGAGCCAATATCATGTCACTGCAGTCCAGCCTGGGCGACACAGCGAGACTCTATCTTGGAAAAAAAAAATTGCAACGTCTCCTCAGCTTTATTTTTTCTCCATATCCTCTATCACCTTAAAAAAATTGAGCTATAATTCATATTCCACAAAATCTAGTTCTTTAAAGTCTACAATTCAGTGTTTTATTGCCTTTTAATGTAATAATTTACTTGTCTGCCTCAAATATTATTCATTTTGAGCCGGAGTCTCACTCTGTCACCAGGCTGGAGTGCAGTGATGCTATCTCAGCTCACTGCACCCTTCACCTCCCAGGTGCAAGCGATTCTTCTGCCTCAGCCTCCTGAGTAGCTGGGACTAAGGTGCGCCATCAAGCCCAGCTGATTATTATATTTTTAATAAAGACAGGTTTCACCATGTTGGCCCAGATGGTCTCGGTCTTCTGACCTTGTGATCCACCCACCTCGGCCTCCCACAGTGCTGGGATTACAGGCATGAGCCATGCCCGGACTTAAATTTTATTTATTTTGAAAAAAGGTCTTGCTCTGTTGCCCAGGCTGAAGTGCAGTGGCCTATCATTGCTCACTGCGGCCTCGACCTGCTGGGCTCAAACTATTCTCATGCCTTAGCCTCCTCAGTGACTAGGAATAGACGTGGGGCACCACCCTGGCTAATTTTTTTTATTTTTAGTAGAAAAGGGGGTCTCATGATGTTGCCCAGGCTGGTCTTGAACTCCTGGGCTCAAGCGATCCTCCTGCTTCAGTCTCCCCTGGTGCTGGGATTACAGGTGTGATCGTCCACCACACCCGGCCAGGACAGGAGTGTTTGACTACTTTATTCACAACTGTATCTCCAGCAGCTAGAACTGTGCCTTAACAAAAAGCCTGCAGCATTTGCTGGGCACAGTAGCTCATGCCTGTAATTCTTGAGAGGCTGAGGGGGGTGGATCACTTGAGCCCAGGAATTGGAGACCAGCCCTGGCACCTGGTAACATGGTGAGACCTTGTCTCTACATTAAATAAATAAATAAAACTATCCATCCAGGAGTGGTGACGCGCCTGTAGTCCCAGCTACTCGGGAGGCTGAGGTAGGAGGATCTCTTGGGCCCGGGAGTTCGAGGCCGCAGTGAGCCGTCATGGTGCAACTACACACCAGCCTGGGCGACAGGGCAAGACTTTGTCGCAAAAAAGTAAAAAATATAAAAAATTGAAAAAGCAAAGTCTACGGAATCTGCTGAATTCTGACCTACTAAGCCTTCAGCTGCCATCCATGCCTTTTCCTGCCTCCATACTATTGCACATACGTTCCCCATTGCCGAAAACTCTCATCCTGCCGTGAAGAAACTTCTCAGGATGTCCTAATCCCGGAAGCAATTCCTCTCACCCCCACTTTCCATTGCACCGCGGGCGCCCTTAGCGTAGCGTCGGGCTCTCAGAGAACTTGGCAGTCGTAAATTACTGGCACGGTCTCTGCAGACTCGGGGCCCCCCCCCGGGAATC
>NW_012118599.1:14000267-14005883 GCF_000951035.1 Colobus angolensis palliatus
GGCGACGGCCCCGGCGCGGCGGTTAGCTCCCGGCATCAGCTGGCAGTAGCGCTCGGAAGACAAAAGGCGCCGCTTCCGCCCACGGCAGCCTCCGCACCCCCCCTCGCCCCGCCTCTTCCGGCGTTCCCAGTGACGAATAGGCAGAAAATAGACTGCGCGGCCGGCAGCCAGGGAGCCGGCCCAAAGGATAGCCCACTCTGCAAAGATTGTCGCAATCTTCTGCCCGAGTCGCAGGGCGCTGGGTTCCACGCCCGAGAAGCTTGGGCCAGGCCTTGGTGGCATTTGGTTTCCTAATACCCTTGGCTGAGAAGCCAGAACCTCAGGATGCTTGTCCTCAGCACCCTGCCCCCACTGCAAATTCCAGCCCTCTCCACCGTATTCCACAAAAACACACGACACGTTTGGAGGTTTTAATTAATTTTTATAAAATCTGAGCTGGCTGAGCTTCAGGGTACAGCGACAGCTCAAAGAAGGATGGGATTATCTGCTGGTCCCCGCCTCCCCAAGACGGGGAGAAGGAGGTCTCATGCCAACAGCTGCAACTCCTTTCAGCTCCCAGTCAAGGCTCAAGGCTCAAGCAGGGGGATGGGATAGGCAAAGGGGGAGGGGGAAGCTCCTGAGGCTCAGACACTGCTTGCTTCTCCCTTCTCCCCATTCCCTTCCCTTCCCAACAGAACCTGGCTGGCCCTGGGCAGAGCTGAGGCCCAGGAGCAGCTGAAAGGAGGTGGATGGGGACAGAGCACCAAGGGGAAGGGGCCCTCGGCCCAAGGGGGCAGGAACCTGGCCCCCACCCCGCTACAGCTCCCCACTGAATTCACAGCACAGAGAACACCTCTTGCCCAACAACTCCACATGGAGGTATACCAAGTCCAGGGGTCAAAGGAGCAGGTGGGTGACAGATGGGCAGGGGCAGTGAAGATGACAGCAGGCTCAGGAGGGGAGGTGGCAGAAACTTCCTCCTACCCATGGGAGGAGACGATGGGGCGACTGATATTGCTGTTGGTGGTCATGGCATTCAGCTCCCACCTGGAAGGCCAACAATAACAGACAGAAAGAAGAGGGGGCCCTCAGCCCAAGCCCAGGGATGCTTGAACCAAGCTGTAAACACACCAGTCCCTCCAACTTCCTAAAGCTCAACCACCCATAGCCACCTCTTACTTAACAGCCCTATTAGGTTTAACAATCAGAACCCACCCACCACCAAATCCAACACCACCCACTCCTCTACCTCCAAGCTCATATGGATTTCCGGTTTATGTTTATATATATATATGTATATTCTAGTGTCCAGGCACCTGAGAGCTGTGTAAACATGTCAGTCAACATCCCAACCTGCCTTTCCTGCTTTGCTTAGAGCCAACCAGACAGCCCCTCCACCTTACCCTCACCAGGAATGCCTCACCCCCACCAGGAATAACCATTTTTGCTCTCAACTCCCATCCTTTTAAGGCTCTGACTCAGCACTCCTATCCTTCCTGAGGCCTTCCCCACCCATTAGACCATATTATTATTATTATTATTATTTTGAGAGTCTCATTTTGTCACCCAGGCTGGAGTGCAGTGATGCAGTCACACAATCTCGACTCACTGCAACCCCTGCCTCCCAGGTTCAAGCAATTCTCTTGCCTCAACCTCCCAAGTAGCTGGGACTACTGGTGGCTGCCACCACACCCAGCTAATTTTTGTATTTTTAGTAGAGACAGGGCTTCACCATGTTGGCCAGGCTGGTCTCGAACTCCTGACCTCAAGTGATTCGCCCACCTCAACCTCCCAAAGTGATGGGATTACAGGTGTGAGGCACGTGCCCAGCCAGCAAGAGTTAAACTGAACTGATACAAAGAGAGGAACCATCTCAGAATGACTCAGGAAAAATTATATACAAAGTAACATCTGGTGGTTAATTTGAACCTGAAAAATTATATATAAAGTAACATCTGGTGGTTAATTGGAACCTAAGACTGAAATTCAAAGGGAAGCAGCCAGATCTTCTGGAACCAATGTGATCCAGAGGATCCTAAACTTGTCTTTACTTTGCAGCTAGGTTCTAAGATTTAATCAGTTCTCAGCATGTTCACAAAAATAACTGTATAAGCTTAGGTCTCAGAAAGTGATGCTGCTGAGCTGGATTTTTTTTTTCATATAATTTATTCTGCTGACAGTTTTATATGATGGCTGCCAATTCACCTCCTTCCATCTCATTTCGCTAAGTACACTACATCTCCAGCAGAACAATAATGTCTGTCTCCTCCATTTTGAGACCAAGCTAATCAGGTCACACCTGTGCTGCTCACTCACGCTCACCCAATCCCTCCCTTCCAACCACTCACTGTACCTGATGTCATGAGGCAAACAGGACTGGTCTAGGTTATACTGAATCACGGCCAGTTTGCACAGAGTCTTCAGACTAGGGCCTTTAAGGGAGAAGTTATGGAAAAGAGATGGTCAAAGGTGAAGAAAGGGTCCAGTCCTGGATATCACCACCCAAAGACAGGGACCTTGATGGCAGGAGCAATTCAGGAATAACTATACTTACTAAAGTCCAAAATGTGTAAGTCAGAATGATCTATGAGGTCAAATTCATCTCCCAGGCCTTCCTCAGGAGATGGACTGTCAGGATCAAAAGAGAGATGAAAGTAGGACAAAAACCACCCATTAGACCCCCTTTTCAAATACCTCCCACTCTCCCATTGGTCACTTCCCTGAGCCCTTCCCTCTCTCTTTCTAACCTGGTACCCCCAAAGAGGACAATCTTGTCACCAACAATACAGCAGCACTGGCGCCGGCGGGGACATGGCCCCTTCCCCTTCGGTTCAATCTTTTTCCAGGTAAAGGACACTGAAGAGAAATTTATATGGAAGTTCAATACCTGCCTAGTCCAGGTATCTTCCCCACCCCCATCCCTCACCTCCTCAGGATTCTTTTCTTTTCCTCCCACCTCAATTGCTCCTTGTTCCTGCCCTAAACGCAGTGCTCTTTACCAGGATTAAACTTCCAGAGGTCATGGAAGTGCCGGTTCAGCCTTGCATTATATCCACCAAAGATGTACAGCTCCCCATTGTAGCCAACTGGAAGGAGAGAGAAAACATCAAGAGTGTGAAGTGGGCAGGAAGGGAACTCCACAGGGAAGTAACAAACACTCACAGGCCGAGTGGCTTCGGCGCCCCTCAGGCAGCACTGGAGTCGGGGGACAGTCCAGCCAAGCCTCAGTTCTGGTGTCAAAGACTCGAATGCGGTTGCAGTAAATCTCATTGTTGGAATGGAATGGCCCAAAGCGGTCGGCACGGCCCCCAAAGACATACATGTGACTTCCCAGCATTGTGGCTGAGTGGAAGTCCCTCCAGCGTGCAGGGTTGCCCTGGGCAGAGGCAGAGAGATGGTGGAGGGGTCAGAACAAAGGCTGGAAGAGGATCTGCTCTGACTGAGCTTCCTATCATTTCTTCAACGGAGGGTGGGGATTTGGGAGAAAAAAGAAAGAGCAGACCTTTGTACAGATAAGAGTCCATGTCATGGTGCTGGTATCTAGCTTGTGAATGTCATTGGAAAAGCAGTCCGCCTGAGTAGGAAGAGAAAAGGAGGAAGAAAAGAGGGAGCCAATGGTCACTCTCTGACCCCCCATCCTTCCCCTCAAAACCTGCAAACGAGCCAAAGCCTCCCATTTCACCATCCAAAATTGCCCTTACCCTCCTTCTCAGTCCCACCCTAAACCTCTTAGTTTATTCCCAGACCTACCTGCTGCTCGTAGCCCCCGAAAATGTACATGATCTTGCCTAGGACACAGGCTGAATGTCCATCCCGGGCCCCAGGAACTGTCCCTGACACTCGGGGTGTGAACCACTTGTGAGTATCTGAAGGAGATGAGAAAATGGCTCAACTAAGCACCATCTATGACACTCCCTCCTGAGCTCTGGGGTACTCTACTCCCCAAGACCCCCAACCCAAACCTTTCTCAGGCAACTGAGGCAACATCTAGAAGGACATAGCCTCTCTGAGATCCATACTCACTGACGTCAAAGGCATACAGCACATTGCAGGCCCCTTCGGTGTCATTTCGCCCGCCCCAAAGGAGGACTGTGTCGTCGATGAGGACGGTTGAGTGTCCATAGCGCATGTAGGGTACGACAGGAGCTTGCCCACGGATGGCAGACTTCACCGGGGGCAGCTTTGTCCAACGCAAGGACACTGTGGGCACAGCTCTGCTCAGCCCTGGGAACTTCCCTCCAGGCTGTCCAACTTTCCCAAACCAGATGTTCCTCCCCAATACCCTTGGTCCCAGAGACCACAGCCAAACCTCATCAGCAGCCCGTTTCCCACCTTGATGTGGGGACTCAGGGAGAGCCCCAGCATTGGCTTACCTGCATTGAAAATGTGCACATCTATCTGACGCAGCGTTTCATAGTCTTCACCAGAGCAGTAACCCCCGAAGGAGTATACCCGATGCCCAACAGCCACTGCAGCATGGTTCACCCTGCGGGGCCCGCCCTCCAGGTGCACTGTCCACCGTAACATCCCCTGGACCACTGGTTACAGCAACATGCCCCCCCGGCACGGCCTGCTGCCTCTGCTACCTGCACACAAATTGGGGCCACAGGATCCTCAGGCAAGGCTTCTGCCCAGCTCACTGTGACTCTGCCCAGAACCAGCCTTTGCCTCCAAGTGTCACCCTGGTGGCCCTCCCACACTACCCCTCCACAGGGACACTAGTCACAGCTCAGGTGGCTGGCCCTGCCCCAAGGGAGCTGCCGAGGTCAGGGAGCTAGCCCTGGCCCAGTGTTCTCCAACAGTGAAGGGTGGGGCCACCCCCACTTGATTGCCAACTCAGAATCTGCTGATCATGGTCACCACCTACTCATGGAGGCTCCACTCTGTCCCTGGCTTGGCACAAACTTGAAGCCCCTTCCCAAATGGTATATTCTCTTGTCTCTGCGCTGCTTACTGCCACCTCTCTAAGAATCTGTGTTCTTTAAGGTGGGGAAAGGGATCTCAAAATACTCACAGCTATTAATAGCCCAGCCAGCCTCAGACAGTCCATCGAAAGCTGGCATGAGTGCCTCAAAGCAGAAAAGCTTTCAGGCTTTTAGAGTAGAACAATCCCCCTACCCAAGATAGGGTAGGACTGATCCAGGAAGGGACCTCCATGTTACCGTGGTTGGTTAGCCCCTCACAGGGAGCTCTTGTCAAGCTGAGTTGTTGTCATTGGGGTCACCCAGGGCCCCCCACAGGCACAAGGAGTTCCTTTGACAGCTGTGCCTGGTATGCTGCCAGGACTTAAGCCAGAAAGGTATGTGTATGCTTAGGCTTGGGGGATGGGGATAGAGGGAGGGGTTTTCTCCTCCAGCCACTTTCCCATCCCTACTACTGTGGTAGAGAACAAGTCACTTCCAGTAGAAAAGAGGGAAGAATTTCTTCCACAACTTGGGTTCCTGAAAGGCGGATAGAGGTGGGACTGTGCAATGGAAAGTGGAAGGGGCTGGGCACGGTGGCTCACGCCTGTAATCCCAGCACCTTGAGAAAAAAAAAGAAAAGAAAAAGGGGAAGGGAGGCAAAAAATGCCCTTGGGCAGGACAAGAGAAAGATTGAGCATGAGAGGTCATGGTCTCTTTTTTTTTTTTTTTTTTT
>NW_012118599.1:14005933-14016651 GCF_000951035.1 Colobus angolensis palliatus
AGGGTCATATGTATAGTGAAGCTTAGAGCCAGGTTTTAACCTAAGCAGCCAGAAAGCTGCATCATTATCTTTTTTTTTTTTTTTTTGAGACAGAAGTATCACTCTTGTCCCCAGGCTGGAGTGCAATGGCGCAATCTTGACTCACTGCAACCTCCACCTCCCGGGTTCAAGGGATTCTCCTGCCTCAGTCTCCTGAGTAGCTGGGATTACAGACGACTGCCACCACACCCGGCTAATTTCTGTATTTTTAGTAGAGACGGGGTTTCATCATGTTGGCCAGGCTGGTCTCAAACTCCTGACCTCAGGTGATCTGCCCACCTTGGTCTCCCAAAGTGCTGGGATTACAGGCATGAACCACCGCGCCCAGCTGGTCATGGTCTCTCAAACACAACCAGTCAACCTAGTGGCAGGTACACCTGGGTACATCTGAGGTTTTTTTCAGGCAAATCCTTGCAACTGAAAATGCTTTTGCTGGCAGGCATCTCCTGAGTTTGGGTGGATCATCATCTGCTCCCTGTTTAAGAAGCCCTGGCAGAGGAAAGGGCCAGGCAAAACCTCAGGCACAAAAAGAGCTCTAATAAGGGAGGCCCCTTGCAGGAAAGAGACATGGCTTTCAGCTGGCTTGCTAGTCCCACCCACCCAACCTCCCCCAACTCCACACCCCAAGCTTTAAATAGCCATGGGGCCCATCCTGAAATAGCCCCAGCAGGAAGCTACTCTCACTTCATTACTCCCGCTCTCCAAAATATCTTGGGTCTGGGCTTGTGGAAATTGTTAGGAGATCGATGGGCTTAAGAATGGAAGTCTTCCATCCTTCCTTATATCCTCTATTCTTCCCTTCAGATATGTCAAGGTAAAGTAAAATATGCACAGGAGAAGAGATAAGCAATTCCAGCCAAAGGTGGAGAAAAAAATTTTAGTTTCTCTGCCATAAGAACAACTCAAATTCAAGGAGAACAAGCCCCCAGGCTCTCAGGGGCTCCTCTTATCCCTGGGTCTCCCCAATCCTCCATCACCACCAAGCATTTTCAAGCTTCTTCTGTTCCCTTAATGTATCTACCTGCCTGGTCTCTTGCACTTTTTATTCCCCATTTCTCGCCCTTCTCGATCTCGGGAGAGCTTTGCAGTTTTCTCATTTTTCCTTCTCCTACCATGCCAAGCTCCACCCAACAGCCCTCCATTTCCCCACCTCCACTAAGGAAAGAAAAATTAACATGCCCTGACCACGGATATCCCTCCCTGCATATGACTCTATCCCTGTCTTCTTCCAGACATTCCGGCCTCCTCTAGCCCACTACGCCAGTCACCTCTCCCCTGCCACTATGCTCAGCTTCCCTGTTTTCATAGCCCAGTCTTCCTTCACATTTCCTTCATTGCTTCCTCCAGACACCAGGTCTCTCCTACCCATCTCCTGGCCATCCTCCTCTAGACCCGCTTTCCCCATTAACACTCTCCTTTCCCATCATCCCCCTAGCTCCCTCCCCACCCCCACCTCATCACTCTCAGGCCCCTCCCCCGCCACTCCAGCTCTAGACAGCGCGTCCTCAGACCCCTAATTCTTCCTTGCCCTTCCACCCATCCCAGGCTACCTGCCAGGCCGAGCCGGGGCGGGGCCGCGGGTCCTCGCGCTGCCTGCAGCCTAGAACCCGTTGCGCGCCAACCGACGCCTTAGTCCCCAACGAGATAAACACAGCCAAGCTCGATTCTTCCGGCGAGCAGCTGTGCGCGCACGTGCAGTCGTAGCTAAGTACCCGAGGCATTCCGGGACTTGTAGTCCACACGTTTCCTGCGGGACGAGAGGGCTAAGGAGTGGGCAGGGGCGTAGGAGAGATTCTGCGCATGTGTAAATATGTGTCAAGACCGAGGAGGCCACTGGGTAATGCAGTCCTTTGTTTTCTGGGCTGGGCATGACGGAGGCGGGGCAAGGGACGCACTCCTCGTCCTCGCCAGTGTCAATCATGGGCATGGGGCGGGGCTGGAGGACTAGGAACCTCTGCACGTCCTGCCCCGCCGGAAGTGGAGGCCACGGGCTCTGAGCGGGTGAGGCGCGCGGAAGCACCGGTGCCGGGATTCGGATGGGGGCGGGTGGGGGACGCTGTAGCTGGGGCCATTTGAAGGGAGCCCATGGGTCCTGAAGGGCATCTGTCAGGCGGTACAGAGGGGGATCTCTAGGAGAGGGGAGAAGGAGGCGGGTACGCCCTGTTTAGGGGACTCTGATGACCCAGAGTTCCCAAGTCGCGGGGGAGGCGTGGCGGGGGAGCCGGGTTTCTGGAAGGGGTGTCTTTTAGGAGGTGGCAGGGCCTCCGGTTGGGCGTTTAATTAGGAAGTGGCGGAGCAAGGCGGATGGGGCCTGGTTCAAGATAAGAGCCCGGTTCAAGATAAGAGCCCCGACTTAGGGGGAGGAACGAGAGGCTGGAAGCGGGGCGGAGGGGTGGAGGATGCAGAGCCTCCGGGAGGAGCTGGTTCTTTTGCACACAGGAGACCACAAAGACATGATGAGAGGATGAACATGGGCCTGGTTTCATCCAATCCTTGTCCTACCGCCTCCCTGTTCTTGCAGCCCCTGCCCGGATGGCAACAGTAGTTCTAGGGGGAGACACCATGGGCCCTGAGCGTATCTTCCCCAATCAGACTGAGGAACTGGGACCACATCAGGGCCCTTCAGAAGGCACTGGGGATTGGAGCAGTGAGGAGCCTGAGGAAGAGCAGGAGGAAACGGGGTCGGGCCCAGCTGGCTACTCCTACCAGCCCCTGAACCAAGATCCTGAACAAGAGGAGGTGGAACTGGCACCAGTGGGGGATGGAGATGTAGTTGCTGACATCCAGGATCGAATCCAGGTAGGGTGGAGGAGGGATGGTTCCTCAACAGGTGAAGCTGGGCTCCCTGAAAGCCTGGACCCAAACAGTCTTCTCTGGCTCTGCAGGCCCTGGGGCTTCATTTGCCAGACCCACCATTACAGAGTGAAGATGAAGATGAAGAGGGAGCTACAGCGTTGAACAACCACAGCTCTATTCCCATGGACCCAGGTAAAAGATCATTCTTTCATTCTGGAATAATTACTAAGGAAATGAACTGGCATGAGTCAGTAGAAGGAAGTTTCAGAGGAAGACCCTATCCTAAAAAGATAGTTTGTAAACTAAGATTTTGTAGACTTCAGAGTCCAAGTGAAATGCTCTTCTGCTAGCTTTGGGGATGGGCAGGCTTGCCTTGAAGTAACAAGATGGATTTGGTGACCCTACCAGCCCAAGGGCTCTGGGTTGATTCAGGGATTGGGGAGGGGAGCTGGTCCCATCATTTCTATACCTGACTGGCCTCTGGCTCTGATTTCAGAACATGTAGAGCTGGTGAAAAGGACGATGGCTGGAGTAAGTCTGCCTGCGCCAGGGGTTCCTGCCTGGGCTCGGGAGATATCGGATGCCCAGTGGGAAGATGTGGTACAGAAAGCCCTCCAAGCCCGGCAGGCATCCCCTGCTTGGAAGTGACCACAGTGAGAGCTGCCTTATCTTCCTACATTCCAGGCCAGAACCAGCACAGGACTGAACACATCCCTGGTTGTAACGTCCATTTCCATCTTCCCCATCTCCCTTTCCACATCAAGGCACATCAGACTTCTCAGAGACCCACTTTATTCAGTTCTGTACATATGGGGACATCGGCCCAAGCCCAACCCACCTTAGCATGTATCACTCTGTGGAGAATAAAGCACCCTATGTACACAGCCAGAAGCCGCACTGCCTGCGCCCCTGGAACCTGGGTCCAGCCCTCCTCAGCCCCTGGCCCCTCCAAGGTACCTACAAGGGACAAGAGAAGGCCTGCCTAGCATAGCACAAACAAGGAAATAAATAGGTGTTGGCAGGAGCCATGCTTGGGGCACCGCTCCCTGCTTCCTTCTTTATAGTTTTGGGAACCAACAGCACAGAAAAGCAGTCAGCCCCAGGTGGTCCCTTCCATGTCTGTGACCCCAGGGCTGCTGCTCACCAAAGACAGGGCATGGGGTAGGGTGTTTGTTCATCCCTCCCCAGCCCCACTTGGTCCATCTGGGCCCTATATTCATCAGTTATTGTCCACAGCCTATACTTTTCTCCTTTTGACCTCCCTTGGTCAGGCATGGGGTAAGAAAAAATAATACAACCCTATCTGCCAGCACACGGCTGGGGCTGGGGGGCCTGTTTGTGCTGCAGGGGGTTGGCTTCCCTCCAGCTACTCCAGGGGCCAATGGGGCTTGACATAACTTTGGTGAGAATAATCTCTGCTGTTCCCTACATGCCTCTGCAGGGGAGAGAGAGGAGGGGAGACACCTGGCGTTCAAATGAGGATGAAGGGAAGAATAGAGGAGCATATGTATTCCTGTGTGTACTTCTCAGAGCAGCCTCAGGTAGCTGTGGGTGAGGAGCAGGTAGGGGACAGGCATCCCCAGGTTGTCTGAGCACTAAGCATCTTAGTGCTCAGCCTGTACTAGCCACAGGGAGGCATGAACACCTTTTGGGGAGAAGAGGGACCACTCTGTGGGTGTCCCTGCTTCAAGTGCCCGCATCCCCCTCCCTGGAGTAGCTAGAGAGGCGCTGCCTTCCCCCAAGTCAGCCAGTAGGGAGCAGAGTGTGGAGGGCCGGGGCAGTGTCCAAGGGCTGAGTGGGCTGTGGCCCTGTGGTAGGAATGTGAGGGGTCAGAGAGCCTCCTGGCTGGCAGTTAGAAACTCTTCCGCCCGCTTGTGCGCCTCCAGTGCCTTGATGGTGTACACATCCTGGGGCAGCTCCGACTTCCTCCGCAGCAGCACTTTCTCCTTCTTGATGTCTTTTAGCATCTGTGTGTGAATAGGGACAAGGCGAGGAACGGTGACCAATTCCCAGTGAATTCTATTGTTTCCTCCCCTTATTCTTTGGCTCTGCTGTTTCCGTCTCCTCTCCCTTCCAGAACTATTATTTCTGCTCCACCCCGCTACCTTGCCCTCCCACCTGCACAGCCTCAGTCTCCACAGTCCTCTTCAGAAGCTGGATGTCCTCAGCTGTGGGGGTCTCTGTTTCCATCGAGTACACAGGGGGCAGTGGTGGAGGAGCTCGGAACATGGGATACTGAGTGAGAGGAGACATGGACAAGTGGTGAGAGCCACTTCAGAGGCTTGGAGGCCTGTGTGCCCCATATTCCTCCCCTAACAAACTCTCCCCCAGCTCAAGATGGGCTGGCCCCTCAGTTCACAGCAGTGGCAGGAAAACTTCACCTGGGGATTAAGCCGGGCCAGCTCCTCAATTTTTTGCCACATCTCTTCCCTTTCCTTCATTCGGAACCGGCCCCTGAGGAGGAAAAGTAGGATTGGGTTTGGGCTTGAGAGAAACACAGTGAGCTGGTGGTAGAAGATGAAAGTCTCCCGGGGAGAGATACTCACTTCTGCTTCTCTGCCTTGTATTGTTGTGTGCAGTCATCAAACAGCTTCTGATTCATTTCCATAAACAGCTTCAGGGCATTGTAGATCAGTCCATGGATTGTCCTACCACCAGGAAGAAAAATGAGTAGGAGGCCAGAGCCTGCCCTTAGTGCGAGGAACTCAATTTGTTCTCTCAGGGGTATCTCTGCTAAGAGCTTTGTCATTTACTACGTCCAGTTCACAAACCTCTATGCAGTATCAGAAGAGAGCTCTGGCCACATCACCTGGTTTGAGACTGGCATTTCATGGTCTTCACAAATATTGGTCCACGTGTCCATCCTTCCCTCACCCCATGCTCTTCACCGCATCCTTCCCTCACCCCTGCCTACCTCCCATCCTTTCCCACTCTCTAACCCACACTAATGGCCTCCCAGCAGCATGACGGACTGCATCTGCACCACAGTGTGCTTGCTTTTAGCAGAAAAGTCTTTTCAAAACCCTGAGAGTTTCTTATTTTTTTTTTTTTAAGATGGAGTCTTACTCTGTTGCCCAGGCTGGAGGGCAATGGCACGATCTTGGCTCACTGCAACCTCCACCTCCCAGGTTCAAGTGATTCTCTTGCCTCAGTTTCCCAAGTAACTGGGACTACAGGCATCTGCCACTACGTCCAGCTAATTTTTATATTTTTAGTAGAGATGGGAGTTTCACTATGTTGGGCAGGCTGGTCTCAAACTCCTGACCTCGTGATCCACCCACCTCGCCAGCCTCCCAAAGTGCTGGGATTACAGGCGTGAGCCACCGTGCCTGGCCTAAAACCCTGGGATTCTTTACACATACTCTCAAAGAGGGTCACATCAGCTTCTCACTGCATAGAACTACATCTCCAAAGCTGTGATAGGAGCTGCAGAAGAGCTGACCCCAAGGAGTGGTATAACACAGGCCACTGCCCTGCTGTTTGGTATCACAGAGATCTTGGCACGCAGGCATTTTTTTGCTCCAGTCAGCCCCTCAAGGTCCTATCAATATGTAGGGGACATCAGCCCCACTTGCTGGGTGACCAGGTGAGACCCCTGGCTCCTTAGTTCTTCCATACCCTCAAAGTTTCCCAAACTGGATCTCCACCACCCAGCCCCACCCCAGCGCCTTACTTGTTCCAATGGCTCTTGGAGTTCCTGTAGAGTGCAGGGAACATGATGGGGAGGACTCTGGCAGCATTGTCGCTTATCAGGCTCATGATGTACTCATTGTTCCAGTAATAGAGAGCACGCTCTGCCACCTGGTGGAAAGAGGCGGACTCGGTGGGTGCTGCCCGTTTCACTCAAGACCTTCTCAGTTTCTGGCAGGGATTGGGATGTGCTGGGTTGGAGTCTCACCTGGAAATGGGGGCTAGAGACACACTTGGCCAGCTGGCGGAAGAGGGGTTCCATCACTTTGCTGAACTCGGAAGGTTCAATGACGTCCAGAATCTCCTCCAGCTCATTCAAGAACATCACCTCCTTGGGGCTGTGGGTCTTAGGCCAAAACTTGAGAAGTCCCACAATTACCTAAGAGACAAGGAGGGCATGGGGATGAAAATTCTTTGCACCTGCCTAGGTCTCCAGGAAGTTTTCCCACCTGCTCTCTCCCCCACCCTGGTGGGCACAGTTTGGGTAATCTCAGCCAGCTGCCCGTTTCTTTGCCTTAGATCTGTTTCCTAGGTGTATATAGGTTTCACTTCCCCTTCAGAGAGGAAACCATGTTACCAGTCAGGTCACAGCCCTCCTGAGCACCCCCTTATGCTACCCCCAGTAGGTACAGACTGGCAAGTGATGCTGACGACAGTAAGAGGTGGGCCTTGGGGCCCGGAAGGGGAATTACCGGCTCAGTCAGACTGCTCTCCTTCTCCAGGAATTGTACCACACAGTATGCCAGCTGCAAAAGTGTGAGGTAGAAGGGAGGTGAGGTGTAGGTCCTAGAAGTTCTCAGAGAAGTCAGTGATAGAAGATCCCAGAAGGGAAGGGGAGGTGGAGGGAAGGAATTATCCCACCTGCTCCCTGTGCTTCCCCTATCCCAGCTAGAACACCTTCCTGCCCACTCTTTTCTCTGCTGCCTGAGTTGGACATTATCAGGAGGAAGACAGCTCACCTGAGGGTGGTAGACACTCAGGGACTTGACCTTGTGAAGGGGAAGCAGGACACGGATGAGGAACATCTTGTGCTCTTCTTTAAGGGGCAGGGCAAAGCCATTGATGATGCTAGGAATTAAGGGACATTTGTTAGGACCAAAGGGCCAGATCCAAGTTCAGTGTACCAATCCTCCCAACCTTTTTCAGGCATCTGTGCCCCCACCCAGCCTCTCACCTGCCCAGGATCTCCAGGAGCTCAGCAATCCCGTTGTGATGCTCCGTCTCATAGATGAACCTGAGGGAAGAAAAATGGCTCTTGACAACCCCTGATGTCCCTCCAGCATTCTGCACAGTCCCCCCACCTCCCTGCTCCCACCCCACCTCAGTAGCAGAATGCTTTGCTCCTAAGCCTGGGCTCCTGGCCTCACCTGTAGAAGATGTGGTTGATTTGCCTACGGATATAAGCCCGGAGCCCCAAAAACTTGCCATAGATGCGGTGCAAAATGGTCTTGAGGAAGTCCCGCTCTCGAGGATCCTCACTGTCAAATAGGTCTAGGAGCTAGGGGCATGAGGAAGGGAAAGCAGCCAGTGAGGCAGCAGCCAGGGAAGGTGGGGCCCCAGTGACATAGGTCCTGCCAGGGGAAGTGCAGAGGTGCCCTGGAATGGGGGCCAGCAAGTCTTAGAAAGCAGAGTGATTCTATTGTATTGCTGATTCTATTGTATTTGTACTGAGACTACCAAAGTGATGCCTCAGTATTGACTGGAGAGAGGTACTCTGTTGCTTTTGTTTCCTACCATTATGCTGTTAAGTTTCTTAAGGCCAGAGTAGGGTTTTTTGGTTTGTTTGTTTGTTTGTTTGTTTTTTAACCCTTTATAGCCTCCTCATACCAGACATGGATGAAACCCAATATATTCAGCATAAGGGGGAAGAGCCACTGGGAGACAGATGAGTGGGGCAGGGAACGGAAAGAGAGGGCAAGGACAGGAACTCAGGGACTCACAGCAAGTACAAACTTCTGGTCGATGTACTTCTTGGCTATGTTTGGCTGGAAATCAGGAGACTCAAGGAAACGTAAGAAGAACTCATACACGAGCTATAGGGGAAAAGGCACGCCACTAAGGGGATGTTCCCCAGGACGTGCAGGACTCCAACTGCCCCACTCCCTGCAGCCAGGGCCAACCTGCCCCCCTTGCCCTGGTACCTGGAGATGTGGCCAAGCAGCTTCCAGCGTGGGCTCATCTTCTTCTGGGTCAAACTCAGCCCCTGTGGGATTCGATGAAGGTGGCAGCGTCCGGAAGAGATTCACTGAAAACTGAGGGGTAGGGTCAGTTAGAGCTCCACCTGGGCTTCTCCAGGGCCCCCCGCCAGTTCCCCCTGTGTCCTTTCCCTGTGCCCACCATGGTGACAGCCTCAGGGTAAATGGCCTCAGTGACAACATCACGGCTATGGGTGATGTACTCCACCATCTCGTTGAGTCCTGCCCGCTTCACCTCCTTGAATTTGAGGTCACTGAGTGGGTCTGACACGAAGTCAAAGAGGACACAGCACTGGCGTAGCTTCTGGATAAACAGCTCCTCCCGTTCCTGGGTTGGCGAATCTGTGGGGGCCCCAGCAGTCAGGTTCTCCTCTGCAGTCCTTCACTGCCATGCCCTGCTTGCCTTCAAGGGCTTTCCCTTAACCCACCCTGCCACCATCCTGCCTGCTCCCTGGCACCCCCTTCCCACATTCTCTGGAACTCTTCCCCCCCCAAATACCCCAAAACTTCCATTCCACCAACTCCCAATGCCCCCTAGACCTGGTACAACAACCCCTGTGACCAGCTGCCAAGTACCTTTCAGGGCAGGAAGCTTCTGCAGCTCTCGATTCTTGCTGAGGTTGAAGCGGGAGGAGCTTTGCCGTCGCTCCTTCTTGACAATCTGGGGCCCTCCTGAGTACTTGATTTTGCTGAGCTGCGTAGGGGGCGGCGTGCTATTGCTGGGACGCTTGTTGGACGATGGTGGCTGAGACTGGGCTTGGGGCTGGGGCTGGGGCTGGGGCTGCGGCTGGGCCTGGTCAAACAAGTCACCTGTTGAAATCCACTTCCCAAGATATGCCTCCCACCCTGGGCGTGGCCATCCCCCAGTCTGTTTATGCCTGCACAGGCCTGGGCAGTGAGCAGCTGTCTCCTGCCCTGAAGGAGCTAAGGCCAGGGTTACAGAGATAACTGTGCTGTAGCCCTGGCAGGGAGCAGTCAAGAAGTCACATCTCCCAAAGAGATGCCCACTGCCTGTGCATCAAGAGCCTTCAAAACGTTCATTCCAGTTCATGAACAGGTAAAGCTAACTGATGGATTGATGGTGACAGAAGTCAGAAAAGTGATTATGTTGCCAGGGGAAACGGGGTGGGTATTGCTAAGAAGACACATGAGGAATAAGAAGAGACATGAGGAGCCTTCTGAGTAATGTAAACATCCTGCATCTTGACTGGACCTGCAAGGTGGTGCATGGCAGATACATACCTAAAATGTATTGAGCAGTATACTTAAGATCCTTTACTGAATGTGTGACAGTCTTCAATCACAGGTGTGGTGGCTCACACCTGTAATCCCAGCACTTTGGGAGGCCAAGGCGGGCAGATTACCTGAGGTCAGGAGTTCAAGACCAGCCTGGCCAACATGTTGAAACCCCGTCTCTACTAAAAATACAAAAATTAGCGGGGCGTGGTGGCAGGCGCCTGTAATCCCAGCTACTCGGGAGGCTGAGGCAGAAGAATCGCTTGAACCCGAGAGGTGGAGGTTGTAGTGAGCCGAGATCATGCCATTGCACTCCAGGCTGGGGGACAAGAGCGAGACTTCGTCTCAAAAAAAAAAGTAAAAGAAAGGCCAGGCATGGTGGCTCATGCCTGTAATCCCAACACTTTGGGAAGCCAAGGCAGGAGGATCACTTGAAACCAGAAGTTTAAAAC
Source organism: Colobus angolensis palliatus (assembly GCF_000951035.1). Taxonomy (NCBI): domain Eukaryota; kingdom Metazoa; phylum Chordata; class Mammalia; order Primates; family Cercopithecidae; genus Colobus; species Colobus angolensis. The sequence goes on from NW_012118599.1 coordinate 14,016,342, forward strand.
CAGCCTGAGCAACATAGCAAGACCCCATATCTACAAAAAATTTTTTTAAATTAGCCAGGTGTGGTAGCACATGCCTGCAGTTCCAGCCACTCAAGGCTGGAGGATCCCTTTTGCCCCCAGGAGTTCAAGTCTGCCGTGAGCTATGATCGCACCAACTGCACTCCAGCCTGAACAACAAAACAACACCCTGTCTCTAAAAATAAAAATTTTCAAATTTAAACAGGTAAAAGAAAGAAATTCATTCCCATGTCTTAGTACTTTACTATTAGAAATTTAGCTTAATAAAAATCACGAATTAAAAAAAAAAAAA
>NW_012118599.1:14018136-14018797 GCF_000951035.1 Colobus angolensis palliatus
GCCCGGGTGACAGAGCGAGACTCCGCCTCAAAAAAAAAAAAAGAAAATCTAAAGTAGGAAAATAATGTATTCTGAAAATCTAAAGGAATCTAATGAGGAAAGAGCTAAGAGTTGCATTCCAACCCCAATAGTAGTACTATCTGACTTTCTGAACAATGTATGTGTTATCATACTTATAAAATTTAGAAATAAAACAAAAGGCCTAAAACTACATAATGACAGAAAATTGCTTCCTATGCTAACTTAAATAATGACAGTACAAAGCCGGGCGCGGTGGCTAACGCCTGTAATCCCAGCACTTTGGGAGGCCAAGGCAGGTGGATTGCCTGACCTCAGGAGTTTGAGACCAGCCTGGGCAACACAGTGAAACCCCGTCTCTCCTAAAGTACAAAAAATTAGGCGGGCGTGGCGGTGGGTGCCTGTAGACCCAGCTACTTGGGAGCCTGAGGCAAGATAATTGCTTGAACCCAGGAGGCGGACGTTGCAGTGAGCTAAGCTCACGCCACTGCACTCCAGCTCCAGCCTGGGCGACACAGCGAGACTCTGTCTTCAAAACATAAATACATAGGCCAGGTGCAGTGGCTCACGCCTGTAATCCCAGCACTTTGGGAGGCTGAGGCAGGCAGATCACCAGGTCAGGAGATTGAGACCATCCTGGCTA
>NW_012118599.1:14018907-14020117 GCF_000951035.1 Colobus angolensis palliatus
TGGCGTGAACCTCAGAGGCGGAGCTTGCAGTGAGCTGAGATCGCGCCACTGCACTCCAGCCTGGGAGACAGCGAGACTCCGTATCAAAAAATAAATAAATAAATACATCAAAAAGTAAATACAGTACAAAACTAGATACGCAAAATGAGCTCACTCACATTAAAACACATGCACAGAACGAAAAACGAGGTTCAGAAAAGGTAAGAACAAGCCCAAGTCCACCACTGTGTTAATGACTATCTCCTGTAGTAGAATTAGATTACTTCTCCATTTCTAAATTTTCTACAAGTAGACACTGCTTTTTTTCTGCCTTACTTCCATTGTGTACTATGATACTGCTTTTATAATGGGAGAAATGCAGCTAATTTTTAAAAGCTATCCTTTTTATTTTTATTGTATGTATTTATTTATTTTTGAGATAGAGTCTCACTCTGTCATCCAGGCTGGAGTGCAATGGCACAATGTTGGCTCACTGCAACCTGCACCTCCAAGGTTCAAGTGATTCTCCTGTCTTAGTCTCCCGAGTAGCTGGGATTATAGGCACCCGCAACCATGCCAACTACTTTTTGTATTTTTTGTAGAGATGGGGTTTCTCCTCGTTGGCCAGGCTAGTCTTGAACTCCTGACCTCAACTAATCCACCTGCCTCGGCCTCCCAAACTGTTGGGATTACAGGTGTGAGCCACCATGGCTAGCCTAAAAGCTATCCCTTTTTAAAGGTACAGCTCCCAGACACAGGTGTTACAGCCCCATGAATTCCATTTTCAGAATTCTAAACATAAGTATTTGCAGGGCTGTCTGCCCACAGGTACTCCTGGACTGTCCAGGCAGCCCCCTGTTGGGAGAGGAGAGAAGCTAAGCCACAGGACAGCCCTTGCCCCCAACCAGAGACTACAATAGGACCAGGCAGAGGCCATGTCCAGCTGGGTGCCCCCACCATAGGGAAAGGGAAAGGTGACCTCTTGGCCTAATAGAAGAACTTGAAATCCTCTGGGATGGGGGAGGGGAGGAAGACAGAAATGTTATTAATTGTATCCTCTGAATTTTTTTTTTGAGACGGAGTCTCGCTCTGTCGCCCAGGCTGAAGTGCAGTGGCCGGATCTCAGCTCACTGCAAGCTCCGCCTCCCAGGTTTACACCATTCTCCTGCCTCAGCCTCCCGAGTAGCTGGGACTACAGGCGCCTGCCACCTCGCCAGGCTAGTTTTTTGTA
>NW_012118599.1:14024277-14025359 GCF_000951035.1 Colobus angolensis palliatus
AAAAAAAAAAAAAAAAAAAAACCAAACCGTTATCTGTGGAGCTTGGTGCTCAATTGGTGCTCAATAACACCTTGGGCCAGACTGCCTGCCTGGGTTCAATCCTCACTCTGCCACTTATTAGCTGAGTAATATCCAGAGAGCCTGTGCCTCAGTTTTCTCATCTATAAAATGGGATGACAACCGTACCTACCTTATAGCACTATAGTAAGGATAGAGTTTCTGGCAATAAAGAAGCATTTTTTTTTTTGAGACAGAGTCTGGCTCTTTTGCCCAGGCCAGAGTGCAGTGGCACAATCTCGGCTCACTGCAACCTCCGCCTCCCGGGTTCAAGCAATTCTCCTGCCTCAGCCTCTGGAGTAGCTGGGATTACAGGCGCACGCCACCACGCCCGGCTAATTTTTTTTCGTATTTTTAGTAGAGACAGAGTTTCACCATGTTAGTGAGGCTGATCTTGATCTCCTGACCTCGTGATCTGCCCTCCTCGGCCTCCCAAAGTGCTGGGACTACAGGTGTGAGCCACCGTGCCCGGCCCCTTTCTTTTTTTTTTTGAGACAGAGTCTGGCTCTTTTGCCCAGGCCAGAGTGCAGTGGCACAATCTCGGCTCACTGCAAGCTCCGCCTCCCAGGTTCACACCATTCTCCTGCCTCAGCCTCCTGAGTAGCTGGGACTACAGGTGCCCACTACCATGCCCGGCTAATTTTTTTTCGTATTTTTAGTAGAGACGGGGTTTCACCATTGTTAGCCAGGCTGATCTTGATCTCCTGACCTCGTGATCTGCCCTCCTCGGCCTCCCAAAGTGCTGGGACTACAGGTGTGAGCCACCGTGCCCGGCCCTAAAGAAGCATTTTATAAGAGATACCTTCTACTACCACCACTACTATTACTATTATTTCCCATACCCAGGTTTTAGGAATGCAGCCTGGAATCTCCTTCCTATGCTAGCACAACTCAAATGTTCCGTTGAGTCCATTATCCTCCTTGTTTAAAAATGGGAACCCCGGCCGGACGCGGTGGCTCAAGCCTGTAATCCCAGCACTTTGGGAGGCCGAGACGGGCGGATCACGAGGTCAGGAGATCGAGAC
>NW_012118599.1:14025712-14026950 GCF_000951035.1 Colobus angolensis palliatus
GGGAACCCCGGCCGGGCACAGTGGCTCATGCTTGCAATCCCAGCACTTTGTGAGGCTAAAGCAGGCGGATCACCTGAGGTTGGGAGTTCAAGACCAGCCTGACCAACATGCAGAAACCCCATCTCAACTAAAAATACAAAGTTAGCCGGGTGAGGTGGTGCATGCCTGTAATCCCAGCTACTCAGGAGGCTGAGGCAGGAGAATTGCTTCATCTTGGTGGTGAGCCAAGATCGCGCCATTACACTCCACCCTGGGAAACGAGTGAAATTCCGTCTCAAAAAAAAAAAAAAAAAGAAAAAGAAAAGAAAGAAAATGGGGGACCTAGAAAATCACTGCACCTTCCAAGACTCCGTTTAAGTCCCACCTTCTTCCAAAAAGTCTTCTCAGATCTTTCCAGCCCTTGGGTATCACCCCCTCCTTTTGATACCACTTGTCTGTTCCATTGGCTCTGTGACTGCTCACCCCCTAGTGACACCTCTTAGTCTCTTCATATGTCATTCCCCTAACTAGATGGCAAGTCCTTTGAAAGCCAGGACCCTATTTGTACACCTGTGGGTGTCTCCAGCACTGACACCTAATAGGAATTGAATGAAGGTTTGGTTGGTTGGTTGACTAGGAGCCAAAGCTTTCATTTCCTGCCCAGGCTCCTCCCCACAGGATCTTCCTCTCCTGCCCCAACTCAGGAATCCTCAGAACAGGGTGCTATACAGCATTAGGAGCAGAGTCTGGAGGGAGAAACATCAGTGATACTAGGGTGAGGGGCTCAATGCCAACCTGACGACAAAACTCCATCCTTCCAGGTAAGATGCAGACACCCTGCACTTCCACAAACCTCACACTGAGGAGGCAGCCAGAGAGAGGCATTCTTCCCAGAAAGGGAAAAGGAAGGCCTCAATTTTTTCTGCTAACAAGAAGATAGCCAGGCACGGTGGCTCATGTCTGTAATCCTAGCACTTTGAGAGGCCAAGGCAGGTGGATCACTCGAGGTCAGGAGTTCAAGACCAGCCTGACCAACATGGTGAAACCCTGACTCTACTAAAAATGCAAAAAAACAATTAGCTGGGTATGGTGGTGCACGCCTGTAGCCCTAGCTACTCAGGAGACTGAGATGGGAGAATTGCTTGAACCCGGGAGGCAGAGGATGCAGTGAGCCAAAATCACACTACTGCACTGCAGCCTGGGATTCACAGCAAGACCCTATCTCAAAAAAAAAAAAAAAAAAAAAAGAGGTGACCAGA
>NW_012118599.1:14028063-14029086 GCF_000951035.1 Colobus angolensis palliatus
GCCACTGCACTCCAGTCCGGGCGACAGAGCGAGACTCCGCCTCAAAAAAATAAAAAAAATAAAAAGTAAAATAAAATAAAAAATACAAAAATAAAAATACAAAAAGTTAGCCAGGCGTGATGGTGGGGGCCTGTAATCCCAGCTACTCAGGAGGCTGAGGTGGGAGAATTACTTGAACCTGGAAGACAGAGGTTGCAGTGAGCTGAGATCGCACCATTGCAGTCCAGCCTGGGCAACAGAATAAGACTCCATCTCAGAAAAAAAACAAAACAAAACAAACAAAATGAAACCCACCCAATGAGCTGATATCTAAGGTCTTTCTACACTAGTATTGCATTATTGAAGGCTGGAGTGGCTGGAGTGGCTGGAGAGCAGCTGAGTGGGCTTACTCTGCCCTGTCCCCTACCCCACTGAGCTGCCCTGGTTTATGAGGACCATTGGCTCCCAAGATCCAGACACAAGAAGCATCTGAGAGACAGCTGCTCCTGCCAGCAAAACCCCTGGCTGCCAAGCCCTGATGAGGTATCCGCTGTCTATTCACCCTTCACTAGGAAACATGCATGTTAGAGGGAGGTGGGGGATATGTCATCTACTCATGGGCATTCAACCGCTTCTCCTAAAAGCTCCAGCCTCTAACTTCTCCATTCACCTGGGTTGGAGGTAGAAGGCAAGTGAGTCCCCTGAGAAGCTTCTGCAGCCATCAAAGCAGGGGTAGACACTGACCAAAGGCAACTTGGCCAATCTATCCTCTACTCGCTACTTTGTCCTGCCCAGTTTCACTTGTGGGATTATTTTATCTTATCTTATCTTTTATCTTATTTTATTTTATTATTTTATTTTGAGACAGGGTCTCCCTCTGTCACCCAGGCTGGAATGCAGTGGTGCAATCTCCACTCACTGCAACCTCCGCCTCCCAGGCTCAAACAATTCACCTGCCTGAGCCTCCTGAGTAGCTGGAATTACAGGCGTGCACCACCAGGCCTGGCTAATTTTTATATTTTCAGTAGAGACAGGGTTTCACCA
>NW_012118599.1:14029546-14031046 GCF_000951035.1 Colobus angolensis palliatus
AAAAAAAAAAAAAAAAAAAACTCAAAAAAAAATTTAAACCCAAATATTCAAATATAAATAAAGAGATAGGGGCCCGGCATGGTGGCTCACGTCTGTAATCCCAGCACTTTGGGAGGCCAAGGCAGCAGATCACTTGAGGCCAGTTCAAGACCAGCCTGGCCAATATGGTGAAACCCCATCTCTACTAAAAATACAAAAGTTGGCTGGGCATGGTGGCTCACCCTTATAATCCCAGCAGTTTGGGAGGCTGAGGGGAGCAGATCACCGGAGGTCAAGAGTTGGAGACCAGCCTAGCCAACATGGCGAAACCCTGTCTCTACTAAAAGTACAAAAATTAGCCGGGCATGGTGGTGGGCGCCTGTAATCTCAGCTACTTGGGAGGTTGAGGCAGGAGAATTGTTTGAACCTGGGAGGTGGATATTGCAGTGAGCCGAGATCGCGCCATTGTACTCCAGCCTGGGCGACAAGAGCGGAACTCCATCTCAAAAAATAAAATAAAAATCAAAATAATAACGGCTGGGCATGGTGGCCCACACCTATAATCCCAGCACTTTGGGAGGCTGAGACGGGCAGATTACCTGAGATCAGCAGTTCAAGATGAGTCTGACCAACATGGAGAAACCCCCCCTCTACTAAAAATACAAAATTAGCCAGACATGGTGGTGCATGCCTGTAATACCAGCTACTCAGGAGGCTGAGGGAGGAAAATCACTTCAACCCAGGAGGCAGAGGTTGCAGTGAGCTGAGGTCACGCCATTGCATTCCAGCCTGGGCAACAACAGTGAAACTCCGTCTCAAAAAATAAATAAACAAAAATAAAATAAATAAAAATACAAAATTTAGCCGGGCATGGTGGTGGGCGCCTGTAATCCCAGCTACTCAGGAGGCTGAGACACGAAAATCACTTCAACCCGGGAGGCAGAGGTTGCAGTGAGCCGAGACACTCCAGCCTGGGCAACAAAGCAAGAGTCTGTCTCAAAAATAAATAAATAAAAAATAAAGAGATAGAAATATAATTTAAGCACTATAGAAAATATTTAATAGAAGAGAAAGATGAAACATACAATTAACAGAAAACTGCAAAGATTAAATGTTATATTTCTTTTGCATAATAAATTAACTGGCCTAATAAATGAAGATCATTTTAGTTTAAAATCCCAAAAATCACAGAGGCTTTCTCTCCAGTGGTGACATCTAGAGCTCCATCTAGTGTTGCTTAATTCTTTCCTTCCTTCAATTATTAACTGAACATCATGCTAAGCATTAAAGATTAAACGTTTATATGCAAATTCTATACCATAAAAAAAATTTAAAAGGTGACTAAGACATGGCCCTTGCCATCAAAGAGCTCACAGTCCACTAGGCAGGACAGACACAAATGCAGCTAACTGAACAAAGAAAATGCAAGAACAGAGAGGGCTGAGCTGCAAACTGCCTGGAAGAATTAGGGAAGATATCCCTGAAGAGGTGGCTTTTGATTTGGTTTTTATTATTTTTTTC